>NC_044390.1:93357710-93690835 GCF_006542625.1 Nomascus leucogenys | reverse complement strand
CAGTTTTGTTTGTTTGTTTGTTTGTTTTTTAACGGAATCTTGCTCTGCCACCCAGGCTAGAGTGCAGTGGCACAATCTCGGCTCACTGCAACCACTGCCTCCTGGGTTCAAGCTATTCTCATCCCTCATCCTCAGCCTTCCAAGTAGCTGAGATTATAAGTGCATGCCATCACCCCTGGCTAATTTTTGTATTTTTAGTAAAGAAGTGTTGGCCAGGCTGGTATCAAATTCCTGACTTCAGGTGATCTTCCTGCCTCAGACTCCCAAAGTGCTGGGATTACAGGTGTGAGCCAACATGCCATGCCTGGATTACAGTATATTTTTTACATTTCAAGGAGGCAGGAGTTATAGGCAAAGACATAAATCAATACCTGGAAGATATACATTTGTTCAGCCCAAAAAGGTGGGATAGTTTGAAGTGGGGGGTGGTTACAGGTTGTAGGTGGATTCAGAGATTCTTCAATTTACAATGGGTCAAAGGAGTAAGGCTCTGTTTAGAAAGAGAGGTCTGAAAAGAAAAAGTGCTTTTTTTGTTGTTATTGGTTTGTTTTGTCTTTAAGACAAGGTCTGGCTCTGTCGCTCAGGCTGGAGCGCAGTGGTGTAATCACAGTTCATTGCGGCCTCGACCTCCTGGGCTAAAGCACTCGTCCCACCTACGCCTCCCAAGTAGCTATAGGACTACAGGCATGTGCCACCACGCCAAGCTAATTTTTGTATTTTTTGTCTTGTACTGTGTTGCTCAGAATGGTCTCAAACTCCTGGGCTCAACCCATCCACCTCCGTGGCCTCCCAAATTGGAAATGTTCTAAGATAAAAATGATGTATAGCAAGACTGATGGTCTGCAGGCACAAATTAACTCTTACTTTGAATGGCCTTATGTCTTGTTTATAATTTGGTATCTTATTGCCACAAACAGTCTGTTTTTTCAGTCATATAACTCTAATTTAACATTAACACTGGTCAGTTTTGCCTAAACTCCAAAACGGGATATAGAGAAGTGTGTCCGACCTTCCGTCACATCATGATACAGAACTATGTTTTTCAGATTTCTCTGGAGTCCTCTTGGCCAAGACCTCTTGGTTAATTTGGGGGCTTAGGATTTTACTTTTAGTTTACAGAGACAATATGGACATATGAAGGTGGAGGACTGAGCCAGTCTGTTTAGCAGCCATTAACTTCCTAAGGGTTCTACTTCTGAGATTTAAAAACAAACCAAACACAAACAGCATTGCTACGCCTCTCCTTTTTAAGCTTGGTCAGTCAAAGAAGACATTTTAAATCATGAGACAGTGATGAAAATGAGCTAAATTACCTACATATTACATGTATTTAGGGTGAACAAATGTCAACACTGAGAAACACTGAAAGAGGAAAGACAAAAATAGACTTTCTTTTGCCAAAAGTAAACTTTCTGTAATTGGCAGGCTCCTGTCTTCTAATTCCATGCAGAGTGATCAAGGCATGGCTGTCTTGGAAGCACCTAAATAACATTACTGTAAGAAGCATGAGTGACTCTCCAACCAGGCATTGTCCAATAAGGTAGATGTTGAACACACTGGAAGTGATGTGTTGGAAATGATACCAGTGCAACCAAGAAACTGAATGAGTGACCCATAGCCCATGGCCGAGAATGTGCTCCTTGAGTACCAAGTGCCATAAATGCATCTGGGTCCGCAGAGCAAGGCAGGCATGGGATGCTCAGGAAGGAAGCACGGGGTTTCTCTAAAGTTAGCTCAGGACTTAACTGTTCACAAGGAGGATGTGGTTAAGGCTTAAATGTCCAGGGAGAAGAGGATGATAGAGCAAGCCTTGCACATAGCAACTGGCAGGGTAGCCTTATAGGAAGTCATCTCTCTGTGAGGCTGGACATCTGGATTTCATGAGAAACCTGTGCTCACCTCCACCACACAGCATTTGCCTTTGCCAACAGAATACCCCTATCCATAGGTCTCACAACTGTCACTGCTCTGCAGTCACTCTGCCTTGATGGTGACAAGGAGCCGAGGGGTTTTACAAGCCAAATAAGCATTATGGGGTAGGACCCCAAATCAGAGAGAGCCAGCTTGACCCCTGGACTGCAGAAATTTTCAAAATAACTGGAGTTCTATGAAGTGAGTTTGAAGAAGAGGAATTGCCTTATGGAAAAACCTCCATGAACAATGACAGTCGAATGCTGTGTGTGGTCATCACCCTAGAAACTCCAAGGAGACTCTCTCCTGGGACTCCGAGGTATTACTTATGATCTTCATAGCCACAAAACTCCTTTTGTGAGTTCCTGCTCTTCCAGGAAGATGCTGGTGCACCTACATCAATAAGGTAGATGCTGAACATCTACGTCTATAAGGTAGATTGAATACCGGAAATGAGGCACTGCAAATGATACTAGTGCAATTGAGACACTGAATTTGTAACTTCAATTAAATAAAATTTAAATTTGAAAACTGACAGTATAAGTTTTATGGGAGGGGAACGAGACTCCCTCTCTCAATCAGAGGAGCAGGGTGAGCATACATGGCAGGAGGAGAGGTTGGAGCTGTCTTTGAGGATGACCCACCACAGTGGGATTCCCCTAAACACATGTTGACTGACTCTTCTCAAAACGTCCACAGATTGCACAATGCTCTTCCAGAAACTCACAAAAGCATATGACAAGAGAAAAGGTGAGTTCACTTTAGCTAGGAGGTGCTGACACCAGGTCATTACTGTGCAGGTGAGGTAAGACATGTTCTGCTCACTCACCACCTTTTCTCTCTTCTTATCCAATTTTATAGGAAGGGGACATGGAAAGGAATGAGAAAGAGAAAAACTTACCATGCTTTTGATTTTAGCAGCAGTGTTCTAATTCAACAAGGGCCTGAAATGGAAAAAAAAGAAACGTTAAATTGAATGAAAAGACAGAATTTTGATATTATACTGCACAAGACTCCAATTACTACAATGAGATTTTTTATGTAATAAAAAGAATCAGCAAGACTCTGAACTGTGCCTGTAATTTTATCCAAGAACAGAACAGAACAAATCAAGAGATCTGATTTTTGAATTAATTTTCAATTAGAATATAATTTACATATGGTGACATTTATTGTTTTAATGTTTGGTTCTACAAAATTTGACAAATTTGATATATTTTGCAGAACCATACAACAAAACAATGAATTTCACCATATGTAAATTAGCCACCTCTACAAAGTCATGGGGTTAGTTTCATCCCTCCAAAACCTCTCTCATCCCCCGGTAGTAATCTACCCCATGCCCTACTCCACCTCCTGACAACCACGAATCTATTTCCTGTTCCATAGTTTTGCCTTTTGCAGTGAAGTCACACAGTATTTGACCTTTTGAGTTTGGTTTATTTCACTTAGGAATGTGTATTTAATTGTCTATGTAGAAAATCCCAAGAAATGTACAAAAAAAAGATGAAGACTAATAAGTGAGTTCAGCAAGGTGGCAGAATTCAAGACCACCATACATACAAGATCACCATACACAAATCAGTGTGGAATAAATTATCTCGGTCAGAGTTGGGCAAACTATGGCCTAGGGGAGCTGCTTATTTTTACAAATAGAATTTTTATTAGAACACAGCCACACTCATTCATTTACATATTTTTTAGGCTGCTTTGTTGTTACAAGAGCAGAGTTGAGTATTCGTAATAGAGACCATAAAATATTTACTCTCTGGCTCTTTACGGAAAAAGTTTTCTAAACTTTTCTAGATAATAAGCATTTAGGCATTAGGATTAACTGGGAAATATACTTAACACAGATTTTTGTAAAGATTCAATGACATAATATATGGGAAATGTAATTATAATGTAAACAACATATACATGCCTATTAATGTAATTCAGCATATAGACTACAGAAAGCGTATTTATCTATTGTTTTAAAAGTATGGAATAAAAAAATACCATACTCTACCATAAAACCGTACTTACAGAGCTACCAGATCTGCAAATTTAGAATTTTGTTCTGATTTTTTAAAATGGCACCGAGAGAGCATCAATTTGATTTTAAAACTGTGTATAGTATTTTTCCCATGCAAATTAACTTTTCAAAACCTACTATTAAGTGACCACTCTGTGATTTTAGTATACTTGCTCTGTCTTTTACATAAACAAATGGTTTTCATCTTTCTTCCATGGATCCTTCAATTCCACAGAGGTTCAATTATATGTAGGGAGTGACCTAGCAGTCCTGGGAATTAGAACACAGGCATCTTTGATAGGCCATTGTTTAGCCTACCGTGGTGGACACTCCCAGGGTTGACTTGGAAATTCCTGGAGGTCTTTTCCCATCCTCTCCTGCCTTCTTTAGCTTATTTAAGGCTTAGTCGTTCATGGTCCCTAGGTGGTTGCCTCAGATTCAGCCACCATCATGTGGTCCCCACAAAGCAGGACGGAATGTGAGTGCAGTCGAAGGTCTTTACCAGGTGTGAATACTTTCTATGTGTCAAGGAGAAAAATATTTCTAGTGCTTTAAGACGTCCCGTCCTGTCTCATTGTCTATAAATGGGTCATGTGCTTGTGCCTAGACCAATTACACAGGAGACAAATTTGTCATGAGTGGCTTAGGTTTGACTTTGTTTATCTCCTGGCGCTGGGAACATGGGCAGCCGTGTTGAATCAGGGTCCTTGTCATAGAAGGAAGGGGGAGAGTGCCTGTTGAAGAGACAATAAACAGTGAAAAACACAGGAGGCCAATAGATTTGAAGACTTTTCAGCTCTAGTTTGCTGGCACTTAAGGTGAGAAAGAAAAAAGTAGAAAAATATCCTTTTTAAATAAACATAAATTAAGTCCAAAACTGACTTTGCCCTCAAAAAGAAAGTACATTGCAGTTAAGAATAATTGCTAGGCCAGACACTGTGGCTCAAATGTGTAGTCCCAGCACTTTGAGAGGCTAAAGTGGGTGAATCACTTCAGCCCAGGAGTTTGAGACCAGCCTGGGCAACATAGCAAGACCCCCATCTCTACAAAAATACAAAAATTAGCTGGGCGTGGTGGTACACACTTATAGTTCTGGCTATTGAGGAGGCTGTGATGGGAGGATCACTTGGGCACAGGAGGTTGAGACTGCAGTGAGCAGAGATCGCACCACTGCCCTCCAGCCTGGGCAACAGAGTGAGACCCTATCTCAAAAAACAAAACTGCTTTTTATGTATTTTAAAACTGTACCCCTATTTTTCGTAGAGGTTAATTATCCTCATTTTATCTTGCCAGAAGGATAGAGCTCCTCATCTCTGTTAGAAATGACCATCAAAAAGATACATCAATTCATTAGAATCAAAAGGTAGGCTTTTTTAAGTGTTAAATGACAGGAACATCGTTGTTAAGCTTTGCTTCTAAAGCACAGATCCTTTCAAGGTGACCTAGGAAATCTGAGCAAGGTGGGTGAGGAGGAAATTATTTTATGTTAGAAATAGTTACTTCATTGTTACCTCTTTTGAATTTTCCAGGTCTTTTGAAATCTGATCATTTAATGACAAGTCATATTTCACAGTCATTAAAAAAAGTTTCAGGTGGTCGTTTCAAATGGGAAAAATGGCTGGGCACAGTGGCTCATGCCTGTCATCCCAACATTTTGGGAGGCGGAGGTGGTTGGATCACTTGAAGTCAGGGGTTCGAGACCAGCCTGGTCAACATGGTGAAACCCCGTCTCTACTAAAAATACAAAAAATTAGCTGGGTGTGGTGGTGGGCACTCGTAATCCCAGCTACATGGGAGGCTGAGGCAGGAGAATCACTTGAACCTAGGAGGCAGAGGTTGCAGTGAGTCAAGATTGTGCCACTGCACTCCAGCCTGGGTGACAGAGGGAAATTCTGTCTCAAAACAAAAACAAAAACAAATTGGAATAATATCTAAAGTTATAAATTTGGCAACTTAACAACTATATCCTTCAAAATAGAACCATGCAAAATTCATGTATCATGGCAGTCATAATCGTGTGAAAACAACATCCACATATTATGCAGGTGCATCACAAATGGACATGCCCTGTAATTTATTCCTTCCGAACCAAGTCCATCTGAATTCATCCTGGGAAGACTGATGCTTGAATCTCTGATTAGGTTCATAAGTAAATAATCATCATATTCATTCATGCGTTTCTGCCACAAATATGCCCTAAATCAGGAAGGTACATAGCTATGATTCATGCCTTCAGTGATTTTAAGGGGAAAAAAAGGCAGGTCTGTGTCAGTTATGAGTCTGAGCCAGGGTGAGGATAAAATGACATGAGCTAATCACAGTAGTGAAAGGTGTCATTTTCCCATCAGACTGAATCGTGATAACAAGCACAATAACAAGGTATGTGTGAGAACATTCCCCTGCCAGAGGACAACCCTGCAGCCTCATTTTCAAGCTAATGACATTTTTCATTTTTAAACCATTCTATTTTTCTTATAGATGTATTTGATTATGTGAAATACAATCATACACTCACTTTAGAATAATCAGAACTACAGATTATTTTTAAAAACATAAATAAAAATTAAACTCACTGTTACGGTTTGGATGTTTGTCCCCTCCAGGTCTCATGTTGAACTTGCAACCCTGGGAATGGCATTCCAGCATGAGATTTGGAGGTGATTGAATCATGGAGGCCCAATCCCTCATGCATAGTTTAGCACCATCCCCTTGGTGATAAGTGAGTTTGCACTCCATTAGTTCACACAAGATCTGGTTGTTTAAAAGTCTGGGACATGCCCACCCCTCACTCTTGTTTCTGCTCTTACCATACAATGTGCCTGCTCCTGCTTCACCTTCCACCATGATCGTAAGCTTCCAGATGCCTCCCCAGAAGCTGAACAGATGTTGGTGCCATGCTTGTACAGCCTGAGGAAACATAAGCCAATTAAACCTCTTTGCTTTATAAATTACCCAGCCTTAGGCATTCCCTCATAGCAACACAAGAGTGGCCTAATACAGTTACCCATATCCCCCACCATCAAGAGACAAAAACAGTTTACATTTCAGTAACATTTTGCAAACAAATATAAACCTAAAAATGCAGCATTATATAGTATTTTCTCCAACAATAGCAATGCCTTTAGTTTCTAAGAAACGTGAAATTTCAAAGAATATTTGCCAGATACAAATATGCAAACTTTCAAAAATGTAAAATTAATTTCAAAGAATATTTGCCAGATACAGAAAGATAAAATTTCAGCCTAACTATGACATGCAAAAGCAATGAGACAGACAAGGTTTCTCTGATTCACTCCTGATGGAGTTTAAGGCATTGTTCTGTATTTTACAAAAATGTAAAATTAATTTCGAAGAACATTTGCCAGGTACAGAAATGTAGAATTTCAGCCCAACTATAACGTGCAAAAGTAATGAGTCAGACAAGGTTTCTCTGATTCACTCCTGATGGAGTTTAAGGCATTGTTCTGTATTATAGACTTGCCTCTGTGGCCACCTGTTAATATCTTTTGTGCCTGCACTCTGCCATGTCTCAGTGAAAGCAATATTTAGCATATAGCTCTTTCTGGCGCTCTTTCTCTCTAATACAGCCTTGGAAACCACTTTAAAATTTTCCACGGGCCAAACCTTTATCTTCTAAATCTGACTCTTCTATTGAGACCAGTAATCCATTAGCCCATGGAGTCTGCGCTGCTTTCAATCTGGACACTGCATTGTTATTTAGGACTCAATGCCTCCTGACTCCTACAGATGGCATTTTTTTTTCGTTTTTATTTTTTATTTTATTTTTTGAGAGAGAGTCTCGCTCTGTCACCCAGGCTGGATTGCAGTGGCGTGATCTCAGCTCACTGCAACCTCTGCCTCCCAGGTTCACGTGATTCTCCTGCCTCAGCCTCCTGAGTAGCTGGGATTACAGGTGCTTGCCACCAGACACAGCTGATTTTTTTTGTATTTTTAGTAGAGATGGAGTTTCACCATGTAAGCCAGGATGGTCCTGATCTCCTGACCTTGTGATCCGCCCACCTCAGTCTCCCAAAGTGCTGGGATTACAGGCATGAGCCACTGCGCCTGGCCCAGATGGCTAATTTAAGATGACCTTATGCTGACTAAACAAAAGGTGGGCAAGGCAGGCTGGAGTGAGAGTAAAATGTTTAATAACTAAGGATATAAAGCAACTTTTCCCCCCAAAGAAATTGTCTTGTGCAAATTTTTTAAATCAACAAAATAATGGTATTTGCAGCAACCCGGATGGAGCTGGAGACCATTATTTTAAGTGAAGTAACTCAGGAATGGAAAACCAAATATTGTGTGTTCTCACTCTTAAGTGGGATCTAAGCTATGAGGATGCAAAGGCGTAAGAATGATACAATGCCTTTTCATCCTCATGGCTTAGATCCCACTTAATAGTGAGAACACACAATATTTGGTTTTCCATTCCTGAGTTACTTCACTTAGAATAATAGTCTCCAGCTCCATCCAGGTAAAAATACAACAAATTAGCTGGGCGCAGTGGCAGGCGCCTGTAGTCCCAGCTACTCGGGAGGCTGAGGCGGGAGAATGGCGTGAACCCGGGAGGCGGAGCTTGCAGTGAGCCGAGATTGCGCCACGGCACTCCAGCCGGGACGACAGAGCCAGACTCCATCTCAAAAAAAAAAGAATGATACAATAGACTTTGGGAACTTGGGGGAAAGGGTGTGGGGAGGTGAGAGGTGAGAGATAAAGGACTACACATTTAGCCAGTGTTCACTGCTCAGGTGATGGGTGTACCAAAATCTCAGCAATCACCGCTAAAGAATTTACCCATGTAACCAAACACCACCTGTTCCCCAAAAACTATTGAAATAAAAATTATGATAATGTTTTTGAAAAGACAAGTTTAAATCTCTCACTCACCCTTTCTCTCCCACTCCCTCCTCTCTCTCTATTTTTGGAAGGAGGGGAATCGAATAAGCAGTTGGCTGCAATTTTTATTAATTAAATGTTTAGTTTATTGTAAAAGCTTTTTATCTTTATTTTTAAATCGTGATAACTTATAAACAAACTTGCTGATATTTGAGTAGTTATAGTTTGACTTTTCCATGTCCATATTCTCTTATGCTTTTTATATAAAAAATTAAAATTACAAATGTGAAAGTCTACCAAGAGGGTAAAGAGCAGAAAAAACCTTTTTTATTAACAGAATATATATCTAAGTAGCGAACTTGCGGAAATTATGCACATGGACAAATTCCAATTTCACACTGTAGGCTTCTGTAATTTTATTTTTCAGGACATGAGTTATCAGAATTCTTTCTCCTGAAAGAAAGTGGAGATCAAAGGTAAAACTTCTAGAGAATGAGATGAAGGCAGATGAAAGAAGTTAACAAAACATTACACGACTTGATAATATTGCATGTATACAAAAACCTTATGAAATCAACTGTGTCCTAGTGACCACTTGTTTTTCTTTTTGTCATAATACTTTTTTTCTCTTGCAATGATATTGATTCATCTGCACCGGACATCAACTCTGCATTTGTAGAAGGTGTTAAGAATACAGGGAAATGGAATAAGTGGCTTTGCCTGTAATCCCGCAGCAGCAGAAATGTCCATGTCCTCTCTCCTGAAAAATACCACATTCTCCACTGGGTTCCACAAGTTTCGAGGTAAGAGCATGAACATACACAAAGTCACCATCACTACCCTCACCACCACCACCATTATTTCCACCATATTCACCCTTTTAATATGCAAACTTTCTCCAAGGCTTCCTGAAGTCACCCAGAAATGCGTTTCCCCAAGAGTGAGTTGTGCTAACTTTGTATCCTATGGAACTCTGGGAAGCTACTCGGATCCTCAACTCTTGGAGTCTTGCTGACTGCATGTTCCAGGCTCCACATTTAAGCTCCAGTGATTGCTGATGACCGCATGACCTAACGCATGTCCTCAATCGTTTCTTGGCCTCAGTTTCTTCACCAATGAATTCTGGAGACTGGAGTTGGCAATATTTCAGGTTCTTTCCAACTGGAAATACCCATCTAATAATTTTAGTAAGGCAATATCCATAGAAACCTACTGACAAAATGAGTATTTTAACAGAGACAGTCGTAGTTTCTTAATTTTTACCAGAAGGGAATGCATATGTATAATATCTATGTTGCCTTTTATGTGTAAAAATAAATACACAGACACAGATGTCTTGTTTTTTGTGAGTTCAGAGACCATTATTCATTCATTCGTTTGTTCCACAAATATTTATTGTGTATGTCAGTTAAGTTCTCCTGCATAATAGACTGTTTGCAAACAAAGTAGCTTTAAATAGAATTATTTGATTGCTCACAATTTTGTAGGTTGAGAGTTTGGTCTAGCTTCAGCTGAGATGGGTTCACTCATGTGTTTACAGTAGCTAGGGGTTCAGCAGTGTAGTTATGTGTCAGGCAGTGGGTGCCAGCTCTGGGCAGAGGTGATAGGGAATCACAGGGAATGTCTCCTTCACTCAACAGGCTAGCTGAAGCCTGTTCAGTGGTAGCCATTGCAGGCTTCCCAAGAGCAGCAAGAGAGGGCAGGCTTCAAAAAGGAAGCAGTTTTTTAACCCCATTTAAGTGATATTTACTAAATTACTATTGATTAAAGCAATTCCTAGTTCCAACTTCAGATTGGAGATGTGAACGAATAGATTTCCCCTTTGGTTAGAAGGATGGGGAAAATCATTTGCAAAGGAGTGTGACTAAGTGAGGGTCAAAGTTTGTGGCCACTTTTGAAGCCTAACTCCATGGGTTTCTACTCTATGCCCAGCACTGGCTGATTTAATAACAAAGCATCCCGCCCCAACAAACAAAGTTACAGCAGACTGGACCAGTTTTTGTTGTTGTCAGTGGTGGGCTTTTTTTGTTTGTTTGTTTGTTTTTGTTTATTTTTTTGCTGTTGGTGCTTGTTTTACCTTTCATTGTAGTAGAAAAAATTTTTTAACAGCAGTTTTAGGCTCACAGCAAAATTTAGATGAAGGTACAGAGATTTCTTTAATACTCCCTGTCCCCACACATGCATAGCCTCCCCCATTATCAACATCCACACCAGGGTGGTACATTTGTTACAATGAATGAACTATAGTAAGACATCACTGTCACCCAAAGTCCACAGTTTATATATCAGGGTTCACTCTTGGTGTTGTACATTCTGGGTCGGGACAAATGTAGAGTGCCATGTATACAGCATGATAGTGCCACACATTATGGTTTCACTGACCTAAACATCCTCTGTGCTCTCCCAACCAACTGGATCACTTTTTAGGGTAAGAATGATCAAGGCGGGGGATCTCTAAGGAAGAATCACTTAAGCTGAGACTAGAAAGATGAATAGGGGTTAGCCAGGTGAAAGAAGTTAGACAGGACAGAGGATTGAAGAGTTCTCCAAGCAAAGAGAAGGGCATGCTGGGGGGTATGGGTTAGGTAAAATCCTGATGTGTTTAAGGAAGAGGACAAAGACCAGCATGGTGGGTGAGGGATGAGGGGCATAGGGTGGGCATGTGGCTGGAGAGGTGGGCAGGGCTGGTGCACAGAGTGAAGGTGATGGAGAACACTAAAGCGTTTTAAGCTGGGAGCCTCAGGGTCTGCATGGTTCTTTCTAAGAGGCCTCTGGAATGAATAGGAAGGGACAAAAGTCAGAGCAGATAGACTGGCCCACTTTCAGATGCTGTTCTTTCCCTTCTTGCTCATATTCCTCCATGGTTGACCCTCCAGAACATCAGCTATGTTGAGTCCTCCACCTCCCATGAGCAGCAGGCATGGAACACAGACTACTTGACCCTCAAGAGGCCTAGAGGGAAGTGGTGCTGATGTGAACTGCCCAGGTGAGTGGTGTTCAAGGCAGGGCATTCCACTCTCAGAGGCAATAGAGGCAGATCTGTTTCTTCTGGGGCCTCTGCAGGGTTAGGGGCTGGCAGAGTGGGAGCATCACCATCTTGGACAAGCCCCTCATTCTAAAGTTCACCTTAATAAAAACCACCTAAATCCAAAGGGCATCAACCTAATTGCTAAGGTCAGCATGATCATAAACCACAAATAACATCTCTGACCAGAAACATTCCAAACGCCCCCCACAAACAAAGACATGCTAGCCCCAAGATAAGCCCTCTCTGACTGGGAAGATGCCAGCCCCAGAATAATACCCCTCCTGCTGGAAAGATGTCTGCCCTAGACAAACTCGCCTCCTCCCAGAGACATTCCAATCCCACCATAAAACTTCTCCCTCGCACAGGAACATTCCAAACTTGTAATAAGCCCCTCATCCTAAAACCAATATGTAGTCTGTAAGATAAAGCACTCCTGACTGAAATCAGCCAGAAGCCCCTCTCAGGTTTTATCTCAAGTAAACCTGTCTTTAACTGCCAGGCCGTGTTTCATGTTTATTTCCTTTTTCTTTAACTCTTACAGGGGTTTCCTCTGCCTTAAGGACTGGTGGAGATGGGGGACCCTGGGCTTTCAGGAAGCAGTTTAACTGCTCTAAACAGGCTTCAATTGTAATGCCCAGGAGATTTCCTTCTTTTCGTGGATAAGGAGGTAGTAGAATCTCAACGCTAAATCCTCGAAGGTATATATTATTTTGCAGGGGTAGCAAATAGCATGCTCAGGTTTTAAAGAACAAAAATATTCATCTTTGTTGCTATTGTTTGTTTTCTTTAAGAAAAATGGAAAACTCTATGCATGAACATTGACATGAATATAAACATATGGTGTGTGTTTCCAGGACTCTAAACACAGTGATCTGGCCAGCTTGAAGTCACCCCAGCACTTCGCCCCATGTGAACTGCAGACCTAAAGGGTGCTGCCCCTGCTGCACCACCATCCCAGCCTCACCCCATCTCCCTTTTACACCCAAGCACAAATCCATGGGAACATGGGCACGTGGCCAGAGATGCAGTTCTTATCCTCTTCAGCCAACAGGACTCTGAAAAGCATCTTACATTAAGTGATTTATTAATACACCAAGAAAGTAAAGGACCTGAAAGAAGCTTCTAATTAGAATGGTAAAATAATGTATTATCCACATTAGGGCATTTCTAAGAGTGACAGGAGAATGCTATAAATAATTAGCAGGCACAATAGGCATAAACAGAGCCTGCAACACATGTGGGTGATAGATGAACAATTCAGTTACCTAGTGACAGATATTTTTGTTTATAAGAATGATTTCATGCTCATTTAAATGGTGCTATATTGCACTAGATATTGCCTCTAATTTTCAAAATCATTTTTCTTAATTTAGAGACATAAATAATAATATGGAAAAAAACAAATGTATTGATAATGAAAATAAAAAGTAATATGAATCACATAGAAGCATGAAATTATTTGCAGAAAATACATTTTTCCCCACGAAGAGTAGCTTTTCTGGCCATTTAAGAAAGCAGAGTTGACAGGAAAGTCACATGGGAGCCAGGGCTTAGAACGTTTGCAGCTGCTTCTTTTGTTCTGTGATACATCATCTTTCACGTTTGACTTCCTCCTTGCTTGCAATTTCGCAGTTTGAAAAAAGCTTTTTCAATAATTGGGATGAGTTGTACTTAGTTGGTTTCCTAAATTGCATCATTTTTGAATGGGGGAATATGGCCTAGTGGTAGCCACATTGAGAGTGTGTGAAAATGACTGGGTAAGGAGGGGGAGTTCTTACACAATGAAACATTTCCAAACTCTCTGCATTCTATTGGACCATGTCTTGGACAGCCGTCTCTCAACTCTGCTCAAGCAATCATGACACAGCTATCCAGAAACAAAGGGTCATTATTTACCCATATTTGTAATCCAAACCTTTTTTTTTTCTTTGAGACAGAGTCTTGCTCTTCACCAAGGCTGGAGTGCCCTGGCTCGAAATCGGCTCAGTGCAAGCTCTGCCTCCTGGGTTCATGCCATTCTCCTGCCTCAGCCTCCCGAGTAGCTGGGACTACAGGCACCCACCACCACGCCCGGCTAATTTTTTTTTTCTTTGTATTTTTAGTAGAGATGGGGTTTCACCATGTTAGCCAGGATGGTCTCGATCTCCTGACCTGGTGATCCACCTGCCTCAGCCCCCAAAGTGCTGGAATTACAGGCATGAGCCACCGTGCCTGGCATGTAAATCAAACCTTTAAGCACAATGATTCACTTTATTCCAATAATCATTGGTCTCGATTTGCATTTCCCTAAGGACTGAAGATATTGAACATTCTTTACTGTGCTCATTGGCCATTTTTTTTGGAGAAATATCTGTTCAAGTCCTTTGCCCACTTTTTAATTGTGTTATTTTTCTTGTTGAGTAGTAACAATTTTTTGTTTGCCTTAAAATATATTTTTATGCTAAGATACAGAACCCAGACACCAAATGTCACAATATTTATGATTCTATTTATATGAAACATCCAGAATAGGTAGATCCGTAGAGAAAAAAAGGCAGATTCCTAATTATCAGGGGCCGTGGGGAGAGGTCATTAGGGAGTAGCTGCTTGTTGGAGAATGGCTGTTATCAGGGTTTCCTTTTGGATGATGAATTTTTTTTTTTTTTTTTTTTTGAGACAGAGTCTCGCTCTGTCATCCAGCCTGAAATGCAGTGGCATGATCGCGGCTCACTGCAACCTTTGCCTCAAGCACTTCTCCTGCCTCAGCCTCCCAAGTAGCTGAGATTACAGGTGCGCATCACCACGCCCAGCTAATTTTTGCATTTTTAGTAGAGACGGGGTTTCACCATTTTGGCCAGGCTGGTCTCAAACTCTTCAGGTGATTCATTCACCTCGGCCTCCCAAATTGCTGGGATTATAGGCATGAGCCACCAAGTCCAGCTGGGTGATGAAAATATTTTGGAACTAGATAGAGGTGGTAATTTTATAACACTGTGAATTTAGCAATTAAAAAAATTATTGACCCTGGATAATGTTGAATTAATGAGATGGAGATATTTCAAATAAAAGAATATCTGCAAGTATCACATATTAATGTTAAAAAATAAAATAATAATAATGTGTTGATCATGTATCTCTTGACCTGTGTCACTGCCATTACTGTATGGTTGTGATGAGGATGGCCAGTTGTTCCCAAGTATACTTTCACCTTCTTTATTTTGTAATAGAACACATGTTTTAAACCAGATGACCAGGATAAAGACTATTTTTCTAGATACTTTGCAAATAATTAGGTGTGGTCATGTGACTGAGTTGTGGCCACTTGGGTGTACACTAAATGAAGTGTATATTATCTGGGATGTGCATTGAAAAGGAAGGGGCAGGGCCTTCTCTTCCCCATGTCCCCTCCCATGTTCAATTGCTGCAGTAATTGAACATCTTAAACCAGTGGCATCACAACATCCCCCTAGGCATGGCTGAGCAACAAAACAGCAAGTGTCTGAGCAAGTGATGTCCGACAAAGACAGTCATTAAACTGTCTTTGCTAAAGTGCATATTTAACTTGTTTAAATCTGTATCTTCGTTAAGACATCAGCAGTAAGACCCAAGCAAACCAGAAAAAAACAAATGCTATTCCAGACCTCAAGAAGTTTAAAGTATAATAATAACAGCTACCCTTTGTGGAACCATTTTTATGTGTCTGTCCCTCCCTCTGACGACGTGCATCTCATGTATCATCTCATCTTACCTTCACAACAACTCTAGGATGTAGGTATTATTACTCCAATTTACAGAAGAGAAAACTGTGTTTTGAGAGATAGATGTTATATTTCTTTTTCTAGATAGTAAGCAGGTCCCAGGATTCAAACTAGAGGAGGGGCGGTGGAAGGGTGTTATGAATGATTAGACTATTCTTCCATGGGTAAGGAGAAGTGGAATGGCAACATTTAGGATAGGTATTTATAAGAGGAGCCACTAGAGAGGACGCTGCCTGAGAACATACGACAACTTCACATGGGTAATATACACAGTGCTTTTGTGACATGCCCCTACCAGTCCATTTCCTAACGGATGCCAAATGTTTCCAGGAGCTCAATCATCGAAGTAAGAATCATGCCAGGGAGGACAGGTGTCAGTTCACTGCTGATAAAGTTGCAAAGGCTGGCAGTCAAAAACCTGAATTGCAGAGCGTGTTGGTAGTGACATCAGAATCAGAACACAGATTGTCCAGTGGTGGCTAATTATTTGGAGTGGATAGAAACATGGTAGAGTTTTGGAAGCCTTTTAACATTAATTATCTGTAAAAAGCAGGATCTCAGTCTCACTGGCAAAAGAAGCTCAAACATTGAGTTGCTAGCAGAGAGCTCAAGACCAAACAATATTCCTAGAAAATACCCACGCATCTTTCCCTCTTCCCCACCCGGCCTCAAGTGCAGGCAGGCAGCATTGCTGCTCTCTTCTTGTACCTGGGGAAATTCAGGCCTAGAGAGCTGGAGGCATCTAACCGAAGGTCCATGTGACAGTTTGGCAGGCCCGGTCTCACTAACGCAGGCCTCCATCACAATTGTTTCAGCACGGACTGAGTGGTGAAGTTAAATATTAAAAGCTGAAAGAGCCAGTGTCTTTATACAAAGGCTGGAATGTAACAAAAGCCCCCAAAGAGTTTTGCCTAGTCCTTTTCTGGGCCTTGAAGCATGACAAGATGATGAAAGAATTCTTAACAGGACCCGCTTAGGATTAAACAAGTTTTACTAGGGGTCTGAAGAAACTCCCCAGGTCTCCACAAACAAGCTTTAAGGAAACCCCCAAACCTCTATGACTTAGCAGGAGACAAGATAGGGGTAATCACCCCAGCACCTGGACCCATTTAGATTAAGTAAATTTACTGAGGCTCCAGAGGAAGGTCTTCAAGACTCAGATCTTAGTTACAGATGAAACGAAGTTAATCACTTACGTCTTTAGATGAATGCACACTTACACACAGACACGTAACTTAGAAGGTATATAAGCTCTGGGAAACTTTGCAATTTTGAGTTGGTCTGCTAATATTTTCCAGGACTTCTCCCTGGAACCAGTTACAGAAATAAAAACTCTCTTCCTCCTCAGTTCATCTGCATCTCGTTATTGAGCAGCAAGAAATAGCACCCTGACCCTCAGTTTGGTCCAGAAACAACAGAGGTTGCACAAAAATACAAGGATCCTTACTCCTACTTGAAGTCAAGTGGCTTTATCCCTCTCCACTATGGAGACTGGATTTGCTCCTGTATGGGGATTATTCTTTGGCCACACACATTCCATTCCCATCCAGTTGGCACAGCCCATTCTTTCTTTACTGTGACAAGAAGCGGGAAAGGACATTTTAAACTAAGACAAGCAACTGTGCTTCAAGTAGTCAAATGTTCTCCATTGCCTTAGCAACATGCAACTCTTGAATGCGATTTCCATGACTGTGAGTTGCTCACCTTTTCAAAAATAAAGTGAACAAAGGGATTTCCAGAATGGCTAAGGCTGGCAACCTCCTTGGCTGTAAGCTCTTGTATATTCAGCAGGATGAACAATGAGAGCAGAAAATCCACATGTATTGGCTGGAAAATAAGCCTCTGAAACTATTTTGAGTACTGTTGGAATTGTTTAAAATGGTGCATTCTAGAAAGTTCAAAATATAATGATATAGCTGGAATTTTTTGATACTCTTATTTTTTAATATATCATTTCATTTATACAAAATGTTAATCAAACTACAATAATGTGGTTAAAAACAAAGAGAAAATAAAAGCGATATTCATAAAAGGCAAATCAATAGAGACAGATAATATATTATTGTTTGCCTAATGCTAATAGAGGAAATATTTTAAAGTTATACCATGGCTATGGTTGTATAACTATAAATATACTAGAAAAATTGAATCAAATATGATATGCAAATTTTAGAATGACAGATTTTATTAAAAATAAGTATGCCATAGAATAATGAGATTGCTAAATTACTTTCTGAAAACCACCTCACAGAATCTGAAAACCAAATCTATTTCTTGTCCACTTCAAGGAATATGGAGTACAGTTTCTCTATTTGTCTGCTGTGTCTAGATAGTATATTGAAGTCAACAATTCTCATTGTAGAACTTTCTACTTCTGCCCTTAACTTTGTCATTTTTTGCTTATATACATTGGGGTCTTTGTTAGGTAGCTGGGATTTCTAATAGGATTTTATTATTCAGAGTGACTGCAGTTTCTTCCGACAATCTCACACTTACAGCAATATTTAGAGAAGGAGGTGAATAAGGTCACTTAGGATGATGCCCCATGACCTGTGATGGTGACATTAACAGGTGCCTATCTCAGCTGGTCCTTCATAAAAGGAATTCCCCAACCATTTCTAGCTCAGTAACGAATGTCTGGCTAGAGAGCCAAAGACGGAGCATACACAGAACAGTGAACACCCAGGAAAAGAGATAGCACATTTGAGCACTTGGGTCTTTACCCTGACACTTAAGAAAAAAAAGGAATAGTTTTTCAATTGACTATTGTTAGCCTGAAATACAAAAGATCACCAATTTAAAAAACAGTATCAAACACAAATTTTGGTTAATTCAAATCCTTTATGAGACTCGTTAAAAAACAGAAACTCAGGGAATTGTTATTTTCCTTTAAGATTAATATTAATTTTAATTAGAACTATTTTTCCTCTCATTAGGATTTTTCAGAGGCTAAATTATGACTTTCTTAGATTTTTTTCAGAAACTGAATTATCAATTTCTTAACCTCTGAGTTTCAGGAGGGTTTATTAAAATTGAGAAATTCAGCTTAGGCTAAATGACGTGTCTCAGACCAGGTTTCCCCCACATCTAATTATTTTACTTTACAAGTCACCTCCACGTATAAAATGTGATATATGGGGAAATGCAATAAATATATTCTAGGAAACACTTAAAGCCTCCTCCATTGCTAACATCTGTATGATATCAAAATGTATTTTAAGATTTTTTATATAAAATACTATATTTAGTCATCTTCTTTTCCCCTCCATTGCTAACATCTGTATGATATCAAAGTGTATTTTAAGATATTTCATATAAAATACTATATTTTGTCATCTTCTTTTCCCCTTATATTATTAAAATGAATTGTAGACAAATGGAAAACTTAAAACTAGCATTTGAATGGAAACAACTCAAATGTTCTTCAACTAATGAACGGATGAACACATGGAGTCTCTTCATTCCATGGAATATTATTCAGTCATTAAAAGGAATAAAGCTCTTACACATGCTACAACATGGATGAACCTTGAAAATCTTATGCTGAGTGAAAGATGCCAGACACCGAAGACCACATATTAGATGTTTGAAATTATGTGAAACATCCAGATTTGTCAATTCCATAGAGATAGAGAATAGGTGGGTGATTGCCTAGGGTTGCATGGCAGAGAGTGACTGCTAATGGGTACAAGGTTCCTTACTGCGATGATGAAAAAGCTCTGAAATTAGGTTTTAGTGATGGTTGCACAAGTCCGTGTGTGAGTACACCATTAGCTATTGGATGGAATTACATACTTTAAAAGGGTGCATTTCATGATGTGTGAATTCTATCTCAATCAAGTCATTAAAAACACACAGACAACTATTTGGGATTCTCAGTGATGCTTTATATGCAAGAAAGGTTGATTTTCTCCAAGGAGAAACATTCAGAGAGTTTGAGTTGACAGTGACTCCAGGGCAATGAGCTGTCTGAGCATCCCTGCTGCTCCTGGGCTCTGCAGACAAGAGACCCAGCTCTGTTAGCAGGAGATACTTTAAAACTATAACTTTAAACCTATAAAGGGGTAGTGAGTTTAAATTGAGATTTCAGGCCACATTTCCAGCTTTTACTTTCACCATTTTGTTAATTAAACAATAAATTCATTTTGAGAGATGCCATTTTTATACAGCATCCGTGTTTACAGAGGCAGGCAGTTTAATATGGTAATTGGATCTCAGACTTTGTTTACCCAAGTAGACTTAGGTTCAAGTCTCAGATTTGCCAACTTCTAAATATGGAACCTAACCAGGTAGATTAAACTCCTGAGCCTCTGCCCTCTCATTTGTAAAATTGAATAATAACATCTACTTCATACTAATAGTTAAAATGATTGAAATAAATAAGAAAACAAATGGGCCTTGTGTGTGTGTGGGTGGGGGCAGGATCTTGTTTTTTTTTTTTTTGGATCTGCTTAAACTAACCTTAGGTGATCTTCATGAGGCTGTGGAACGTGTTACTCCGTTAACAAATATACCACTTAGTATGACTTAGTACGCCATGTGCTAGGCCCTCTCCTCAGTCTTTAATAACTAATACACTCACTCATTTTCACAGCAACCCTATAAATTAGATATTATTTCTAATGATCTCTTTTACAGGTTAAAACATGAAGACATGATGTGGTTGAGACATTTTGCATGAGGGGAACTTCAATTTGAGATATTGAGGAGCTCAGCAAAATCTCTTCATAATAAACTATGACATTTGACCATGTGGTAAAAAGCAAGCATTTCAGTGATCTGGCAATTGACCAAAGACACAATCAGTTGGTGAATGTTTATTCATGGAAAAACTATAAAACTTCAGGTAACAATAGTGGGACAAGGCTGAGCATTCATGCTTTAGTAGTCGTCGATCCCAAAAAAGAAGAGGAGACAGACAGAGAGAGAGAGAGTGGGTGTGATCTTATTCCTGTGGTCTCTGTGAAATGTATGATATTGCTTTAGAAGCCCTGATGAATAGGGTGACACTTTGGAGCATTATGCAATAAGTAAAGTGGTATAGCTGGGATTTAAACAGCTTGCAGTAGACTGCATTAATGTCCTTAATGCTTCACTCCCTACCATTTATAAAAATATACTTTTGCATCCTTGGTCATGCAGTAATGCACACCCTCCCTCTCTGATGAAATATACTAGCCCTCCTGTAGACTTTGGGCTTGGGTATATCACCTGCTCAGCCCAGTGAAATGTTAGCAGATGGGACAAGAACAGAGGGCTTCAATATGATGCCCAGCTTGGCCTGCACAGCTATCATTCACCACCAGAGGAACATGCCCCAGGTAGGTGCTGCCCCCAGAGCACCAACTGGCCTTTAAAATGGAGAAGGTCAAATAGCATATGTTCACAGTATTTTCCATCTAAAATGCCACCTCCTCTGTGCCAGGTAACAAGGACCTTTACCTCCCTTCTCTCTCTACTCAGTCTCTCCCATGTCCAAGCCCCACTTCTTCAAGACTCACCTGCTCGTTCATTTTCATAGGTGTCTAGTCTTTCATATCAGAGATCAAGACCAGATTAAAATAGCCCACCTGGGCGTTGTTGAGACCCCGAACATTCGTGAAGACTATAAATGATGTAAGAAGGTAGGGATAGGGATCCATGTCAAATCTCCTTTCATGAAATTACTGAATATAATTTATATATATGAGTTTAGATATTCTAATATATTAAAATAATATATACTATAATTATGCACTATATATTACATTATACTTATTTTGCATTATATACGATGCTTGTTTTGTACAGAACTGTATTATATACCAATACATATATACATATATGGACATGGATAGAATACGTATGTCTCCAGTCAGACCTACCAGGAATAAGGTTTCTAGTTAACCTCTGGTTTGGCTATTGTTGTTTCTGAGCGAGAACTCGAACTCAAGGAAGAGCTGACTTGTTCAGAGCAAATAAAGTTACTCTGAACAAGTATTTTCCTGTCTTCTCTCCCCATCTGAAATATTCTACCTATTCTCTAAATAAAAGTGAGGAATATTTAAAAAGAAATAAACCGTAGAAGAATTGCCAAATGTCAGCCAATCATATACACCCACATATCTTGGTTCAGCCCCATCATATTATAGAAGTTTCTTGTTTTCTGTTCAAAGAAAATTTCAATCAGAGGTGATGTAACGCTATAAAGAGCTGATCCAAAGATAAAGAAATGGTGTGGGAGGATTCAGAAGGAAATTCTGGAGACTGTTTTAGCTTAAACTAATGCTTTTATAATAAAAATGAAAAATAATATTCTTTTACTACTAGTTCTCTACTGGAGCTCTGCAGAGGCAATGTTTTATTTTCTTTTAAAATTTGCATAATTCTTAGATGGCAGTGACACAAACTTCATATTTGAAGATCATCTTAAAAGTCACTCCAATCAACTTATTTAAAATTAAAAACAGCTATCAGTAACATGAGAGTTTTAATCATGTATACTTTTTAAAAAAACTTATTTTCCTGTGACAATAAGGTTTGGCCTTATGCAAAAACAATTTAATCTTCTCCCACATAAGAAAGGGTCTAAGTTTTGGAGGAACCTGATATAGCTAAGGCTGTGACATCCTGCCTCCTGGAGAATGGCGCCCTGGGGCCATCTCCCAAACTGCAGTCACTGGGGGCACCTGTCTGCTTCCTTTCCCCACAAGCTCTCTCATGCATATGGTTCCCAGGGCATACAGGATGCTCACCTGCAGATCAGATCTTTCTCCACCCCTTCCCCACCTCTGCCCAGAATCCCAGGAAACTGCAGTGCCCATGACTCCTTGCCAGCTGGCTTCAGGCTCAATTTAGCCAGTGAGAGGCACTGCTGGGAGATTGGGAGGTGGGAGGAGGAAAGAGACCAGGGTGTTTCTTCCCTTTGCTCCACTCCCCGGGCTAGATTTTCAGCACTGGCCAAGTCTCCTCTGGCTCCAGCTCCCACTGGGAATCTGGGTTTTATTTTATTTGTTATTATTATTTTTTTGAGACAGAGTCTTGCTCTGTAGCCCAGGCTGGAGTGCAGTGGCTCAATCTCGGCTCACTGCAACCTCTGCCACCTGGGGTTGAAGCAATTCTCCTGCCTCAGCCTCCTGAGCAGCTGGGATTACAGGCACGCACCACCACGCCAGCTAATTTTTGTATTTTTAGTAGAGACAGGATTTTACCATGTTGGTCAGGCTGGTTTTGAACTCCTGACTTCAAGTGATCTGCCCGCCTCAGCCTCCCAAAGTGCTGGGATTACAGGCATGAGCCACCAAGCCCTGCTGAATCTGGGTTTTAGTAATATCATTTTCTTGCTTTGTCCCTCCAGCCAGGCAATGTGCAAGAAACTAGGAAGAAAACAGTGAAAAGTATAGATCTCACCCTATCCATGTGGAGTCTGCAGTCTAGTAGATAAATTTCATTATGTTTAACAAAAAATGACACTGGATATTCAACTCAAATAGTACCTGTGATCATACAGTCATTTGGCATTAAAAGAAAAAAATGTTGTGCTTCCCGCCCCCACCCCCGACGAAGGGACTGGGAAATCCAGTGCCCTCCCTAAGTTAGTTGCAAAATTGTGATGGATTTATGTTTCCCTGATTTTTTTGGTATCTGCATTTCAGATGTCTTGCCCATATCACATATCTAAAGACCCAAGTTGTCCTCTTACCTTTGTTCTGCCCAAGATGAGAACCCAGGACCACACATATCCTAGTGGGATCCTACTCCAGTTGACATCAGTGGGGTAACACATTCTTTGTTGGTTCTCTTTCCTGTATCACTTTCCCACTTCTCTACTAATGCTTTCTGGATTATCTCCCACATAAACCCTGAGAACTTGAAACCTTGTCTCAGGATCTATTTCTGTGTGACGTCAAACAAATTCATCTCACACCTGGTGAAGTGGAGAGGAGCATCTTCCCACTACAATCTCATATGGAGGGGAAATTACAGTACAGGGAAAATGCTCCTGAAATTAATACCTTTTTAATGTCCAATTTTCAGGGCTCTTCCATTTCAATCCTTTGATATCCTCAAGGTTTACTGCATTACCAGTGGCCAGCACCTCACTTTGGAAAGGGGGAGTACTTGCCTTCCATCTTTTTCTGAGTCCTGAAAGAATCCGCACATAACACCTTGCTGTAGATATCAAGAATAATATAACAAATGGTGGTGCACATAAGGTATAATTTGGAAATGAAACATTATGAATACTGATCATGCCTCCCGGGTGCACTTCTCCAATTTTCTCCTCCCTTGCTTTCCCCTAATGTAACCATTGCCCTAAATTTTGTTTTAATCATCCTCAGGGCCTCCTTTAATAAGGAGTTTATTTGGCAAAAGAGCGTGAAGACATCATCTACAATAACATCTGTGATAATTCATAAAGTAGAGGTTTCACATTTAGACTCACAGTTATCAGATCTAATGAGTACTAATGTTTCCAGTAGATACAATCTATTTCATTATTGGGTCTAATACGTCATTTGCCAATAGGAGAACTGAAAACTTAAGACTTTAAAAGAAAGTTCCATATCAAATCTGTCAGATATTTACTCTAACATAGAAGTCCAGCATCCACTTTTGTATTGCCTCCTTGCAAATAATTTGTTTTTCATAATTAATGTTTACTTGAAATGTGACAAGGTGCTTGTTTCTGTCCATGGAAAAGTTCGCTTGAACACAAAGCAAATATCATTTTCTGTAATTACAAGTTGTGATCATGCTAATTTATGTGCATTATTTTCTAGTAAAACATTATTATTGGCAGCACATTTCATAGGGGAAAAGAACTAAAGATATTTTATGGGGTCAGTCAGTGTTTAGAGAAGTAATTGAAATGGGTAATGAAGTCAAAGAAAGCTACAAGGATAATTCACAATCCTTCATTCAGCAAAAAGCTATTGGCATGTAACTTGCAAAAAATAATGTTTGGGGAGAAATCATACACTTATTTTGTAAATACAGGCAGGTAAATTGGAAGCTCTGTGAAATATCTAAGTTCATACTTTTTGGGTGTGTCTTGAAAATCAATGCAATGCATTGACTTCTGTTCTTTCTTCCTAACTCAGCCAGGAGTCTGCGTGGTAAGGGATCACGTGGGGATGTGTCTCATGCTGGAAAAGGTGGCACCTTTCATTCTATACAGGGACATTGAACATCTTTGAAGGGAAGTGGAAACATCTTCAAACTACCTGCGTATCAAAGAAAAAACATTTACTTAAACCACAGAGAATGTAACAAACACTTCGTTTAGAAAATACCTGACACTAAAACTAATAGTCCAAGTAGAAAATAGAACATTTGCCTTCTAACATTTTGTTTAGAGAAACACTGAACAGGAACTGAGATCTATAGAGTTTCAGGAGAAATTGTTTTAACGCTTCAATCGCTACATCAAACAGTGTTTCATGTTCAGAAGCTAAGATATACACACTGACCAATTAATGCTTTAAACCTCAAAAACACTATCCTTTTAAAAACACATAAAAACAATATCACCATTCAGCAGTCAATTTTTAAACTATGTGTCAAACCTGCTGTGGCCAATATTTTATTTATTTTGGAATAGCATCCAAATAGGAGGCACAGCCCCGTCTCTGATTAAAATGGAGCACACTAAATGTTTTGATTCCTGAAGTGAAAGATATTAAAGGGCTTAATGGAATAACTGTGTGGCTGAGACCAGCACTATCTGTCAAGTCTGAGGGTTATCTTGAGCTGTGTCCCTGGGCGGGTATCTGCCCGGCAGCTCTGAGCCACAGGGCCGGGCGGCTCCACCTCCACCTGCCGCTTGGATTGCGGGATCTTCAGGACAGGGCTGCTGAATTGGGGATAGGGGTGTGGCCACTCTGCCTGCCCAGTGACCTCTCCCTGTCGGCTGCCGCTCACTGACCTGTGCAGGCAGAGGGCCCTTTTCCCCCCCAGCATCCTCTCTACCTGATGGAGGGGTTGGGGTTCCTTCTTCATCTCATGATGGAGAAGAAAGGTTTTGCTCAAGGGAAGATGAGGCTGCTGGGGGTCTGGGCTTCTGTGCATGGACTCTCCTGTGCTTGTAGGTGGTTACACATCTGGAATTATATTTGGACGAACAAATGCTGAACATGTCCAGTTTCACTCCACTTCCCCAGCACCAACGTCCCCATCATTTTCATGCAATTTCCGTCCCAGCATCAGCAGCTTACTCATGGATCAGGCCATCAGAGGTGCGTGAAGGCCCAGAGGATTCTTTTTCTTGACCTGATAAGCTGTTTCTTTTTTTTTAATGGCAAAATGCTAATATAGGCTTACAGAAACTGTCGTGTATTTCAAATGCTTACATTCTCTAAATTAATACTTTAAATAGATGAATGTATGTGTACGTACTTGTGCTAGCAACATATAATTATACCCCTTAAGACACAGTGACTCGCAGTGCACTGTAGATTTTGTTGCCACGTCCTGTGTGTGTGTTTTAAGTTTGGTTTATGGCTGCCGGCTGTCTGTTTTCCATCCTTCTGGGGACACAGTCTCCCTGGCAGATAATGCTGTGAGTCGTCTTCGAGATCCTTCTTGAATGACAGACGCCACTTCAAGTGGCCGTCCTGGCACCTACCCACAGTTTCTGCTCTGGGGAATGGACTGTTCTAATTCTCTCTACCCTGGTGAGGAGCACAGCTTCGGAGTCAGAGGGAACTGGATTTCGTTCTGGCAGCTGCTGCATACTAGCTGTACGACCTCAGACAAATCAACTTTTCTCTTTTTCTCATTTGTAAAATAGGTATAACAATAATCTAGGCTTCTCTGCATGAACTCTTCTGTGCTTGTAGGTGTTTATACATCCAGGCATACATCGAATTTATTCAGTCCAATAACTATTAAAATAGATGTATAATAACTACATCTATTTTAATAATAATAGGTGTTATACATCTATTTTAATAATTGCTGGATGGAATAAATTAGATAATGCATATTAAACAATTAGCACAATACCTGGTACTTAATTGTTGCTCAATTATTATTATATTATTAAAAATTAGCACATTAATAATATTCAAATAATAATATTTCTAATTGCTCTATTATTCTAAGTACATGTTATAAGTATTTTACATCTATATACTATATATTTGCAAGTATTCATTTATATATATACACACATTATATATTTATAAAATATATATATATATATATAAACATACAAATGTACTACGACTTTCTGAAGATCAAGAACTAATCTACGAAAATTCTCAGTAGAGTACTATGCATGAAGATAGAGTTTGGAGAGTATTTATATCAAGGACTTGGTTAATTTAAGAAAAGAACATGGATACTCTTTTTCTAAAGTATAAATCCTGCTTTAAAAATAATTAGTTGGTTCAATACAATAAAGACGGTATCTATATATTTTAGCATATTCTCACTTCAAATTAAAGGTAAAGATTCATTATAATCAACTGAAGGATAAAAATAAATATTAGGCCAGGCATGGTGGCTCACGCCTGTAATCCCAGTACTTTGGGAGGCCGAGGCAGGTGAATTGTTTGAAGTCAGGAGTTTAAGACCAGCCTGGCCAACATGGCAAAACCCTGACTCCACTAAAAATACAAAAATTATCTAGGCAAGATGGCTCATGCCTGTAATTCCAGATACTCAGGAGGCTGAGGCGGGAAAATCACTTGAACCCAGGAGGCGGAGGTTGCAGTGAGCTGAGATTGTGCCACTGCACTCCAGCCTGGGTGACAGAGGAAGACTTCATCTAAAAATAAAAATAAAATCAATTATGAAAATACAATGCCAGCAGGCTTTTCTTTTTCTTTTTGTAGGGATCTGAAGCCAATTCGTCAAACTATAAATTTGGCAAATTTAATGTTATTCTCTATCCATTGATCTGTGTTTTAATATCTCAAAATGTGTAAAGCTAATGTAATGATTACTGATTTGAACCAGGACTGAGTTTGCGACAGTGCATCTCCAATCTCACACACAAGCATGGCATGGCCTGCGTAAAATATTGTCTTTTCTGATAATCTCATGCCCTGTAATTTAGTTGTGGGCCATCACGGTCATCATAACTGGCCAGCTTTTTGTTTAGAGTTCCAAGATTGAGACAGGAAAAAATAGGACAGATGATGTGCAGAGACCTGTGTGTTTTCCCATGAATTATCACAGATCAATGAGATAGGGTGTATTTGCCAACGCAAAGGGCTCTGATCTTTTGGAAGTCATGCCCCAGTTGATGACATAAATGTTGCTGATTCATTCCTCAGTATGTTCACATATTGAGGATGTCAAAATATCTCCATTCTGATGATGTCCCAAGGCCAGTAATAAAGCAAGAGTTGCCAAGGAGCAGTCATCTCTTCCTGGCAGGATCCTCAGGACCTCCTGGCCAGGACCTGCCAAGAGAGGATGACCGAGTTCTTAGTGTTACTGGAAAGCGGTCTGGATCCAGACCCCAAGAGAGGCTTCCTGGATCTCATGCAAGAAATAATTCAGGTCAAGTTCATAAAGTGAAAGCAAGTTTATTAAGAAAGTAAAGGAATAAAAGGATGGCTACTCCACAGACCCAGCAGCAACACAGCAGCCCCAAGGGCTGCTGGTTGCCCATTTTTATGGTTATTTATTGATAATTTGCTAAACAAGTGTTGGATTATTCATGCCTTCCCTTTTTAGACCACATAGGGTGACTTCCTGAAGACAATCTGTGTGTGTGTCTCTCTCTCCCTCTGATATGGTTTGGCTGTGTCCCCACCCAAATCTCACCTGGAATTATAGCTCCCATAATTCCCACACGTTGTAAGAGGGACCTGGTGGGAGATAATTGAAACATGGGGGTGGTTTCCCTCATACTGTTCTCCTGATAGTGAAAAAGTCTCACGGGATCTGATGGTTTTACAAGGGGAAACCCCGTTTATTTGGCTGTCTGATTCTGTCTTGCCACAGCCATGTAAGAAGTGCCTTTCTCCTTCCACCATGACTGTGAGACGTCCCCAGCCACATGGAACTGTGAATCCATTAAGCCTCTTTTATTTTATAAATTACCCAGTCTCTGGTATGTCTTTATCAGCAGCGTGAAAACAGAATAATACACCCTCTCTCTTTTCCATTTTTTTTTCCATTCACCTTGTCGGTGGCTGTCATGAAGAAAGACATTCAGTTGGACTCACCCACGCATTTCAGCCTGCTCAGGAAGTCACAAATAAGACCCAGGGTGAAGCACCAAACACTAAAAGGAAAACATTCCTTGCGTCCTCAGAGCAGGCTTTGTGGGACAAAGATGCACACCTCCCCCCAGGGACTGCAAGTAAACTAAATGTGCTAAGAAACTTAAATCCACAGTTTGTGCTGGTTGAATTATTTTAGACCGGATTACACCCATCGTGGCATTGGGCTCACCACAGCATCCCTCCTGAAAGTTTAGAGAAAGATGTGTTTAGAATCTCCTTAAAGGTGCTGATGGCATTAACGGTCTAAAGACATTTCAGAACAACTTCATAAATTAAAACACGCACACACACACACACACACACACACACACACACAAAACAAAAAGCATCTAGGAACAGAAGCAACAGAGAGGAATTGGAATCTTACCAAAAGATTGTCTGTGGTAGAGACACCCATCTAGAAGGTGAATCCCAGACACGTTTTTAAGAACAAGGTCAGTATTAACTGCATGGAAACTCCAAAAGAAAATTCAGCCTGGGGACAGGAGCATATCAAAGTTTAAATCCAGTAAAGACTTGTGTAATCATAAGCTACAGGCAGTTATGGGATAAAGAGAGACCCACTATCGCATTGTTAAAATATTGTGGAATTTATTACAACATGCCCTGCCGCTACTAAAAACTAGAATAATGAAGAGAAAAGCTGGAAGGTTTTATATAGCGGTCTTAAAAATCTATCTAAAAAAATGAAAATTTTAGCCAAACATCCAGATGGTTGCTCCCAATTTACCATTCCAGTGCAAGAATATTTACAAATGCCCAGATGTTCCACCGTTGAAACACCACCAGCTCTGGTTTCCTCCGCCTTCTGCGGATTACTCATCTCATACTCTACCCAAGTCCTTGGAGTGGTAGCAATTAATCTCTTTTTGTGAGATCTCGTGAGCTCAGTCATCTGTTTTTTTTTTCCCTTAACCCTCATTTTTCAGGGAACAAGATAGCAATCACTGTAAATTTAAGATAAAATTTGAGTTTCTAAGAAAGTATAAAAGGCAACTTTTAGGAAAATAAAAGTGAGGTTATAGCTTTGGAGAAAGGGTAAAGTTGTTGGAGTGAAACAATGTATGTCTTTAGAAAATGCAAATAGAGGATTATAATTTTAAAAGATGGCTGGCTTATTATCCACAAGGGTGAATTCATCATATTTAGAGTGCCATTTCCCCTTTTCATTCTCTCTTTCTCTTTTCTTCTCTCTCCCATAGACCAAACACTGCAAAGCAGAGAAAGGGAGGGGTAGAAACTTTCCCTGTAATGTTTCTTTTTAACTTGCCCAACACATTTTCAGCTTATTTAGTGTAAAACTTGTAAAACATACCAAAAACCCATCATTTGGCAGATGTGTCATTTTCTGTGAGGTGAGTGAGTGAGAGTGTGTTTAACATAGTTGCTGAGCTAGTACTGTAAAGAGGATTGACGTCTACAGAAATCATTTGAATTGGAGAGGTAAAAGGATCCCCTTTATTAGAAATTAGAAGCCATGTAGAGAGAAGAAAATATTAAAGAAGAAATGAAGACCTAGGGATATAATCAAAATATATTACAATGTAGAAATCACTCTAAAAACAAAATAGCTTAAAAGAGTAGAAAATGCATATCTATGAGTAGAGAAATGTGAGTGTGATGGTTGCTTTTATGTGTCAACTTGGTTGAACCATGAGATGCCCAGATAGCAGGTTGATATGGTTTGGATCTGTGTCTCCACCCAGATCTCATGTTGAATTACTATTCCCAGTGTGGGAGTCAGGACCTGGTGGGAGGTCATTGGCTCTTAGGGGAGGAGTTTTCATGAATAGTTTAGCACCATCCCCCATTGACTTCTCACAAGATTTGGTTGTTTCAAAGTGTGTGGCACCTCCCCCATCTTGCTCGCTCTTCCTCCTGCTCTGTTCATATAAGATGTCCCTACTTCCCCTTCACCTTCACCATGATTAAACGTTTCCTGAGGCCTCCCCAGACGCCGCCATGCTTCCCATACAACCTGTGGAACTGTGAGCCAATTAAACCACTTTTCTTTATAAATAACCCAGTCTCAGCTATTTCTTTACAGCAGTGTGAGAATGGACTACTGCATTGGTTAAGCATTATTCTTCGTGTGTTGGTGAGGGTGTTTCTAGAAGAAACTAGAATGTGAATTGGTAAACTAAGTAAAGTAGACATCCTCCTCGTGGTAGGTGGACATGGTCCAATACACGGAGGGCCTACATTGGAAAAAAGGCAGAGGAAAATTGAATTAACTTCGCCTGATGCTTAAGGTGGGGCATTAATCTTCTGCCCTCTATGCTCCTGGTTCCCAGACCTCCAGACTCAGACTTCAATCTATGCAATCGGCTTCAGGCTCTCAAGGATTCAAACTATACCCCCAGCTTTCTTGGGTCTCCAGCTTGCAGAGGGCAGATTATACACACACACACACACACACACACACACCACACACACACCCTATTGGTTCTGCTTCTCTAGAGAACCATGACTAATACCATGGGAAATTGTTAGGGAATTGTTTATATAACAAGCCTTATTGGGTTATTTGAATCTGTACATTTGTAATTGCCCAACTTTGATGTTTTTAAAGCAATTATCCTTGCCGTGTTTTCCTTTTTCAGGTTTTCTTTTTAAAAATTTATATTTTCATATTAAAATGGTGAGAGTGCCTCATGACATGTTAACACATTTGATATTCCTTTCAAGTGGTCTGACTTAAAGTTCAAATAATCTGTTATCCATGAGTTTACCACCTATTCTATACGTTTACAGCAATATAAATCATGGTCCATGTTCTCAAGTAACTCATAGATGCACTGGAGAGAGAAATCAGGTAAACATAAAAATCAAAGTAACAACATATTTTATTCATTCTAAAATTCATGTTTTGTCACACCTTAAGATCACAGAAATTGCAAACCATCTTATGTTTGAATGGTATCTGAATGAGAATTGACAGTATTCATTCTTTGTAGTCCATAAAAATAATATTGTAATTTATAGTTGTTATTTCAGGCTCAATGAAGTATACTAAATATTAAAGTTCAATCGTCAATTTTAATAAATAAAATATTTCACACTCAAACTGCAGGAAACAGGAGGAAGATGGGAACCCCCTGGAAACCTTCCTGGGGAAGGGGATTCTTAAGGTTGAATGCAGGGTGATGCTTATTCCTAACTCTTTCTTGAATGTGTGCTGGAGTGACCATTCTCTCTACTGTAGGACACCACCTAACTTAGTTTGGATCATTCTTTTTTTTTTCTTTTTTTTTTTTTTGAGAAGGAATTTCATTCTTTCACCCAGGCTAGAGTGCAATAGTGTGATCTCGGCTCACTGCAACCTCCATCCCCGGGGTTCAAGCCTTTCTCCTGCCTCAGCCTCGGGAGCCTCAGCTGGGATTACAGGATCCTGCCACCACACCCAGCTAATTTTTGTATTTTTAGTAGAGACAGGGTTTCCCCATGTTGGCCAGGCTGGTCTCAAATTCCTGACCTAAGGTGATCTGCCCACCTCAGCCTCCCAAAGTGCTAGGATCACAGGCGTGAGCCACCACACTAGGTCTGGATTATTCTTACCTAGATTGTCTGTCATGAAGCCCTGCCCCTTCTTGGCCATCCAGCCAAATTTTCTTGGAACAGGTAAATTGTGATCTACCATTTGTATAAATCACACAAATTGTGTTTTCTTGGTGAAACACAATTTATTTGTGAAAGAAAGAAATGAATTTCTTTCCTTTGTGATCTTCGAGCCCCCTCAGCTTCTGCCACCAGCAAAATAGTTGGTGTCTTATTTATCCAGGCATGCTGCCCTCTTGGGCAGGACTTCATTCTAAGCATCCCCAGGCAGGTATTTTTACATCTGTAATGGGGTCTACAGTGGGTTCCAAGAGTCACACAACTTCAGCCCGCTACAGAGGGACACATTCTCTCCCCTTTTCCCCCTGCTGCAGCCTTCTGTTCAGCCATCCCTAGCTTTTTCTCGCCTTCTCAGTGTGAGTCAGGCACCTGTCCTCTGTGCCTGCCTCACCGCGTGGGACACGTGGCCAGGCCTGCAAGTGCTGTTGGAGCTGCTCCCGCTGGCCTGGGCTTAGGGGCTGGCTCCCCATGCTTCCTGTTGGAGGTGAGGTGAAACCGGAAGCCCAGCTCAGTCCAAATAAACCCTCCTTTCCAGTCCTCCATAGGTCCAGATTCATCAGAACACAGTTGACTCAAAGGGGAAGAAGTGAAATCATAAAATCACTGCACACAGCAATCTGGTGCAATCCTATTACCTAACTTTACTTGACAATTTCAATTTCAAATAAACTTCCAAACGACTTCAAGCAATACAACATAAATGTTTAATATCAATAAAACAAATTAACAATGCAAAACTAAAATATCAGTGCTAAAACTCCATTGCCCCACCCTGACTTATCTTCAACAAGGCTGAGTCACCTCACTGGTCATTGTTGGTTTTGAAATGTCCATGTGGCCTGTCTCACAGCCCAGGGGTGAGGAATCTGTTTTCTATTGCTTCTTGGTACCATAGGTTTAGCTCCCAGTGTACCATTTCTTTGCCAATAACTAACAGAAAGTTTCTGTTTACTAGTGTGCCTCTTGCAGCAGACTGGAAATCTTTGAAGTTTGAGATAGTATTATGTTAATGGCTCTGTCACTGGATCCGAATGAAGGGACAATTGCAAGGCAGGTTCTCAGTAGACACTTCTGAATTTGATGCATGAGGGCTTTCTAAGTGAGGAAATAACAAAAGCATAATGGGAAAAGGCCAGAAATGGAAGTGTTGTGAAGGTCACCAGATATAGTTGCATAGGTTGTGCACTACTCAAATAAGGAGGCGCCATTCACATACATGATCATATAAAAGATGCTTCTGAAGCAGCGTCATTGTCTGGAGTAAATCCCCAAGGTTTTTTGTCTCATGCCAAGGAAATTGAGGACGTGGACAAATGAGAAGTGAGTTTAAGAACAGAGGTTTAATAGGCAAGAAAAAAGAGAAAAGAAGCTCTTAAGTGCTCCCCACTGGGTCTTCCGGTTCCACGATGAAATGCATGGGGTTTTATAGATGAGCTTGAGGAGGCGGTGTGTGATGAATATAGAGCGCTAGAGATTGATCAGACCAGGTGTGCCCTTTGCATAGCTTGCAAAGAAGCTGGCTATCCCACCCCACTCCTTTATTATGCAGGTGCGTTCTCTACCTGGCCAGCGCCATGTTGCCTGCTTTTTACTGCACACTTGGTGACAAAGAAAAGGAAAGAGGGACCCTCCATGTTGAGTATACCTGGCTTCCAGGTATCCCTTTTCTATTGGCACAACCGGCATTTACCCATGCAAGCTTCCAGTTTGCTTATTTATGTCTGCAGCTCAGTTGTACAGACTGCTCTTTGTTAGAAAAGAAATGATTTAGGGGGTGCTTTTTGATAAAAGAGAAGCCTTACCGAGGACTCTTTTCCGCTCACTAACTGCCTAAATAATTTCTTTTTAGCTCCTGTATCACTTGTTAGTGTTGGTCAGGTTACAACGTGAACAAACCTCTGTAGCAGCCCTTTGTGGGTCTTGCCACTTCAGAGTAAAGTAATTATCACCCTATTCTGTTTCCTTGCTCAGATAGAATGTTCACAGATTTAGGTCCAGATTCATCAGAACACAGTTGACTCAAAGGGGAAGAAGTGAAATCATAAAATCGCTGCACACAGCAATCTGGTGCAATCCCATTATCTAACTTTACTTGACAATTTCAATTTCAAATAAACTTCCAAACGACTTCAAGCAATACAATATAAATGTTTAATATCAATAAAACAAATTAACAATGCAAAACTAAAATATCAGTGCTGAAACTCGAAAATATCTTGGAGTCGAGACATTAAAAATCATTCATAGTGGAAATTGCTTTTGATAAAACATTCTAGTCCATACAACCCTTTAAAATAGCTTATTTCTAGGCATTATGAAAAGTAAAAGTAGTCAAAGCAGGTAGCATCATTTCCTGCCTCACTGCAAGACAGCTGTAGGCAAGCAATGAAAAAGAATATCTATGCAAAGGGTTTGTTTTGATGTTTTCCACACTATATTTAAAGTCATGAATTGCTGCACTTGTCGTGAAGAAAGTGTCTAGTTGGAAGCTTTTATGAACCTGTTTGAAAGCTCCAGTTCCTTGCAGGTGTGGCCTCAGACCTCTCTGGGGGATGGGAACCCTGGGCAGACCTCCAGGCTTTGCTAGGGTGGGGACAATTCAGAAGCACAAAGGAACTGGAGATAGAGGAAAAGAAATGAAAAGCTACCTCAGAAAATTGGAGACCCACATGTTGACTAAAAGTGTCTGTGTGTCTATGTGTGTGTGGCAGGCGGCCCTGAACAAGCCCCTCCTCCAGCAGGCATTCAGTGCACCCTAGCACAGGTAAGACAATCAAAAAGTTATAATCAGAAATTACAGGAATAATACAATATAACAAAGCAAAATTCAGCTACTTAAAGAATAGAAATACAAAATCAAACATCCAAACTACAGATGGGAAGAGGGGGGAAAAAAAAGAATAAACATTAATCAGCCCTAAACCAGGCAGCAAAGGAGAGAGAGAACAAATAAGCAAAGAAAAGCATGGTAACCAAGGCTTATTGCCTTAACAGGTAGCAGCAGAAGTATTCCAAGGAAGGAAACTTCGCTTCAGAAGGTACCTAGATAAGCATTTGGACTGAATGTCTTGCCAGTATGGGTATTAGCAGAAGAGCAAATGAGCAAACAGGCAAAACAAAAAGCATTGCGTGGCTGCTCTTCCTGAGAAAATGAGAAAATTTGCACTACTAAGATTTAAAGGAAGAATAGAGCATGCAATGGGCAGAGAAGGGCCAGCTTGCATGCACTTTTTAAATAATTAATTAATTTTTTTTGGTACATGAGTAAGCTCTTCAGAGGTGATTTCTGAGATTTTGGTGCACCCATCACCTAAGTGGTGTACACTATACCCAGTGGGTAGTCTTTTATCCCTCACCCCCCTCCCACCCTTTCCCCCAAGTTTGGAAAGTCCATTGTATCATTCTTACATTTTTGCATCCTCATAGCTTAGCTCCAGCTTATGAGAATATATGATGTTTGGCTTTCCATTCCCGGGTTACTTTGCTTAGAATAATGGTATCCCATTTCATCCAGGTTGCTGCAAATATCATTATTTCATTCCTTTTCATGGCTGAGTAGGATTCCATGGTGTGCATGTGTGTTTGTGTGTGAGTGTGTCACATTTTCTTTTTCCACTCGCTCATTGATGGACATTTGGGCTGGTTCCATATTTTTGGAATTGCGAATTGTACTCCTATAAACACGCATGTGCAAGTGTCTTTTTTGTATAATGACTTCCTCTGGGTAGATACCCAGTAGTGGGATTGCTGGATCATATGGTAGATGTACTTTTAGTTCTTTAAGGAATCTCCACACTGTTTTCCATAGTGATTGTACTAGTTTACATTCCCATCAGAAGTGTAAAAGTGTCCCTTTTCAATACATCCAAGCCAACATCAATTTTTTAAAATTTTTTGATCGTGGCCATTCTTGCAGGAGTAAGGTGGTATCACATTGTGGTTTTGATTTGCATTTCCCTGGTATTAGTGGTGGTGAGCATTTTTTCATATGTTTGTTGTCCATTTGTCTATCTTCTGTTGAGAATTGTCTCTTCATGTCCTTAGCCCACTTTTATTATTATTATTATCATTATACTTTAAGTTTTAGGGTACATGTGCACAACGTGCAGGTTTGTTACATATGTATACATGTGCCATGTTGGTGTGCTGCACCCACCAACTTGTCATTTAGCATTAGGTATATCTCCTAATGCTATCCCTCCCCCCTCCCCTCACCCCACAACAGTCCCCAGTGTGTGATATTCCCCTTCCTGTGTCCATGTGTTCTCATTATTCAGTTCCCACCTATGAGTGAGAACATGCGGTGTTTGGTTTTTTGTCCTTGTGATAGTTTGCTGAGAATGATGGTTTCCAGCTTCATCCATGTCCCTACAAAGGACATGAACTCATCATTTTTTATGGCTGCATAGTATTCCATGGTGTATATGCACCCCATTTTCTTAATCCAGTCTATCATTGTTGGACATTTGGGTTGGTTCCAAGTCTTTGCTATTGTGAATAGTGCCGCAGTAAACATACGTGTGCATGTGTCTTTAAAGCAGCGTGATTTATAATCCTTTGGGTATATACCCAGTAATAGGATGGCTGGGTCAAATGGTATTTCTAGTTCTAGATCCCTAAGGAATTGCCACACCGACTTCCACAATGGTTGAACTAGTTTACAGTCCCACCAACAGTGTAAAACTGTTCTTATTTCTCCACATCCTCTCCAGCACCTGTTGATTCCTGACTTTTTTAATGATCGCCATTCTAACTGGTGTGAGATGGTATCTCATTGTGGTTTTGATTTGCATTTCTCTGATGGCCAGTGATGATGCAACCTACAGAATGGGAGAAAATTTTTGCAACCTACTTATCTGACAAAGGGCTAATATCCAGAATCTACAATGAACTCAAACAAATTTACAAGAAAAAAACAACCCCATCAACAAGTGGGCAAAGGATATGAACAGACACTTCTCAAAAGAAGACATTTATGCAGCGTTAGCCCAATTTTTAATGGGATTTTTTTTCTTGCTAATTTGTTTAAGCTCCTTGTAGATTCTGGATATTAGTCCTCTGTCAGAAGCATAGACTGTGAAGATTTTCTCCCACTCTGTGGGTTGTCTGTTTGCTCTGCTAATCATTTCATTTGCTGTTTAGAAGCTTTTTAGTTTAATTAAGTTCCATCTATTTGTTTTTGCTGTATTTGCTTTTGGGTTCTTGGTCATGAAATCTTTGCATAAGCTAATGTTTAGAAGGGTTTTTCTAATGCTATCTTCTAGAATTTTTATAGTTTCAGGTCTTCGATTTAAATCTTTTATCCATCTTGAGCTGACTTTTGTATAAGGTGAAAGATGAGGATCAGTTTCATTCTTCTACATGTGGCTTGCCAATTATCCCGGCACATTTGTTGAATAGGGTGTCCTTTCCTCACTGTATGTTTTTATTTGCTTTGTTGAAGATCAGTTGGCTGCAAGTATGTGGCTTTATTTCTGGGTTCTGTATTCTGTCCATTGGTTTATATGCCTATTTTTATATGAGTACCATGCTGTTTTGGTGACTATGGCCTTGCAGTATAGTTTGAAGTTGGGTAATGTGATGCTTCCAGATTTGTTTGTTGTTGTTGTTTTGCTTCATCTTGCTTTGGCTATGTGGGCTCTTTTATGGTTCCATATGAATTTTAGGATTGTTTTTTCTAGTTCTGCAAAGAATGATGGTGATATTTAGATGAGAATTCATTGCATTTATAGATTGCTTTTGGCAGTATGATCATTTTCACAATATTGATTCTACACATCCATGAGCATGGGATGTGCTTTCATTTATTTGTATTGTCTATGGTTTCTTTCAGCAGTGTTTTATAGTTTCCCTTGTAGAGGTCTTTCACCTTCTTGATTAGATATGTTCCTAAGTTTTTTTGTTTTGTTTTGTTTTGTTCGTTTTGCTATTGTAAAAGGGGTTGAATTCTTGATTTGATTCTCAGCTTGGTCACTGTTGGTGTATAGAAGAGATACTGATTTGTGTACATTAATTTTGTATCCTGAAACTTTGCTGAATTCATGTACCAGTTCTAGGAGCTTTTTGGATGAGTATTTAGGGTTTTCTAGGTATACAATCACGTCATCAGCAAACAGTGAGAGTGTGACTTCCTCTTTACCAATTTGGATGCACTTTATTTCTTTCTCTTGTCTGATTGCTCTGGCTAGGACTTCCAGTACTATGTTGAATAAAAGTGGCGAGAGTGGGCATCCTTGTCTTGTTCCAGTTCTCAAGGGGAATGCTTTCAGCTTTTTCCCGTTCATTATAATGTTGGTTGTGGGTTTGTCATAGATGGCTTTTATTACCTTAAGGTATGTCCCTTCTATGCCAATTTTGCTAAGGGTTTTAATCACAAAGAGATGCTGTATTTTGCCAGATGCTTTTTCTGTATCTATTGAGATAGTCATGTGATTTTTGTTTTTAATTCTGTTTATGTGGTGTGTCACATTTATTGACTTGCGTATGTTAAACCATCTCTGCATCCCTAGTATGAAACCCATTTGATCATGGCAGATCATCTTTTTGTTATGCTATTGGGTTCGGTTAGCTAGTATTTTGTTGAGGATTTTTGGATCTATGTTCATTAGGGATATTGGCTTGTAGTTTTCTTTTTTTGTCATGTTCTTTCCTGGTTTTGGTATTATGGTAACACTGGTTTCATAGAATGATTTAGGGAGGATTCTCCCTTTCACTATCTTTTGGAATAGTGTCAATAGGGTTGGTACAAATTCTTCTTTGAATGTCTGATATAATTCACGTCTGGTCCTGGACTTTTTTTTGTTGGTAACTTATTATCATTTCAATCTCGCTGCTTGCTATTGGTTGTTCAGAGTTTGTATTTCTTCCTGGTTTAATTTAGGAGGGTTGTATATTTCCAGGAATTTATCCATCTCCTCTAGGTTTTCTAGTTTATTGCATGGCACTTTTTGTGCCTTAGGAAAAGCATATCTTGCTACAGGCTGAGGCAATCCAGACCAGGACATTAGGAAGCAGAGCATGATACAAATTTCAGCCCCTACTAGGCCTCTCTGCCAAACTCCCTTTTGCCGTGCACATTCTGGCTTAGTGGCCATACCAAAAACAGGAGTCCCATAGAGAGTTGGAGGCAAGGTGGTCTGAGAACATTTCCCTAAGGCCAAGGGACTAAAGGATGTTTTAAATGCAAATTGATTAACAGGGATGCCGCATGCTCACTTTTCAACTGTCAGCATTTCCATAATGTTTGCCCTTTGTCTTTTTCATTCCCCATCCAACTTCAGCAGAGTCTGCTATAACTTGCAGAATCTTTTTTCTTTTTTGAGACGGAGTCTCGCTCTGTAGCGCCCAGGCTGGAGTGCAGTGGCGCGATCTCGGCTCACTGCAAGCTCCGCCTCCCGGGTTCACGACATTCTCCTGCCTCAGCCTCTCCGAGTAGCTGGGACTACAGGCGCCCGCCACCACGCCCGGCTAATTTTTTGTATTTTTAGTAGAGATGGGTTTTCACCGTGGTCTCGATCTCCTGACCTTGTGATCGCCCGCCTCGGCCTCGCAAAGTGCTGGGATTACAAGCGTGAGCCACCGCACCCGGCGCAACTTGCAGAATCTTTGTGTAAGTAAAGCTTTATGTGAAATTGAAAGAAGGGGCTGAGCTTAAAATCTGGGTTGTACCCGCACCAAAAGAGAGAGTAAGCTTAGAAGTAGGAGCCAAAACGGTAATATGATCATAAACCTAAAGGCTTCTCAGAATACTGGGGAAAGACTTCTACAGAGTAAGATAGTTTCAAGCCAGCATAAGCCTCAAGGATTCTCAGAATAATGTGGAAAGACTTACGGCCGGGCGCGGTGGCTCAAGCCTGTAATCCCAGCACTTTGGGAGGCCGAGGCGGGCGGATCACGAGGTCAAGAGATCGAGACCACGGTGAAACCCCATCTCTACTAAAAATACACACAAAAAAATTAGCCGGGCGTGGTGGCGGGCGCCTGTAGTCCCAGCTACTCCGGAGGCTGAGGCAGGAGAATGGCGTGAACCTGGGAGGTGGAGCTTGCAGTGAGCCGAGATTGCGCCACTGCACTCCAGCCTGGGCGACAGAGTGAGACTCCGTCTCAGAAAAAAAAAAAAGACTTCCACAGAGAAAGATGGTTTCAAATCAGCCAATTAGTACAACAAAACACCAGGAGATCCCATGTGAAATCCTGGTGACAGGCACAGAAATTAGGACACAAAAATGCCAGAAACAACCTGGTCAACTAAGTTAATCTTATTTGTCAAAACTAAGCACAGAGCATGTCATATGTAATATGTTTACTCTGCTTTGTGAATGTATAACTAGGAAAATATTTATAATGCTATAAATATTGGATCACCTTAAATTATATGATTATTGAATTGCATTTACTGAAAAAAATAAAATTCCCTAAAATGAAAGCCATCCTAAAAATTAAGAATAGAGACCATATAAGGATCACTTGCAGGGAGTTCATGTTTATTATTTCTCTGTTTGTCATTTATTTGGTTGCCATATACTGTAACTTGCATGATGTGAATTGATGTGAGTGGTAACACTAACCTCTAAAATATAAGAAGGGCCCTTGGTCTTCCAATGAGGGCTACAGGTGACTGATAAACTGTGGTTGGTTTGGGGAAGTTTAAAATGATCAGCTCTAGGACTCAACAGCCATTAATGAAAAATTATATTCTGAAAAGTGCATTTATTTCAATAATCAGAGCATGAGTCTTAGAACAGATGATCCTTGAGAACTAAATCTGTACATTCAATAGAAAGCCATTACCAGGCAGCACAGCTGAATCACAGGGGCTTATGCCCTTGTTAAGACCAGAGACTTCAATCAGAAGGTGGGTTTCAGAAGTGGAAGTGATATCAATCTGGACGTCAAAGTCACACACACATCACACAAGCACACGCACAAGTTTGCATGCATACACACACACTTTCACCTGCACATACACACTCCTGGGCACAGACACAGAATAAATACATGTTTCCTAGGCAACAACCACAAGTAAATTTCAGTGCCCAGTGTCAGGGAAACCTGTGCCCCTTATCACCCCTATATTCTCTATCCAGTAGAATATTGCACATCTACCTCTCAGTCTGAAATCCCAGCCTTATTCAGTATGGCTGTAGCCTACATTTTCTGTGTCATCTCTCAGTTCTCCCCTGTTCCTCATCAAAACTAGACTCATCAACATTCAGTAAACAAGATGTGCCATTTCTTCACTCTAGGGCTTTTCAAACACTCCTGCCTATGCCTGGAGCACTCTTTGCTTCCATTTCCATCAGCTGGAATCTAGTCAACCTCAGAGATGCATTCAAAGCCCCCTCCTATATTTGGACTTTCCAAGAGACAGCTAAGGGAGCCTCGTTTCTATTCTAACCAAAGAAATGCCTTGATAACCCACATTAGCTAGGAGGGGAGAAGTTGGCTGCTCAACTCCATGCCTCCCACAAAATCACTGGCAAAGGCTACCTCCGATACTGAATGTGATTGCAATTATTGTAATTAATAAGGAGAACTCTTTTTGAGTACTAAGCCTATATTGGGTTTTATGTCTTATTCTAAAGAAAGAAATTTCACTGATCTATTCCATAAAGTTAAGACACCATATCATTTATCGTGATCTCCCGGGTTCTTAGATCACTATCCGACACATAGTCAGCAAAAAGGAAATGCTTGAAGAAATAAAAGAACAAGTGAAAGAAAGTCAAACTTAGGTTTTAGCTGAATGACAACTTGAGAAAGAAGGAGGGTATAAGTACACTGACAGTTTAACACTATTCATTAAAAATCTTGTTCTAACCCAAATAATGCTACTCATGGAATAAAACACATTTTCTAGAAGCATCATTTGTCTGTTCCACAGCTGTTCACCAAACAAACAAGCACCTGCAAAAGTCTAACTATTATGAAGAAAAGTAATTTTAGTTGGAGTGCAAATTATATGGTACGTGGACTTTCTAAAACAGTTTGTTCCAAGAAAATACTTGTAGGAAAATATTTTCTAAAATAACTAACAATGAATTAAATATAATGCTTCAAGAGAACCTTGGAATCCTCAGGTGAGATCCAGGTTGAAAAATATGATGACCTCACAGAGATGACCCACTCAGAACACACTGACCCCATAATGTTTTTTTCCTTCTGACCATAGAGGGAAAAACAGAATTAAGCAGTCTGCATCTGCATTGAGACAAGACTTCCTTTAGGATAAATCTGAATCGTTTAGATATTCCTTCTTTTTGAAAAAACTAATATTCAGGAATACAGATAGAGAAAAAATTGGGTGAACGAAGGTCATGGTTTTCAAATTTGAGAAATATGTGGACAGCTTTTAAAGGTTCAACAATTTTGAAACCCTAAGACTATTTCTTCTGATTGTCAGTGTGGCAGACACTCAACTAATAGTTGAAGGCTGTTTTCAACACAGTTGACTTAGCAGGAGGGTGCATCCTTCTTCCTTTCAGCTGCGAAGAGTATGAATATGACTCTACGAGGAGCTCCGGCCTTGTGAGTGGGCATTCAGAGGACCTGAAGACAAGATCCTTCCCTAGGAGGGCAGAGAAGTGTAGTCAGGGTGATGAACACAGGCTGCTGCAACAAATATGCCCTTCTTAGTGTCTTAACAATCTAAAGGAGGTCAGGCAGCTCTTTTTTTTTTTTTTTTTTTTTTAGATAGAGTTTGGCTGTTGTTGCCCAGGCTGGAGTGCAATGGCACAGTCTCAACTCATTGCAACCTCCACCTCCTATGTTCAGGCAATTCTCCTGCCTCAGCCTCCCAAGTAGCTGGGATTATTGGCCCCGGCCACCATCCCCAGCTAATTTTTGTGTTTTTGGTAGAGATGGGGCTTCACCATGTTGGCCAGAAAGGTCTCTACCTCCTGACCTCAGGTGATCTACCCGCCTCAGCCTCCCAAAGTGCTGGGATTACAGACATGAGACACTGAGCTCTTTTTGACAGCTCTCCTCCAAAAGGTGATTCAGGTCTCAAAGGTTTCTGTGAAGCTGCCAGATATAATACGTGTCCTCCAAGGTCTCTTTACAAGAAGAGGGGAAAAAAATGAGTCAATGACTATGACCTCAAAGGCATGTTAGGGCCAGGCCTAGAAGTAACATAAACTATTTCTGCTCATATTTAATTGTACAGAACCAGTCACAGGGCAGTAACTCATGAGGGAGGCTGGGAAATGCAGACTATTCTATGTTTCCAGGAAGAGGAAAGGAGATCGATGAGCACCAAACTAGTCTCTGTCACCAGCAAAAGATAGAGGACGTCCTGGACTGACCCCTGCAGAATTTTCTGTGGGGGAGAACAGCACTTCCACCTTGGGAGATATCTCTGTTAGTCAGAAGTCTAATATGCACAGTTAAGCTGTTAAATGGTGTGGATATAAAAAGAAGGTGGCTACTTGGAGAACTGTCCCCAGCAGTAGGCAGTACATTGATGTTGGCTCCTTCCCACTGGGAGGGCACCAACTTCCTGCTGCATGGCCTGCTGGGAAACAACATGCCCTGGGGCATCATGGGGATTTGAACACTTGGATGATGACTGCCTGAGTCAGGTCAGGAGTCTACAACAAATTACCATAGACTGGGTGGCTTAAACAACAACCATTTATTTCTCACAGTTCTGACTCCACCCAAAAAAATACAATATACATTCTTCTCATCTGCACCTGGCACATGCTCTACAACTGACCACACGCTCAGCCCTAAAGCAATTCTCAACAGATTCAAAAGAACTGAAATCATACCAACCATATTCTCAGACCACAGTGCGATGAAAATAGAAATCAGTACCAAGAAGATCATTCAAAACTACACAATTAAATGAAAATTAAACAATCTGCCCCAGAATGACTTTTGGGTAAAAAAAAATAAATTAAGGCAGAAATCAAGAAATTCTGAGATTAGGATACCAACATGGCTGCATTCTGGTGAGGACCCCCTACCAGATTGTGAACTTCTTTCTTTTTGTTGTATCCTCACATGGTGGAAAGACAGCGAGCCAACCCTCTGGCTTCTGCTCATAAGGCCACTAGTCCCATTCATGAGGGCTCTATCCTCACGACCTAATCTCTTCTCCAAAATTCCATTTACTAATACCATCCCCATGGGGTTCCAAGATGTGAATTTTGGAGGGACATAAACATTTAGACAATTGTAGTGACAGAAAGAGCACAGTGCTATGGTGCATGGGTCATCATGGATTGAGCTATTTCGTGGTAACTCTGAGCAGTAACTATGATCAGGAATTAGGAGAGAAAAGGTGATTTATCAATGTTTTCTCCAAAACATTCATACAACTCCAGGCTTTTCCCAGCTACCTTATTGTAGTTACTATATAACTTGGAGCAACTATAAGGAAGAAATAAAATATTATAATCTAATCTATTCCAATAGTTTTCAATCTTACAGTTTGCCTTTTCTAATTACAAAGTCTAATCAACAGAAGAAACTTAGAAAACAAAACAAAATTACAAAGAAAAAAAATCCCCTATAATCTCACCGTTAAGAGACCATGTTTGTGAAAGTGTTGACATGGGTTCATCAGAGTATGGGAGTATTGGTATATATGCTTATAGGAGGACAAATTGACTAAACAAATTAACTTGTAGCTTTCTCACAGTATTTCACAGAATTCTTTACAGCTCCATCAAACTTTTCCCCAAAAAGTGTGCTTTGAATAATGCTTAACCATGTCAATTTTGTATATGAACCATATCTTAATTTTTTAATTTCCTAATTTAATGCCTATAAAATAGGCTTTTTTACTTTTAATCATTTCTGTTTTTAATTTTTGTTGGTGTTGCTTCTTTTATCTTTCAATGAAGAAAATTATAACTCTCCTGCTTATCTTGATGAGGTTATGCACAATTTTGGGAGGAGAAGTGAAATTGTTTATAAACACTTAAAACATCAGTGAGGTAATGATGAGTATGTTACCACATCATTTGATGTTTTAAGTATTTATAAACTTAAATTTAAGTTTATAATTAATTCTTTCAGCTGAAAGTTGATTCTGGAGTTATTATTAGAAATAATAATTCTGGAATTATTATTAGAAACAAATTAAGACAAATAATTTATTTCTAATAATTGGAGTTATTAAAATTATTCTGCAATTATTAAAAATAAGGGGTCTGATGTTAATATTCTAGGTAAAGAGATAATGCCTATGAAAATGTTTCAAAATCTTGGGAAGGTAAAAGCCAGTATAAGTGATTGTGATCTAATTATTACCTCTCTTTGATCAACTTTAATAGCCTTAATAGCCTCAGTGAATTCTTTATAATTTACAAACTCCTATTTAGTTATAAAGTCTCTTCCAAGAATGAAAGGTTTGTGTGAAATCACATCATCAGAAAAATAGTTATTTTCCACATTCACAGAAGCACAGTACGAGAGCGTATGTCTGCTGGTAGTTGTTATTTCTGTGTATTTTGCCCAGTTGCTTTCCTCTGGTGCTGGGCCAAATCCCTTGTAAAGAGGAGAGTGAGGCATATGTGCATTAATGAGACCTTTATTACCTTGTGTCTCAAATGGTAAAGCCCTTTCAATAGCATGATATTGCCAAAGAATATATTTAAGGGAATTTAACAATTATAAAGCCACTCCTCAAGTATCCAAGAGGTAGTTTTAAAAACTGATGTGCACTGGAAATGACTAAGAATAAATACTCAATGCTGAGTCTTACCCAGCCCCAGGAAGGATGAGGATTCATGTAATTATGTAAAGATGCACCCACACCACCAAACAGGCTCACTTGGGGTGGACACTTGCTTGGTTCCTAGAGTTCAGGAATCCACTGACACCCATCCCCATGAATGACCGTGGATCAAACATGTGTGAGGCATCATTGATCATCACACAAAAAGAGTGAAGTGAGAGCTTCCATGTGCACCAAGAGGAAAAATCCAACCAGGAGAAATAAGTCCTCTTTGGGGATGGATTCCTCACTCACTTGCTCTCTGACGAGGTCAAGTCCATATGGGATTTCAGAGACACACAGAACACAGAAGCACTGCACAAAATGAGATTTCTCAACAGAAGAAATCAAGATGAACCTTCCAAGGCTCATAGTCTGCCCCCAGTGATTCCTCCTTGTTCTGTGGGGAGGGACCATTCAGAAAAGCAGTGCCTGGGCAGGTGTGCTCAGAGCTCTCTTTATGGTTAATAAGGGAGCGGAAGGTCATGGAACGGAGATGTGTTCGTTGCGTAGTGACTCCAGCTGTACCCTTGGCCTGCGGGATTAGGACTCAGGAGCTACAATTCCACAACCCTTACTGTTCTTCGTGTTGTTTGATTTTTCAAGGAAAGTAAAATGCCAAAATATTGGATGAAATCCCACAATGTTTTAATATTAGGAGATCAATTAATAAAAATGTTCTAGAGAAATCCCTTTGCTGTCCAAAGTCTGATAGGGTTGGACTTATACACTGAAGTACATGTGTCTTTTTGCTTTTTTTCCCTCATAAGTGAGATGAATTAAATAAAAACAACATTCTTAGTTGCAGAAAACAAGATTCACTTTTGTTGAAGCAGCAAGAATGTATTGTGAAAGGAAAATATCTTGGACCCCATCAAGTTGAGAACTGCTCAGGGCAAATATGCCTCCTATTCAAAGTCACCCCTCTGCTCACTGACATACATGCATGTCTGCCTCCTTGGAAAGGCTGATCAGAAACTCAAAAGAATGCAAAGGTTCATTTCTCTCTCACCTATCTGTGACCTCGAAGCCCCCCCCAGCTTCCTGTCTTCCTGCCTTTGCTTTGAGTCTTCCCGCCTTTCCAGACCAAACCAATGTTCTTCTTACATATATTGATCAATGTCTCGTGTCTCCCTAAAATGTGTAAAAGTAGGCTTTGCCCTGACCACCTTGGGCACATGTCGTCAGGACTTCCTGAGGCTGTGTCATGGGCTCGCATCCTCAAACTTGGCAAAATAAACTTCCTAAATTAACTGAGACCTGTCTCAAATTTTTGTGGTTCAGAGTATTAAGGGATATGAAGAGGCTCACAGCATTGTTGGAGTCAATGGAGAGACTGATTTTAGTCTGAGCTTCTAGGAACACCGCCCACTCCAGAGCCCCTTCCTAAGACCTGCTTGCTAACAGACTCTCAATGTCTCTGACATAAAAGGGAAGCACCCAGCACTACCCATGACTCCACAAATATGTTACTTCAGACATCTATAACTGCAAAACAGATGCTCTGTGCTTTTTCTCTCTGCTGCTCAGTCATGCCTCATGTTGAGGTGTCTGAACGGTAGAAGCAAGTTCATGTGTTCATACCCTGGTGTCAGAGAAACTGGGAACATCTTTTTTCTGCATGTTGTGTTAGGAATGTCAATTCACAGCAGCAGATACTACCAAAATATACAGCTGGAAACTGGAATATACTGATACCTGGCTGCAAAAACCCAGTGCCACTTTCTTCTGGGCACACAGCTCTACTGCATGTTCCAATATCCTTTGTAGTTTGACAAATTCATGTACCTAGGATCTGTCTAATGAATGTGGCAGAAGTCTTGTGTGTTACTTTTAGACATAGTTCATAAAATCTTCCCACATAATCCTCTTCCTGGTTTGTCTCCCCACCACCTGGTGAGATATACAGAACTCAGCCAAGGACAGTTAAGACCCTAGGGGGAAGCAGGACCCTAGGGGGTAGCAGAGCCTAAAATGAAAGGAACCTGGAACCTCAGTGACTGTGTGGAGCAGAATTCCCCATATTCCTGCCGCTAACTGGACTCTGTCTGGGTTAAGCCACAGAGATTAAAGGGTGTATCTGTGTCTGCAGCTAGCATTAATGTAAACTAATAAATGGCAGACACAAATAATGATTAAATGTCCCTTAGCTAAGCGCTATGCCCTCAACTTTGAATTAAAGTTTTAATCATAAAAATTACAGGTAGCTTTTGACATAGTTTGACTCAGATTTCATCTTGAACAGTAGTTCCCATAATCCCCATATGTCATGGGAGGGACCCAGTCGAAGATAACTGAATCATGGGGGCAGTTCCCTTCATGCTGTTCTCCTGGTAGTGAGTGAGTTCTCGCAAGATCTGATGGTTTTATAACGGGATTTTCTCCTTTTGCTTGGCACTTCTCTCTCTGGCCGCCATGGGAAGAAGGACATGTTTGCTTCCCCTTTCACCATGATTGTAAGTTTCCTGAGGCTTCCCCAGTGATATTAAACTGTCAGTCAATTAAACCTCTTTCCTTTATAAGTTACTTACTTTCAGGTATGCCTTTATTAGCAGTGTGAGAATAGACTAATACAGCTTTGGAAGAATCATCCTGATTGTCCCTCAATTACAGACTTTATAGGTTTAGAAATCTATTAGTGTTCAGTCTTTACCCCAACACAGCAAATATTTATGAAGATGACAGTGCTATGAAGTATGAGTCGCCCAATGAATAAGTTTCTAAATGCAATGGAATAAAATGTTGAACACTCTACATCAACTCAAACCCTTACAAAACCTTGTAAAATCTCTGTTAAGAAAATGCACCAAACTCACTTTATAACCTGCTCTATTAGGTTTTAAGATGTTTGCATATTTTAAAACTTTCATGGTAGAAAAAAATCATTTCTTTTCCTTTATGGGTCATTTAGTTTTCTGCATGTTAAGTTAAAAAGAAAGAGAGAGTGAAAAACTGACATTTACTCTAATACGTTACTTGATATAAATATGTATGATCTCAAATACATTCTTCCCATGAATACTAGAAAAGTGAACTCAGAGTGTTTCTTTCCTCCAGGCCCCAGGAAAGCTTGCTGTTATGTCTTCATTATTGATCTTTCCTGTGGATGAAATTTCTACTTCAATTGTTCTCTTTGAGGCCATCCAGATACTAATTTCTAACTGCATTTTAGGAACCAAAGATAATATCCTTAAGAGGTTGAAAATATTTTTTTAAATGTCACATGTGTAATTGTTAATGATGTTTTCAAGGCTGACCCTTCACAATTGAGAAAACAATGACCTCTGCTTGCCTCTAATCTTCTACTCTCTGATCTTTTGTGCCTGGGTGGATAGGGAAGTGGCAACATTCTGAACTGATTTAGTGAGATTGCCAGGTTTAAGACAGCCTCATGAGTAAGGTCTCTAATTCTAGATTTAGAAGGTTTGGGTATAAACCCTGACCTCACCACTAATGTGACCCAGGGTAACTCACTCACCTTCTCTAAACCTTAGTGTCATCATCTGTAAAATGGTAAAATTAAAGACCATTGGGTTGATTCAATGCATAAAATATGTAGAGCACCCAAGATAGTGCCTGACATAATCTTTTTTTCTAGCTCAGACATTATTTTCTTTGAACATGAAAATATTTTAAAATATCTTTGTACATTTAAATCCCAGAGTAGCATTGGCACAGGCAGCTCTGTTTGTATGAGTCTCTAGGGAAAAAAGTCAAGAAGTATTTAAAGGAAGATTTTCTTCATTCTTCCTTTGTTTTAAGAACCTATAACGGGCCCAGGATTAGGTACAAAGTAAAGATACCTAAAATACTTCCCTGATTCCAGCAAGTACATTTTAGTGACTTCGGGATATCTTGTAATGTCATTTCTTCTTCTCATGGTCTACCTTCCCTCCCAATATTGTCCTCAAGATGCCATTATTTCAAAGAAATTTCTATATATTCCATAGTCCATAGACCAGAGAGACAGGCATGAGGGAAAAAAAAACCTATTGTTTATGGGGAAAAAAATGGTTCAAAATTATCTACCATAATGCCTTGGAGATTTGGACACATGGATAATAAAATGTTAAATAGTGAAATAGCAGCTTTCCTTAGAGTTTCTACCTTTGATCATTTAACTAAGGCCAGGGCTAGGACAAACCCCTGAATCATTCCTGTGGAATTAATATAAATACATCCTCCTACTGGAGACAGTGGAGAATGCAATTCAAACGATGGATTCTTTTAAAAGTATCAGACTCCTTTCTTCAGGAGAAAACGAGAATCAAGACCTTGTCCTACATAATAGTGATCACAAACTCTCAGTGGAAAGGTGGCTGAAAAAATAAACAACAACACTTCCTCTATATCACCAAATTTGAATTAAAGTTTGAAGGAAAAGTCAGTAAAATGAGTCATGAGAGTTCAGAACTTTGCCTAAGGGAGGATTTTAAAAGAGTTTGAATTCATCAGCTTTTGCCTTTAAATAAGTTCTAAAGCAGTGGTTACCTCTGAGTCAGCTTCTGGAGTTTCTGGAGATAAAACAATTAAGTTTAAAGACAAAATTGAGAAATCAGGGGGACTTCAGAATTTCCAAATATATGTATATTTGGGTAATATTATATAGTTAAAACTTACACAGATTTTTAAATTTTTAGATAGCAGGGTACTTTCTTCCTAGGAAAAATGGAAAGTACCTTACTTGTGCTCACGTCAAATGAGTTAGCAACCTACATTGTGTTGTAAATTCAATTAAGTAGGATTAATTCAAAATGATGATTCATGCAGAATTCCTCATCAATCACTATAATCTGAGATCAACTATACCTTGGCATGTCTAACATGAGAAGATTTGTTTAGCCAAGAAATGAACATTTTGGATGTTTAAACTAATTTAAGTCAATAAGCCTTTGAGAAAAATTGACAGGTTGGCATATAAGTAATAATAATAATAATAATACATTGTCTTCCCACATTGCCTGGGGCACATCATGCCTCCACCTTCTCCCTGTGCCTAATTTCAAACAGCACATTCAGCCAGTGCCTCACCTCTGCCATCTGTTAAATGGGGACGATGGTGTCAGCTGTGAGAATGAAGGGAGCTAATGCATGTGAAGTCTTTCTACATACGCCTGGCACATTTAAGCACTATGTAGGGGTGAACTAGTATTGATATTATTATCCTTTTTTTTTTTTTGTACAAAGGTTCTGCTGTTTAGATTTCCCTGGTCCTTCTGAAAATGAATCAAGTTAAAATTGAACTTTGCCTCTACCACTTAGGCAGTTTTCATGCACTTAGTTTTCCCTTCCCCAAATTTATTTCCTCCTACAAACATTCTCCTCCCAATAAATGGCTCCATCTGTCATCCAATTGTGCAGCGCAGAATCTGGGGACATGACTAGCCAGGTAGCTAACATAAATAAGTGAAATGTGCTTCATAGATTCCTAAGGGGCATTCTTCTTTGCATAATCCTGGCAGGAATGTTCCTCGCCAAATATTTTTTGCTTCCCCACATTGGAAACACACCCGGAACCCAGCCACAACTCCTCACCTTCTCTAACACTGCCCTGGTGCCCTGTCCTCACCTCCATCCTGGGGACAGTACAGCCTCCTCCTGCTCCTCTTTCTCTATGCAGCTGCTTCCCAAAGTAGCCAGAGAGGCCTGGGAAGCGAGAATCGCCTCACACCTTCTCACTGCTCAGAAACCTCCATTGCCTTTTCTCACACTCAGACCAAAATTCTAAGGGGGCGTTTAGGACCGTACTGACCTGCACCTGCCACACTTCCTGCCTCACCCCCTGCCACTCCTTTCCTGTCCACCACCCTCCTCTCCTCTAGCCTCTTTCTCTTCCTGTAATGGCCTCAAATAGTCTATTGCCAGATTTGCTTATTTTTCTCTCATTTTTTTATAGATCTACCTTCCAATATCATTGACTTAAAGTCCATTCTGTGTGAGAAAACTCTTCTTATCCTCAGTTCCCTATCGCCCCACACTGCTTTGGTCTTCATACCACTGATCACTTCCTAAGCCTTACCAGCTGAAGGATTTTGGGTGAGTTACTAATCCCTTCTGTGACTTCCTTTTCTCATCTATGAAGGGCAGATCATATCAGTACCTATTGTAGAATTATTTTGAGGATTAAACAAGTTACCATATACAAAATACTCAGAAAATTGCTTGTCTCACAGGAGATGATATTAGAGTATTAATCATTGCATTTTCTTTGAGCCCTGATGGTCTGTGCTTCTCTGTAAGGATGGGGACCATGCTGAATTCACCACTGTGTTCTCAGCATCTAGTATCATGCTTGGCATGTAGGAGACGCTGCACATACAAATGTGGAAAGATAAAAGAACAGGACATTATAAAGCAAATTGCAAGGTAGAAACACAAACATGTTAATCAGGAGCAGTATGTGGAACCCTGTGGCAGATTAAATACAGCCTTTAAAACAAAGATGGCCGTGGATCTTACAATTGCTCCCAAAGTCATGGCAGCCTTGTTTGATGTTTCCTCCTTTTACTTTTATCTGTATCTTTTTAAACAAATCTTGTCTATTGAGGAACAGCACATTGCCAAAGAAAGGAATAAACAGAAGATTCTCATTAGCTCAAGACAGGTTTAATCTTTCTGCAACTCTTATTTTCCTATTTCATACCCATCGATACATTCTATAAAATGCAATCATCCGTCCCAAATAATACAATTCCTCATGTTCCCAGACACTGGACATTCTGCAAAGTAGAGATAGAATAAACTCCAATTTTGCCAAACCCTAGGGAAGGTGATCCACTACCATTTTTAACTTAATCTGCCAAATGAGATCCCAATAACTTACTTAAAAACATGTTATCCCCAAATAAACATTTATGTGGTTCATCTAAGCTTAGACGAGCAGAAAGAATAAGAAAACCTCCAACATTGACCTCAACCTACATGTGTGCCCGTCCCAATGTCTGTTTCACGAACCCTGTGTTCAGGTGAAGCTGGAAAGCTCTGGAATCTGGCTGGACTGGAAGCTTTCTGGGGTTCCTTGGTCTCTAGACACAGAAGCTGTGGACCAAGCATCTCCAGTTCAAGTGCTTACAAGAACCTGGCAAAGAATATAACTGAGTGGAACATTCTGGTCGTTCTAAAGAAACACTGTTATTGGCATACAAAAGATTCAGGGATACTCTTTATTTTCATAAAGAATTATAAGTTCTACTTCTTTTGTGGAAACAATTGGCCCTCTCAGTCTAGCTTTTCTTCATCTATTTTGGATAAGAGACATGGGAAAAAATCCACTTTCCTCTGAAATCTCTTTCAAGTAAAAGAAGAACCTTATATAAAAGTAGATACACAGACCAATGGAGCAGAATAGACAACCCCCCAAGAAGGCCAAATACTTACAACTAACTGATCTTTGACAAGGCATACAAAAGCATAAATTGGGGAAAGGACACCCTATTCAATAAATGCTGCTGGGAGAATTGGATAGCCATATGTAGACGAATGAAACTAGAGCCATATCTCTCGCTATATAGGAAAATCAACTCTAGATGGATTAAAGACTTAAATCTAAGACTTGAAACCATAGAAATTCTAGAATAAAACCTAGGAAGAAACTCTTCTGGATATTGGCCTAGGCAATAAATTTGTAACTAAGACCCCAAAAGCAAATGCAACAAAATAAACAATAAATAAATGTGACCTAAACTATAAAAATTCTGCACAGCAAATAAATAATCACCAGAGCAAACAACCTATAGAATGTGAGACAATATTGGCAAATTATATATCTGAAAAAGGGCTAATATCCAAAATCTACAAGGAACTAAAAAAAAAAAGCAAGAAGAAAATAAATAATCCCATGAAGAAGTGGGCAAATGACATGAATAGACAATTCTCAAAAGAGGTTATACAAATGGCCAACGAACATGAACATCACTAATCATCAGAGAAATGCAAATTAAAACCAAAATGAGATACTACCTTGCCCCAGCCAAAATGGCCATTATTAAGAAGTCAGAAAACACTAGATATTGGAATGGATGTGAAAAATCAGAATAAAAAAGAGAAAAGAAAATAGCACTTAAATAATAGATGATACAATAGTACTAGTATAGACTCATTAAGCACATACTGTGTCCCAGACCCTATTCTAAGGATTTTATTGATATATTCACAACTTGTGAAATAGGTATTGTCACATCCTATGAATGAGGAAACTGAGGCACAGTGTGGAAATGAAAAACTCAAAGAAAGAATAAGTAGCTGTATATCGTTTAGGCCAGAAGCAGAGAATGATTGATTAGCTGCTAATGATTGATCTAAGACCTCAGTGGGATCTTAGATCATGCTTGACAGTAAAACAATGCTTCACTATCAGGTATGTCTGATTTTCCATGTAATTGATCACTTCACTTCCTTCACCCAACCTATGAGAAGGTTTGCTCAGGGACTCCAAGTCCTCATGAGAGGATCTATTGCTGATTATGGAGCCAAGTGAAATGAGAGCTGGGGGTTGTGTTCCACCCTTTTCACTCCTCGAGGTTCTCAAGATCAGATTGACCTCTTCACATCCTCATCTTCAGTGTTCACCCTGACGATGCCCTTTCCACTCTCCATCTGGGCAGAAGCCAAAGTTTTTATTTAACAGCCCTTTCTAACGGCCCATGAATGCCAACCTTTTTATACCTATGCAATCTTCTCTTTTGCCTCCAATGTTCAGAATGTTTATTTCACGAAGGTCTTATCATTACCATCTTGCTTCCTAGAAATCAATGTAATATCATCCAAGCAAAATGTCATGAACTTGTCACTTGAATAACTGTGACTCTAGAGCTCCAAAGGTTGAGAAATCTTGCTGCTGAAGGCATTTTCCTCTAACAGCTCCATAAAGTGGACAGGAATATTAATACTTGGTTGTAAAATGGTCAGTTTTCAGGTTGCTGGATGTGGCATCAGGTTGCCAAATGGTGACTGATATGTCCAAGGTCTTTTGTTGTGAGAGAGGAAGGATGTCTCGGGAGGACCAAGTGATTCCCACAAAGCGCATCACACCAAAAACATGCCACTTGGGCAAAGTCTGGAGAGGGGTCAGCTTCTAAGGTTGACAGTGAGCTGCAGTGATTGAATCCCAGTGTTGTGTAAAATTCATCCACTAAATGTTTGAGTCCCTTCTCTGTGGGAGGCACTGTTCAAGACATGCAGCTGTAGCTGGGAGCAAAGCAAATGAAAAACCCTGACTTCATGCAGCAAATGAAAAACCCTAACTTCCTGAGCGTTCATGAAGCTCATATTTTAGAGCTATATTCAAGAAGACAGAGAAGGTCATGAAAAGTCAATAAAGTAACATATTTCCATGGTATGAACACAAATATAAATATTAAGCAAGATGGGGGATAGGAATTTTGGTGGGGGACATTGAGTTTATGTAACCTAACTAGAAAAGTTTCCCCTAAAACGGTATCTGTTGTGGACTGAATATTTGTGTCTACCCAAAATTAATATGTTGAAACTGAATCCCTGATATGATATTGGCCTTTCTATTGCAAACAAGTAATAGAAATTGATGAGATGTGTAAACAGGAGGAAGAGAACAAGAATAAAATTTTATGATTACCCCAGCGAGTCCTGTAGGGAGAATCAACTTCTGTGCCCCACCCTCAGGCTTCTTCCCTCAACCCGCATCTCCTCCCACCCATGGAGGATGATACCCCATTCCATGGGCAGGAGGAGATGGGGGTTCAGGGAAGAAGGGTAGAGGTTGGGGCACAGAATCTGCTGCTGTATCACAGGAAGCCATGGATGGTACCCGTTTAGAGACTTCTCCATGGAGGTCTTGCTATTATCATCTTTATTTATAATTTAGCTCTCATTTTTTCCAAGCCACTGACCATGATTGGACCATGGGCCATGGAATGTCTTATTTTGTAATTAGTAGAGTCAAGCCCATTCATCTACCAGTTGATATTTAATATCTGAAGTGCATGCAATTATCATGCTAGGAAAAAAAGAAAATATGTGCCTAACTGTATTTTTATATTTAAAAATTGTTACTTCTTTCTTAGCTCCAGTACTTAAGCTGAAAATTATTAAATTCCTCACTGTCTTATCAACTCTTAATATAACAAATAAAAGGACACTCCCGAGGAATACTTACCCTGAACTCATCAATAAATCGTAAGAAGCGGTTGTGGGACACTTCTATTAGGGGAATGTAGAATACGGATTTCTTTCTTTTTTTCTTAAAAAAACCAACCTTACAATTCAATTTTCCAAACTGTCCAGAAATTACTCTCAGAATTCAACCATAGGGAAAGGTAAAAAGGAAAAAGAAGAAATACGTTGGGCAATGAAAGAAAAAAAAAAATGGGATTCCAACCAACAGCATTGACTTTACTTTTTAAAGGAAATAAGAGTAATTGAAAAGCACATTTTTGTTTTTCAGTGATAAACTGCCAAGTTAAAGCAGTACATAAAGAGACAAAAGATATAACTCTGGAGACACACCTTGACTGCACATTGATCTTGAAGCCTGTAAGACTATCTTCTCAACCACGGGCAAGCTACCATCTTGGAAGTTCCTGGATATCATTTTTCTTTTTACAGAGAGATCTCATCTTAGGAAACAAAAATATATAAATTAAAAATGAAGGCCAGCCATGGTGGCTCACCCCTGTAATCCCAGCACTTTGGGAGGCCAAGGCAGGTGGATCATTAGGTCAGGAGATCAAGATTACCCTGGCCAATTGGTGAAATCCCGTCTCTACTAAAAATACAAAAAATTAGCTGTGCGTGGTGGTGGACACCTGTAGTCTTAGCTACTCGGGAGGCTGAGGCAGGAGAATAATTCGAAGTGGAGATTGCAGTGAGCTGAGATCACACGGCTGCACTCCAGCCTGGAGACAGAGAGACTTCTTCTCAAAAAAAGAAGGAAAGAAAGAAAAAAGAAAAAGAAACCTCACAGGTAACATAAAATACATGCTGCTTGCATTAAAGTTATTCAGGCAATATTTTTTGCTGTGTTGGTTTGTTGGGTTTTCGTTTGTTTTAGCAGTTTCAAACAGAAGCATTCATTTCTCACAGTTTCTGTAGGTCAGTAGTCAGATGCAGGTGACTTACTTGTGTGCTTCGGGCTATAGCGCCCTCATGAGGTTCAGTCAGGCGGGTGTGGCTGTGGATCCAGGTTTATCTGAAAGCTCTACTGGGGGAGACACAGTTCCCAATGCATTCAGTAGCTTCAGGGCATTCAATTTTTCATGGGCTGTTGGACTGAGGAGCTTAGTTCCTCACTGACTGGAGCCTGGAGGCATCCTTCGGGTTCGAGTCCCATGAACCACTCTGTAGGGCAGCTCGCAACATGGCAGTTGGCTTTTTTCAGAATGAGCGAGTAACAGAAGGGGGAGTGAGAGAAGAGGCACACAGCATGGAGCCACTGCCTGTTCTTTGCTACTTGAAGAAGTCTCATTTGCCTTTTCAAACGGAATGAATTCATTAACCAGAGAGCCTTGAACCCACATCACTATTATGTTCGGAACTAATAATGATGAATCTTAGCCATCCATACCCACTTTATTCTATCAAATGTCAGGCTCACACCACTGGAGGGATGTGAGCTATTCATAGTTTTGGTGGCTGTCACAGTTCAAGATTTCTAGTTGTTGTCTGATGACTCATTAGGCAATTTCATTTCCAGTTCTCTTTCAATACCTCATGTGACTATAAGAAAAAAGACTCATTTTAATGCTAGTATATTCATTAAACCTCTCTTATGCTAGAAAATCTTTTTAACAAAGAGGTCTTAGGTCAGGAAATTTGGTAGGCAGCCAAATATAAGTAGGATTTAATATTATTTGGGGGGATTTAATAATTTGGAGGGAGGTTTGCTTTTTAAGTGATTCTGATTTTCCATTTCTGGTAGCAGTAGAAAATTTCCTTTTAAATATATTTATTTATATGCAGTCAAAAGCATATATTCTCAAGACTGCTTTTTGCATTGAATATTATATTTATGATATACTGCAATTATTATGTATAGTTGGATATCTTTAAATCTCATTATTATGTATTTTTCCATTATGTAAATATATTACATTGTATTTACTCTATTGTTCATGCTGCTTTTTTTTCCTTACATGTAGAGCTACTGTGGGCATGCTAGATCGTAAATTGCATGTACTTCTAGGTTGTATGTGTACCTTGGAGTGGAGTTGCTGGGTCACAGGATATGCATATGTGCAAGCATTGATAGATATTTCCAAAGAGTTTACTAAAGTGATGTACCAACTACAGGTAAGCGTACAGCAGTATAAGGAAACTTTGGTTGCCAGCATTTTGCATATTTGTCTTTTTCATGTTAGTCATTGTGGTGAGTATATAGAGATATTGTATTGAATTTCCTTGTGAAGGTTGAGAACGTATCATGTGATTAGTAGTTATTTGGACAGCCTCTTTGATGAGGAACCCCTTCATAGCATTTCCTCATTCTTCTATTTGATTGTAAGTAAAGAATCAGTGTAGCTGTTACTCTTGGAGGGGAATTGGTGACTGGGAGGGGGTGCATGGTAGTATTCTGTTTCTTGTTCTGGGTATGTGGAATTTGTAAAATGTAAGCTATGCAACTTGTCTGTGTTCTTCTACTTCAAAAACATCTAAAAATTGAAATGGAAATTATTTTTAAGAAAAAAGATTGAGTTCACTTAAGGAATAAAACATTAACAACAGGATAGGAAGTTCACAGTTATGAATAAACTCTTGAGTGGCATGATAAAAAAATATGGTGGGATTACCTAAATCACTGGAGTCTGGGGACCACTGTCTGGGGAGGTGGTGATGACATACAGCCCTCAGGAGCTCTCGAGCTCATGCTCAGTCAAGTGATGGTACTAAGTCCCACATGTGTTTGTGGACCATCCTATGCTGCAACATGATGGTATCTGGAGATGGGACCTTTGGGAGGCAATTAGGTTTGGATGAGGTCAAGAGGTTTGGGCCATGATGAGGAGATTAGTGCCCTTATAAGAAGCAACAGCAGAAAGCTTGCTCTCTATCTCTCTTCACTATCTGTGAATACAGTGACAAGGTGGCCATCCACAAGCCAGGAGAAGAGCCCTTATCAGAAATAGAATCGGCTAGCACCTTTATCTTGGACTTCCCAGCTCCAGAACAATGAGAAATACATTCGTTTGTTTTTTATGCCACCCAGTCTATGGCACATTGTGATATCATCCGAAGCTCACTAATGCACCGGGTATACTTAATACAGTCATGTCAGGCAAACAGACTCACAGAAGGTAGGTAAATGGGGGGAATTTTATTTGGGGAACTGGTTACAGAGAGCTGAAATTCAGGCAACATGATACAACATAGACGTTAATAACCACTGAAAGCCCTAGCACCATAGGGACAATAGGAAAAGATGGTTCTGGCTGAGCCCAGGAGCTGAAGACAATGGGAAGGGCTCAGATCCCTGGAGAAGGGAGCATCCCCAGAACTAGAATCCAACCGGAAAGTGTCTAGGTAGGGCTAGGCCCATAGAAGGAAGAATTGTCTGATGGGAGATGGAAACAGAGAAGACAGAGCCAGTGCCAGCAGCACTGTCTAAAGTAGAGAATGGGCTCAGCAATCCCCTGAATTCCCTCATCCTTCTCCCCACAAGTCACCCACCTTTGGCCAAACCTTCCCATATATCAGTGAGCAGAAGGGGCTGAGAAATTTAGCCTACAGGAGTCAAGACCTGTGGCACAGAAAAATCAGTAGAAAGGCAAGTAGTAAATCTGAAAAGAGTACAGTCATAACAACCAAGTGTGTTTCGTCCCTATGCCATTTTTATAGAGATAAAAGTCAAGATTTGGAGTGCCCTCACATTCCTTCATCAACTCACTTATGCCCCAAATACCACAGAATGAGTATCACATATATACTCTGCTACATGAAAAGGAATTTATGGTCTCCATCCTTCACTTTCCTAACTACATTAAACACTTCTTGGGTTTCTCAGATGATTGGCTTCAGTGCAGAACAGATATGAGCAGAGAGCTGACTCTGGGACATCTCGGCTGAATTACATCCTCTCTGGTGGGAAGGCAGAGCTGGGATCCAGGGAACATATGAAGACCTCACATGAGCATCTCCTAAACCCTCATCAGCTGTGTCCATGTTCTCAGGTGAACCTCAGTGTTGACATCACTCCTTGGGCTTACGCAATCATCAACTTGTACCAGATGAATGCTCTTCTTCTATTGTGGACTTGATCTTAAGGACTGAAAAATACCAGATGCCTAATATTAAAAACAGCCTAATATTCTCCCATTTCTCTTCCTATATGGAGAAGTCATAAGTTCTCTGGCTTTAAGGTTTTACAGAACTTTCAGTTTCACAGCTTCCATATGTAATAATCTGGTATATGGTTGCAAAAGAAAATATTAGCCTAAAATGAGGCCAGAAAGACAGAAGAAAGGGAGCTAGAGTCTTACCTTCATTTTTTTTACATTGTAAGACTATGAGAACATCTATTATATTCCCCAGGAAAATATGCATAATTTCACTTTTCTATATTCTTGACTAGACTTGATTTTTTTTTAGCAGCAGCCCTTGAATAAACAGCAAACCTTACTGACTGAAAAACTCAAACTCCAACTGCTCACAGGCACAGTAGAGAGAATGAGAATGAGAACACACACAGGGTGTGTGGTTGGGGTTCATGTGAATTCTTACCTGTTTTTCTTTAATTTACATATTCCAATTTCCACTCTTTGTGACTTCTAGAAACAGAATGTTATCTGAGCCAATTATCTATGTGCATTTTCACTTCATCTCTCTCCTGAGCCCAATTCTGATTTAATTTCCACCCATGGTGATATGCAGCCATGTCCGTAGGCCAGTTGGGTCCATCACATTTGAATGAATGTGATTAGACAGATGTGAGATGGCTCAATCCCAGATGCTTCCTCTAAGCGCTATTGTGGATGTGGAGAGAAACATTATCGGTTGTACTTTTAATATTCAGCAAATTGTCTCAAAATGGCCCCTAGGTACACATATGGTTCAGTAGCTGGCTGGCATTCCAATCTCACAGTAAATGAAATTCTAACTTTAGTAATAAATTAACTTGGGAACTTTGGACATATCTCACAAAATCTGTGAGATCGCTAACCACGTCATTTTACCAATATCCACACAGAAGTCTAGAACAATTACAATGTTCAAATCTAGAAATTTGGGACATCTGGTTTACCAGTTGCTCCGCCTCTAGCTCAGCATTCGAAGATGCTCCTGTTTACAATTAACGGACATGATTATTTCACGCAAATGGAAGGTCTTGCTGTTGGAGTTAAACAAATTTGACTCAATCAATAGAGTTATTGTTCTGGGACCAAAATGTCTCTGACTCATAACCTTGCTTTTGCTCTTCATATCAAATGAGTGTGATATTAATTTCTAGCCCTGCAGTGGTAGAATACTCCCAGCAATATAAGAAGATGGAAGAAATAAGAACCTCGCTCAAGCACTCCCTTGACACACCTTTTCATTTTACCAGTCACACCACAGCAGCAGAACAAATATTACAGGCTCGCGTAAAGTGCTATAACTAATCCAATAAATGACAAGAGCCTCCCATCCTCAGTAACTCTCATTTAAGATGTGTTTCTTCTCTAATAGGTTTCCCTCCAAATGCTTTGTGTCATGAATTCACTACAGCAAAAACCTTTAAGAATCTGAAATTCATTGGAGCTATCCTGCATTTGCAGCCCAGAAATTACTGGCTCTAGCAGTCTTTGCTCTCTCAGTTTAATCTGAACATAAATACAGGTATTTGCTGCAACAGTCGCTAAAGGAAAACTATAACACTGTCAAAACAAACTTGGAGAAGCTGCCTGAAAACGGTGTTCATTTCCCTTTTCTTTCAGCATTCTTCTTTGTTAGCACAACTCAGAGGAGTGTACCAGTAGAGTTACTACCTTCCTTCTTTCAATGAGGGGGAAAGACAACACCATCTGCCACATTTTTTTTCTAAAAGCAAAACCCAAACAGAAAAGGTATTTGCTCTTAGCAAGTAATCAAAACGCAGCAAATGGACTGTCTCAACATGGTTGCTTTGCGGGGGTCACCTCGTTGGTTGGCGGTGAAAACCGACTTCTGAAATAAAAAGAAAAATTCAAATCTGATAACCAGTCTTCAGATTTTACCACCTTTAACTCATAAGCACTGAAGGAGAGCTAACTACCTTGCACTTTTTGTCACCTTGGTGAGGCATTCCAGGTTCTGGGAAGAAACTGAGGCTACTGAAGCCTGCTTTCTGAGAAAAAGATCAAAGGCCAGAAATGGAGCTAACAGGAAATAAAGACATATGGTGGTTGTTTCTCCCCTCCCTCTCCTCTCTTCCCTCCCTCTCCTCTCTTCCCCTCTCTACCCCTCCCCTCGCCTCCCCTCCCTTCCCCTCCCCTCCCCTCCCCTCTCTTCCCACCCCCTCCCCTCTCTTCCCCTCTTTCCCCTCTCTTTCCTTCCTTCCCCTCTCTTCCCACCTCCTCCCCTCTCTTCCCCTCCCTCCCCTCGCTTTCCCTCCCTCCCCTCTCTTCCCACCCCCTCCCCTCTCTTCCCCTCCCCTCCCTCCCCCCTCCCCTCTCTTCCCCTCCCTCCCTTCTCCTTCCCTCCCCTCCCCATCCCTTCCCTTTCCTTTTCTCTTTTCTTGTCTTTTCAAACTTTACATTTGATTCCACCTCTTTACAAGCTCCCATTAGCTTAAGGTCAGATAGAAGTTTGCATGCAAACATAGTAAAATAGGATTCCGTACGGCAAACAACTATCAAAAGGTCATATTTCTTATTTTCACAGATGTAAAAGCCATCATCAACATTTGCAATGAGAGCAGTGAGACGTAACAGCAGCAACTGCTACAATAAAGCTAATAATCGCAAAGATTGCACCTAGTTTGTACCTTGTTATATCCCAGTGCAAGACAGTGACTGCTATAAAGCAGGTGATTGTTAAGTATTTTTTGTAAGGATGAATGAGTGAAATGTAATTTTGAACATCTCCCCCCCTCTTCCCTTGGTACATATATATAGGTGCTATATTTCCTCTTGACACCTCAGTGCCACCATCTTCTTCTAAGGCTGGGAGGTACATTTCCCTGATCTGTTTGCCTCTGAGCCTACTGGTCAGAGCTTGGTTTAAGGGGAACCCAGGAGTGATTTGGTAGGCAAAAAGAAGCAGAAGACATCGACCCCTGGACACCATTCTGCCCGGGGGGTGGCTTCACCGTCCTCTCCAGGAGCCTCCACGTGTGCTCGTGGTAGCTTAGGGAGCTTCTTCCTGAGGTCCTGCTTCTCTAGTGCTTCTCTAGTGCTGCGTAGTTTTTATTTTATCAAAGTCACTTCCCTAAGAATTCTAACCATAAAATTCTTTCCTGGCTTCTGCTCCCTGGAATTAAATCTTGAGCAGTTTCTAGAAAGATAGTTGGAATTTGTATTGATTAAGGGGAAGAAAAGCACACTGGTGGTATATACCACAGGATAATCATTGGTAATGATCATGAGTAATAGCTAGTGTATTACTCTAAATGTGTTTAGCTGCAAATAGCTGACCAACTACTCAGGAAACATGTCCATGTTCTTTAAGGGTAGGGACATAAGGATTATTGGCATTTATTTATTATGATATCTGGAGGTGGCCAGGCACAGTGGCTCACGCCTGTAATCCCAGCACTTTGGGAGGCTGAAGTGGGTGGATCACCTGAGCTCAGGAGTTCAAGACCAGCCTGGGCAACATGATGAAACCCTGTCTCTACTAAAAATACAAAAATTATCTGGGTATGGTGGCACACACCTGTTGTCCCAGCTACTAAGGTGGGAGGATCACTTGAGCCCAGGAGGCAGAGGTTGCAGTGAGCTGAGATTGTGCCACTGCACTCCAGCCTGGAGGACAGAGTAAGATATTGCCTCAAAAAAAAAAAGAAAATTAGATATCTGGAGGTGAACTCCACATTGGTCCAGAAACTCAAATACGGTACCAGGGCTCCAGGCTCTTTTCGTCCTCTTGTCCTCTAACCTCTGCACAGTGGTTTACCATGAGATGGGTACCTCATGGTAACATGATGGCTGCCACAGCACCAGACATCAGCTCTTTACACTGTGGCTCTAAGTGTGGTGAAAGAAGAGGCTTCGTACATTGCATTTGATTTTATCATGGAAAAAAAAATCTCCCAAGAATTCCCAGTGGGTCTCTCTTTGTCTCTCAGTGGCTAGAACTGGGACCCATGACCCATCCCTAGACCAAGCCTTGTCCCAGGGGAATAAAATGACATTAGTGTTTTCGATCACTCATGACAGCTTCCCTGGGGCTGGGGCTGCCCATCCCCATGTGCATCTGGTAATGTCAGAAACAAAGTGGGGGATGTGTACTTCTGAAGCTTCACATGGCAAGCCAGATGGTTTTCAGTGTGATGTAACTGAAACTTAAATAACACGTAAGAACACGGTAATGAAGTGACTCCTTTCAGATACACAGTGGGCTTTTCTGATGACCTTGAGTAGGAAGGCTCAGGCTGTTGTTACTTCTGTGTCTGTAACATCAATCTGACACTTACTAACCTTTCTTTTTACCAAGAGGAAGCAGGACTCAGCCTCAAAGCAGTAAGCAGACAGAGAATCTAAGCGAAATGTTTTGCCTGTGCTACATTTATTCTATAATTGTCTTCTACTTACAGTAAGTGATCGCGGTTTTCCATTTGTAGTGCAGCTGTCATTTCCTTTTAAAATACATGTATCAGAGTTAAATAGGCATGTTTAAAGATAATTTTAAGTAAATAACATAAATATCATTATATGTTATACTGTGGTAAATACTGCATTATGGCAAATATGACAAAAGTCATGAGCATTGCATAAAATGCTGAAAATTAGTCAATTTTGTCTTTAGGAAAAGTGAGAAAGAAAGCCTGAGAACAACAGGAGCTTCCAGAATTCCCTAGAACCTACATGAGAAACCTGAACACTGTATCTAGGTTAATTTCTCAGGAAAAATAATGCATGGAAATCTAAGCTCTTTGCATGGACTTTCTTCTCTGTGACACCATCCTGTTAGTCTGATGAAAATCCACAAGAAAACCCCCAGTCGTAATAAATGTGCTTGTTAAAAGATATGTATTATTTCATCAATCTTTAAATGCCATGTTGGCACTTCTCATTGGCATTCTAACTGGTGGTTGTTGCCACAATTACTTTTGTTTCTGAAAATAAGCTGAGATATTCAAGGTCATGGTTAACAATGTACTGATTCCTTGACTTTAAATTTGGTACTAAAATGACAGAGGAGTCCACAATCCTCTGTGTGTGTGTGTGTGTGTGTGTCATAGTGACTAAAACTCCATTGAACTAATTTATGCTAGGTAGCAGCAATACCCTCTAAAACTCTCTGTTTGGGCCTAAATAGTTCCCATGTGCTCAGTATTATTAAAAATGTCGATTCTGTTCACTGTATTATAACTGTGTTTGCCACAATATGGATCTTCCCCATGGCTTATGTGCAGTGCGATTTTAGGTGGTCCCAGAAAAAATGTTAGAACACAGAATCACAGAGTGATATGGTGCCTTTTGCCTCCCGCCATGATTCTGAGGCCACTGCAGCCATGTAGAACTGTAAATCCAGTTAAACCTCTTTTTCTTCCCAGACTCAGGTAGTCTTTATCAGCAGCATAAAAATGGACTGAGACATTTTATTTCATTTTTAGTTATTTTTCAATCCTTCCCATTATAAAAAGGAAAACAATTTCATTTAAGGACAGACAGCTTTGCCATTTCTAACATTTGCTGTCTATTTTCAACCCAGAAAGGCCTGGCCTCAAGCCCAAAACCACAGGCAGGATTCAGATTCTAACCCAAAACACGTGCATATATGTGAGTGTCACAGTAGCTTTTTGTGTCACTACAGTTAGCAGAATCCCCACCAATAACAACATTAACAACACATGTTTAATTCCCCACATGAGGGGCAGCCTGCAGCAGGCAGCCCCAGGGTTTTTCAGCAGCTGGAAGATGCCAAGAGTATCTGACTCTGTCTCTGCAATTCTGCTGGACTTTCTCCAAGTGGCTATAAAATGGGCGAGTTCAAACATCAAACTCTGACACATTGGCATCCCAAACATGAAGCAAGGTGGGTAGAGTCACTCCTCCCTCACCCCAGGAAAGGCTTTTTCCTGGAAAGACTGGCTTTATCTGAGCGTTTTTACCCTGCTCTGACCTCAATTTTGTCTAAGGGTTCAGGACTCCAGCTTATGCCCAACCATGGTCCAGTCACGGGCAAAACGGGGTGGGGTCACTGTATTTCAGGCCAACTCTGACCCATGCCCCGGAGTGGTCAGGGCAGCAGTTTAGGCCCATTCCATCAGGACCCCTGGGTTGACAGAGATAAGAGAGACCCTTGGTTGAATACCAAGGGTCTACCCAGGTAGTATCTCCTGTCACCATTAGAATCAAACTGAATCCATTCTAGGGAGCAGAGAAGTGTTTTTGTCTAGAAAATTCCTCAGTAGCACACCATGAATCTGATATTGTCTTTAATATGAAAAGTGCAACAGCCATTCTCCAAGACAAAACATGGCTCGTTCCTGCATCAACATAGGCTGGAACACAAATCTTTTTTTTTTGAGACGGAGTCTTGCTCTGTCGCCCAGGCTGGAGTGCAGTGGCACGATCTCAGCTTACTGCAACCTCCTCCTCCCGGGTTCAAGTGATTCTCCTGCCTCAGCCTCCCAAGTAGCTGGGATTACAGGCATGCACCACCACACCCAGCTAATTTTTTGCATTTTTAGTAGAGATGGGGTTTCACCATATTGGTCAGGCTGGTCTCAAACTCCTGACCTTGTGATCCGTCTGCCTCAGCCTCCCAAATTACAAGTGTGAGCCACCGAGCCCAGCCTGGCACACAAATCTTAACTGTAGGGTAGACATCTTTTTGTTATCCTTTTACTTAACTTAAGATTTCATGTTAACAAGAGAGAATAAGTTCTTTTGGGGGAGTAGACAAGTGCCTGGTAAGTTGGAGTATGACCAAGCATCAATTTATGCTACAGATTCCCTCTTTATGGAGTCTCATGCATCTTTTACAAAGAAAACGCCAAGGAGGGCTCAAAAGTTCAGCAAAATATCTCTTCAATGCTAATCAATTAAGGGAAACAAGACTATGTTTATTAATGCTTGAATTATCAAATTTTGTAAAAAAATATGATTTGTACTGTTGTGTATAGTAGCCATGGTAATTCAAACAAGATTGACCAACATTGAAAAACAATCCTTTTAATAATTAGATAAGAATGAATCTCCATTAGCCGTTTGGGGCCGTATTAATGGGGACCTGCTAGTATGTTTTTTGTGTGTTTATTTTCCTGTAAGAGGTTATGATATTTGTGCTCCTTGCACTTGCTTATGCTGTTACTTCAGACTTGCTTACCAAGTGTTTGGGGAATGAACTTATAACTTGACCCTCTTAATTAGCAGGGATTTAGTATCTGGGGCACCTGACTCTATAGGCTGATGGCATGCTGGGCAACAACAAAACTGGTGATTTTAAGAGAAATGTAGCCAGCTCATAGGCTGCCATTCCTGAGCACTGACTGTGTCTGCACTTGCCCTGAGATCGCCGCTACATTTGCCCATTTGCCATCAGAACCACCACGAGGTGGGCAGCCATGACCTCCCCACAGATGGGGTCTCTCTGTATAGGAGGCATCACACCGGACTCAACCTTGCCATGGTCCCTTATCCTCCATCCTCCCTCTTCCCAGACCCACTGGTTCCCCCTTTTCCACCCTAAAAGACCAGTCAGGTCCCTGAGATCTCCACCCAGCATCGGGCCACGTCCACCAGAGGCTGAAGCCAGTGTTTGCTCCTGTTTCTGGAACCAGGTTTCTTGGCCAGGACTTAGAAGCTGAGGTCACACAGGCCTGGGACTGAGTCCTCCTTTGGTTATGAAGGAGAGTGACTCAACTTCCCATGCCTCAGTCTCCTCGTTTATAAAACGGGGATCACAAAGAACCCCTCTTCACAGCGTCCAGGAATCAGTGCTGCAGGTGAGGCCTTTCACAGAGCACAACAGGCACCCTTGTGGATTGTGTGGGCATCACCATTTTACTCCATGGCCCCAGAGCCTGGAGCTCTGCAGGAGGCTCCCCATGAGCTGCAGGGAACAGCATTTCTGGTTGGGCTTCAGCCATGGGCCTGCTCCAGGTGCCCCTCTTCCAAATGGCAGCTGTCTCTTGAGTCTGTTGGTTTACCCAACCCAGGAGAGAGGTGGGAGTGGCATATGTTTCAGGAAGATGGAGTCCTGGGGAGCAGGTGTGAGGCGTAGGGCGATGGCAGTGCACCTGGAGCCCAGGCCATGACACAGGTGTAAGGGGTAGGGGGATGGTAGTGCACCTGGATCTGAGGCCATGACAGATGTCCCCTCAGGTGCTGCCTCCAGGACACAGACCCAGTATCTCCTGTCTTCTATTTTTCACAGGAGGCCAAAATTTGGAATTTTCATTTGCATATATGAGAGCTTCTAATTTTGTTAAACCATGACTTTGTAAAGTTGTTTCTGGCCCGGGCTCAGTGGCTTATGCCTGTAATCCCAGCACTCGGCAGGCCGAGGCAGATGGATCACATAAGGTCAGGAGTTCAATACCAACCTGGCCAACATGGTGAAACCTCGTCTCTACTAAAAATACAAAAAATTAGCTAGGCGTGGTGGTGGGCGCCTGTAGTCCTAGCTACTCAGGAGGCTGAGGCAGTATAATTGCTTGATCCCAGGAGGTGGAGGTTGCAGTGAGCCGAGGTCACACCACTGCACGGCAGCCTAGGTGACAGAGCTAGACTCCGTCTCAAAAAAACAGAAAAAAGTTGTTTCTGAACAGTTTGAACACAGCAGGTCAGCATGCTGCATTCAGGCCTCTGTTCTCCTCCACACTGCAGTTCTGCACAACCTTGTCCTTTTGACTGACAGCTCCAGCCCAGCCCTGCCAGGAACCCTCCCCACCCCACCTCATTGCTTTACTGATCCCAAATCCCTTCCCCAGCTTCATCAGACCTGAAGATCCTTCCAGAAGGAATGGAATCTAATAAATGAATTAATACCAGAGATGATGACAGATGAAGCTTAATCATTGACCCCTCTCTGGAGAAACAAAAATTAAAAACCTTTTTCTGGAGCCACCTCTTGAATGTCCGTCCATACGTCCCCTTCTCTTTCCTCCTGATTGACCAAGCTCCCATCCCAAATAGATATTGAATAAAGATTCACTTTCCCAGGCCCTTTGGAGATGACAGGTGACCCAATATTGCATAGGCAGACCTAAGAAAGACAATAATTGAGGCTTATGTAAAGCTTTTTCTTGCCAAAAAATAAAAATAAAAAAGTAAAACTTGCCAGTTTTCTGCCTCTGAAAGGAAGTAAGCGGGTGATGATATGCTGTGAGATGCTCCAGCAGCCGTCTGTGACCATGAGGAGACTAGACCAAGGATCAACCAACATGCAGTGGGTACAGTAGAAAGATAGAAAGAACCGGGTGCTTGGAGACCTGGGAGATGGCTGAACAAAACCTGAACTTTCCCAGCTTTAGCTTCTTGTCATGTGAATTAATCTTTCTTGTTTAAAATCTTCTAGTTGAATATTCTATTATAATGAGGTAATGTCAAATGATTCACAAAGGACCTGAGATACTAAAATGTGAAACGTGGGCTGGGTGTGCAGTGACCCAAGCCTGTAATCGCAGCACTTTGGGAGGCCAAGTTGGAAGGATTGCTTGAGCCCAGGAGTTCAAGAGTGGCCTAGGTAACATGGCAAAACATTATCTCCACGAAAAATAAAATACAATACAATAAAGTAAAATAAAATAAAATAAAATAAAATAATAAAATAAAATGCAAAATGTAGAGCACCACCTATGTAAATTAAATATGAAATTGACCTCAGTATGGCAGCACTGACTTTTCCGGTGTAATTTCCCAATGGCGTCTGCTACCTGTGTGAGTCTCTGTGAGTGCTGGTGTGTGTTGTCATGACACAACCTCACAAAAGTGAACAGGCACTCTTACGCTTTTATTCACTGTTCAGGCTCCTGCCTGGAATTCATGAAGTGGATGGTTTCAATGAAAAAAGACTGCCAGATGCAGAGAGAACCACAGCTTTGTGAAAACGAAGGAGTGCAAGAATCTGGCTGACTTCCTTCCATCCTGTGTGGCCGGTGTAATCACTCTACACCATCTGTCGGAAGTTCATGTGGAAAATAGTCACAACAAGCTTTCTTTTGTCAACCTCATAAACGGTCCTATTAAAAAAAATTCCGAGCTTCCTTAGGCAACTGTAAGCAAATAAATAATTGTTTTTCACTTCAAAACTATCCATCTTTTCTCAAACCCCCAGCTACCATCAAGCCCCCTAGACATTTTCCATGTCATAACCCTCCACCCGCAGCTGGGTCTCCTACTGCACCCACTGGAATTCCATTTGTCTTGGTTTTACTGCCTGATAAAAGTAGAGATTGCATTAAACAAAGACTCCATGACAGACTGAGAGCATACAATTTAGAGATTAAATGGGACAGATTTTAGATGCCCAAGGTGTTTACGGCAATGAGCAGTGTCAAAATAATAAGAAAATGATGCATGGCCTACCACAAACCATTTCTCATCTGAACAGCTGATCATCACCCCCACAATGTTCCAGATATGTGTGTTTTCTTCAATAATGGAGAGTTAAAAATAACCCTCTCAGTTCCTCCAAATGATGTATGGCAGGGCCACTGCCACCAGGCATTCTGCAGAGGGGAGCCTCCTCAGCTACTATAGAAAGGCTTGAGAATAAAATAAATATAACCATGTGCTCATTATTCAAATGAAATTTTAATTAATTCAGAACTTGTTCCCAAAGCTTTCCAAGACAACTCATGCTAATGAGCTCTCTGCGCTCTTCTTCCTCCAGTTGATGATGTCATGCTAAATGGGCTGCATCTACCAATGTTGATGAGACGAAAATCCATTCGTTCTGGACTGAGGTTTGACTATAGTTTTAGGACCTGCTGAAACACCTCAATTCCCCTTCTTCAAAATCCAGGGTCTCTTCTCTCTCTTTCCTTGTTGGGCTGAGATTGATGGCTTTTGTAAAAGCTTTTGGAGCTTCACAGGAAGAATCTCAACTCAATGCATTGGCTTTGGGGCATTAACCAATTTCCATACTTAAAACAACTACCTGCCAGCCCTTCCTCCAGCCAGCATTTTGTGCGTGGGTGACACCAGCAGTGAGACAGAATTATCTGCTGTTCTTAACCACACAGCCTGGCCACTTCACTGTCTATGTGTCAAGGGCAGCAAGGGGTCATCACCTTGGGGTGAATACAGATCTGCCAGGCTCATCAAATTACACACATTTGGTCTCTCCACTCAGAAAATAAATGCTAACTCCTACCTTATCTTCCCCAAGAGCCTTGAAAAAGTCAAATGAGATGAGCTGTGTACTCTGTGCACTAAATAATGTGTATGCACAGACATAGAATATGGAATAATTGTCACTGGAGACTCGAAGGGAGGGAGGATGGGAGGGAGATGAGGGATGAGAAATTACTTAATGGGGACAACGTACGTTATTTAGGTGATGATTACCCTAACATCCCAGACATCACCACTATGCAATATATCCATGTGACAACACTGCATTTGTACTCCTTAATGTATACAAATTAAGAAAAAATGCTAAGTAGCTGTCACATTTGAATGAACACCTCTAACTTCCATCATGTTGGGTTCCCATGGACCCTGGAATTGTGAGACCACACAGGGAGAGGAGGAGTCAATTCCAGCTGTGCTGCCCGTCACCGGAATGGGAGCACCCAAGGGCAGGATAGACCAGGGGAGGGAACATGGATAATGATTTCGACATCCTGGTGCTGTTGCTAGGCATTACCTTTTCACATTTCCTCCCAACACCACAAGGATCTGATATACTGAGCATAAAACCCACAGCATGGGACAAAATACAACTTTTCCTTCAAATTATCCAATTCTAGACATGTGAGCAGGCATGGACACCTGCATGTGATTGAGGAAGCCCCTGATGGACAGTCATTGTTCCCTGTGTGAGCTCTGGGGATGTGGGCCTGCACCCATCTGGACAATCCAGGACGAGGCGCTACACTAAGAGTCAGCGGCCCTTTGTCTGTAAAGGGCCTGATAGAAAATACAATAGGCTTCATGGTCTGTGCAGTTTCTGGCACAATTGCCCAACTTGGCTGTTGCAGAGTGAATGGACATGGCCGTGTTTCATTAAAACTTGATTTACACAAATAGGTAGCAGAGGAAGGAAACCAATTCAAGAGATGTTTAAGAGACAAAATAACAGTTGCAAATCAAAGACATATGACCACGTGAATAAGGTCCTTAACTAGCTAATGCCCACACAAGAAAAAAATTAGATATTATCTCTATTACAGTCCATTTCACACATCTTTCATAAAAACAAAGCAAGGGAATATTTCCCAACTATGGATGCCAGATCATTAGTGGGTCATTAAATTGATTTATTGTTATTTTTATTTTTTTGAGACAGACTCTCACTCTGTCTCCCAGGCTGGAGTGCAGTGGCACAATCTCTGCTCAGTGCAACCTCTTCATCTCGGATTCAAGCAGTTGTCCCTGCCCCAGTCTCCCAAGTAGCTGGGATTACAGGCACATGCTATCACGCACAGCTAATTTTTGGATTTTTTGGTAGAGATGGGGTTTTGCCATGTTGGCCGGGCTGATCTTGAACTCCTGATCTCAGGTGATCCACCCGCCTTGGTCTCCCAAAGTGCTGGGATTAGAAGTGTGAAACACAATGGCCGGCCCATTCTGATGATTTAGTGGATCACAACTTTCAAATTATAAAAAATAAAAGAGTTCAATAGTAATAAAATCACATTTGATATAAAATAAAACTATTTTGTTTTCATATAATAGTGAGGGAAAATATTTTCTATATGACTTTTTTAACTTTATGCATATACATGTGTGTATGATAGATGAAATGTATATTTTTCTTTGGGCCATCATCGATAAAGTTGGAAAAACACTAATATAATTGAAAGAACACAGAACTAGGAAATGGAAAGACTGGACAGGCTTTAATTTAAATTGTACTATTTGTTAGATTTGGATCTATATTTAACATCTCTGGATTTTATATGTCTTATCTGTAAAATTGAACCTTTCATTTATATTCTTAAAAATCTATTCACTATGCACCTACTATTAATCAGGAACGGTTCTAGGCTCTGGAGATACACAGATCAACTAGACAGGCCCCACTCTAGGAAGCTAATATCCTACCTGGGGAGAGACATAAATAAACAAGTAAGTGAGTAAGCAGGGAAGGTGATGGGCTGAATGGTTATGGGGATGGGCACTGCTTCAAAGAGAGAGGTGAAGGAAGGCCTGGCAGGAAAGGGAGTGGCCATGAGAAGGTCCAAGGGGGCCTCTGGTGGTGAAAAGAGCAAGGAGATTGCTGAGGGTGAATCTGGGCTCAGAGAGGTGAAAGGTCTTCCTCACGTTCACCTGGGCCTGGTGGTAACTTGAACGCAGGCTTTCTAGGCCAAATCTCAAATTCTACATCACTAGGCTGCTTCATTATGAATATGCTTCTTAAAATTGTGTTTCTATATGCAAGCTGCTAGAGAGTTCCAAAGAAAAGGTAGCACACCTAACTTTTGAACACAGGTCTGGCTACTAGAGGCCACATCTCCCCAGCAACAGTTGATGCCTTGAGGGACGGCCATTGCAAAAAGGACTCTTGATCTCTCCTTCTCAAGCAAGTGCTTTTCTGATTAAAGAAGCATAAACAAAACCCCAAGCCATAGGTGCTGGTTCTCCCCTGTGCAAATATCACTTGTATCAATCTCCAACTATACAATAGGCCTACATATGATACCAATACAAAACCTGCCTGTTCCAAGAAAGGAACTCACTCCATTATGCTCAGGCACCAAATCCATGATCTGAGTCTATTGCTTTGGAGCATCTGATGTCTGAAGTGGTGTGGGAGCCCTCTGTCCCCTAGTAACAGGTGGTGGAAGGCAGAATAACAGCCCTCAAAGATGTCCATGCCTAATCCCCAGAACCTGTGAATATGTTATCATACGTAACAAAGGGGACTTTGCCGAGGTGACTATGTGAAGGCTCTTGAGATGGGGAGATTGTCCTAGATTATCAAGGTGGACTTAATATCATCCTAAGAGTCCTCGTGAGTAAAGAATGAGAGGCAGGAACGTCAAAGAAGGAGATGTGATGATGAAAGTAGGTGATGAAAATGAGAGCTTTGAAGATGCTTCACTTTGGCTTTGAGGATGAAGGAAGGGACCATGAGTTAAGATATACTGGTGGCATTTAGAAGACAAAGATGAAAAATTTAGGGAAATTGATTCTTCCCTGAAGCCTTCAGAAAGAATGCAGCTCTGTCAACACATGGATTTTAGTCCAGTAACACCCATTTCGGGCTTCAGATTTCCAGAAATATAAAAGAATACATCTGTCTAAATCCTTTGGTCTGTGGCATTTTGTTTTAGCAGCAATGAGGAACTAATGCACAGATCCAGGACCCTGACCACAAATGCACACAAGGCAGGGCCATTACAGACGCCCATCCTTCAAACCACAGCGATTGGTCCGAGGATGGGCATATGACCCAAGCTGAGCCATTCAGAGTCCTTCTTTGTGGTTTTTCTTTCTGAGGCTGATGGCAAAGACTCTTCTGTCCTTTCTGAAAGGTGAAACCTTTCCCACGTGAGCCTATAGTTGTCAGAAGTTGTATTTCCTATGGCTTGGCAAAGGCCAGTCTGCAACTGCAGTGTAGAGACTGATTCAGATCAGAAGAGGAGAGGAAGGAGAGGAGGAAAAGAAAGAAAGATTTTAAATGCTGTTTGAGCCCAAGAACAAAGTTCTTCTCACACTCAGCCCTGTCTGTTTCTAGTGTAGTTAGGATACACAATACATTTCTTTCTCTTCTCTCTCTCTGTGTGTTTCTTCCTTCATTTATTCATTCATTCATTCCTTCCTACCTTCTGCATGTCTTGGCTGGATTTTCTTCAACTGCAATCAGAGAATTAACGAATTTGAGGGGTTTACCTAAATTTGTTATTCCTCCTGGGGAAACTGAGCATTTCCACACATAGTTTAAAGACAAAATAAGTCTCAACATGAGATCCCATCTCCTTCCAAGAGGGGTTGCATGTACCCTGGTTGCTTCTCAGTAAATATCTTGAATAATAGACAAGTTCAGAAAAGGTTGAAGTAAAAGAAAATGATATTTTCTTTATCTTTTTGGAGAACTAAAGCCAGAGGCAAAGCTCTGAGCAAAGAATCATTAGAAAAAGAACTAGGAAGAAAGACAAAATTTCATGGGGGACCAGGAGCCCAGGAATAATACCTGCTCTTCCTGGTAAGGTCTGTTATCAAGAGACAGAACAGTTCGATGCCAAGCTACTTGAGTTCCCATTCTGGCTTCATAGCTTAGGAATGAGAAATTGGGCAAAATATTTCACATATCATGCTCCAGATCCGCATCTGTAAAGCTAGCTAAGAAAATATTTATTGCCCAAGAAGATTGTAATGATTAATAAGTTAACACATATAGAACAAATAGAAAGAAGCACACATGGTCTGCTCTCCTAAAAGCCTCAACCTTTGCATAACGGCCCTCATTTCCTGCTCCTGACCACACATGATGCACCCCCACCCCGCTCACCTTTTTTTTGTTTGTTTGTTTGTTTTTGAGACAGTCTCACTCCGTCACCCAGGCTGGAGTGCAATGGCATAATCTTGGCTCACTGCAACCTCTGCCTTCTGGATTCAAGTGATTCTCCTGCCTCAGCCTCCCAAGTAGCTGGAATTACAGGCACACACCACCACGCCTAGCTAATTTTTGTAATTTTTAGTAGAGACGGGGTTTCACCATGTTGGCAAGGCTGGTCTTGAACTCTTGACATCAGGTGATCCGCCTGCCTTGTCCTCCCAAAGTGCTGGGATTAAAGGGGCAGCAGATCTTCCCCACAGAGTGAGACAGCCCATTGATGGCAGGAATGGGCAGACCTATGTGGGAGCGTGACTATTCTCTTTTGCCTTTTATAATCTGAGCAGCTGCCAAGCTGGGAGATGAACAGGGTGGCCATTAGCAGCAAACTCTATCTTCTCAGATGACGCCATCCAAATAAAGAGTTAGAAGATGTCATTCAACATAAACACTTTTTCACTTAATTCACTCTGGAGTTGCGCAACAGGAGAGCATATTCTGCCCCTTGTCCTGGGTCTTCTGCCTAGAAAATCAGATATTGCTCCCCCTGGCAGCCGTCCTTCCTCTCATTATGCCCCATGCTGGGAAATTCTTTGCTCCAAGACACTTGATTTCTTGAGCAGATAATGATTTCCAAAACTAAGGAAAGGAAAACACTCACTTTTGATGATGTTTGAGGATTTTTTTTTCCTTTTATTCCTAATATGTTGACAATGCACCTCTCTTCTATAGACTCTCTGATACACTCGTTGTGAAAACACTATCATAAAAGTGAATTGTGGTTGCTGTAAATTGTGTTATGGCAAGGTTAGGAACCACAGATTTTAGAAAGTGCCTCCATATCTGACCCGTCCAGCTTTGAGCACTGGTCCCCTCTGAGTGGATACCCTGCAGAGAATCTCTGGTCACAGCAAGGGGTGATGGTATGTTTACCTGTTTAGTTCTCATGGGAAAGGAAACACATGGGCACAATATCAGATGCTGGGCAGCCACCCTGCATCCTCCATCCCACCCACACCTCCTCCCTCCAGCACTTGGCCCTGCAACCTTCCTCCCCTGGTCTGCTTCTCTGTGGGGTCAGAGCTCCCAATTTGTGGAATCTATTGTTAAACAGTAACTCTTTTTCTGTTTTTGTTTTCGTTTTGAGATGGAGTCTCACTCTATCACACAGGCTGGAGTGCAGTGGCATGATCTCGGCTCCCTGCAACCTCTGCCACCTGGGTTCAAGAGATTCTCCTGCCTCAGCCTCCCATGTAGCTGGGACTATAGGTGCATGCCACCACATCCGGCTAATTTTTATGTTTTTAGTAGAGACAGGGTTTCACTACCTTGGCCAGGCTGGTCTCGAACTCCTGACTTTGTGGTCCACCCACCTCGGCCTCCCAAAGTGCTGGGATTACAGGTGTGAGCCACCACGCCCAGCCTCTTTTTCATTTTGTCTATATTTTTTTCAAAGCTACCAAAACATATTGAATGGATGAGATGTAGCCAAATTATTTTTCATAATTTGAATTTCAAGACATTTCTTTACATTTTGTGCCCCATCCTCTATAACAATGTAACCCTGTCTAAAGCCAGGTCATCTCACTTCTTTGGAGCAAAACATTCACCTTCTGCAAAGTGGGACTGTAGCTTCTCACTCAAATCCACCCAATATTTTCTCAAGGAAGATGTGCAGCATCATTTGTTAATAACAGAGGAGAAGGGGAGGACATATTTAATCATGGAATTTATCCCAAGCCCCTGCCTAACCCTTTTTCCTAAGAACTCCACTGGAGCCCTGAATATGTGAACAGAGTGAGAGTGTGGGGCCGGTGAGTATTCAGTCACTCAAAGTGTGGTCAAGTCTTTAAGAAGGATTTATGAGTCCACTCATCAAGATTCTATCCATTGCAACACTGTTCGCAATAGCAAAGACATGGGATTAACCTAAACACCCATCAATAGTAGACTAGATAAAGAAAATGTGATACATATACACCATGGAATACTACGCAGCCATAAAAAAGAATGAGATCATGTCCTTTGCGGGGACATAGATCGAGCTGGAGGCCATTATCCTTAGCAAACTAACACAGGAACAGAAAACCAAACACTACATGTTCTCACTTATAAGTGGGAGCTAAATAATGAGAACACATGGACACACAGAGGGGAACAACAGACACCGGGGCCTTTCAGAGGGTGGAGGGTGGGCAGAGGGAGAGAATCAGAAAAAATAACTAATGCGTACTAAGCTTAATACCTGGGAAGGGAAATAATCTAAACAACAAACCTCCATGACACAAGTTTACCTATGTAACAAACCTGCACATGTGCCCCTGAACATAAAAGTTAAAATGTTCATCTCTTCTAAATTAAAAAAAAAAAAAGATTCTATTCCTGCTGCTTCAAAAGGCAAAACAAGCACCAAAACTGACCACAAAAAAGTTCTCTCTTAACATCCATAGAAATGAAAACAATGAAGGAATTATTTTCCAAATAAGTCCTGTTCTGTCTCCTTTCTCCAACTTCCTTGGGAGTTATGGACCATCTCACAGAAGGACAGTGTTTCATAGGATGCCCTGTCTTCTGGGAGGCATTTCCGTCCTGAGACCCCCTAGCTCCCACCTCAGGCAGGGAGGATCCATCTCCTTTCCCTTAAAACACACAAGGAGCCCCATGTAGACAAGTCCTGACAGCACCTGCAACTCCACAAGGATGATGCATGGAGGGAAGCTCACACCTGCCATTGGTCAGTGTCCTGTATGCCACCTCCTGTGTCTCCAGCCCACTCCATCCTCTTCCCCAACACCAACAACACAGATTCACACACTCACGTGTTTTGGTGTATATGTGCATTTCCTACACTGGCCACTTTTCTCATCACATGTGTTGCTTTTCAAAATTTTCTTTAGCTGGGCATAGTGGGGCACACCTGTAGTCCTATATACTATATACTTGGGAAGCTGAGACAGAAGCATGGTTTAAGCCTAGGAATTTAAGGCTGCAGTGAGTCGTGACTGTGCCACTGCAGTCCAGCCTGGGTGACAAAGCAAGACTCTGTCTCTAAAAAAAAAATAAATAAATAACTTGTTTATGACTCTTTGCTGCATCTTTCTTTTTAGGTAGCTCCTTTAAAAATATTCCAGATAGATCATCTTTTGCTCCATCAACAGGTGATGCTGTGGCTCTGCATGGGTGTCCCCTCTGAAGCTGGGTGATATGGTTTGGCTGTGTCCCCCCCAAATCTCATCTTGAATTGTAGCTCTCATAATTCCCACACTGATATGATTTGACAGTGTCCCTACCCAAATCTCATCTTGAATACCCACGTGTTGTGAGAGAGACCCAGTGGGAGGTAATTGAATCATGAGGGTGGGTCTTTCCCATGCCATTCTCCTGAAGTGAATAAGTCTCATGAGATCTGATGGTATTATAAAGGGGAGTTTCCCTGCACAAGCTCCTCTCTTTGCCTTCCGCCATCCACATAAGATGTGATTTACTCCTCCTTGCTCTCTGCCTTGATTGTGAGGCTTCCTCAGCCACAGAGAACTGTAAGTCCAGTTAAACCTCCTTCTTTTGCAAATTGTCCAGTTTCAGGTAAGTCTTTATCAGCAGTGTGAAAACAGACTAATACACACATGTGTGGGAGGGACCCAGTGGGAGTTAATTAAATCATGGTGGCAGTTTCCCACATTCTGTTCTCATGGTAGTGAATAAGTCTCAGGAGATCTGATGGTTTTATAATGGAAATCCCTTTTGCTTGGCTCTCATTCTCTCTTTGCCTGCTGCCATGTAAGGCATTCCTTTGCTCTTCCTTCATCTTCCGCCATGATTGTGAAGCCTCCCTAGCCATGTGGAACTGTGAGTCAATTAAACTTCTTTTCTTCATAGATTAGCCAGTTTGGGGTATGTCTTTATCAGCACCATGAGAACAGAATAATATACTAGTGGAATCCCAATCTTCCCCGACTCATATTTTTCCAGACTATTAAGCCTAATTTCTTTAGATAAAAGCTTTGTAGTCTGCTTCAAGTGCAAGGATGGGCAGAAACTTCAACAAATTCACCACCAAGGTTAAAAGCATATTGGAAAATAAATCACCATTTTATAACATTCGTAAGAACATTATTAATGCCTTTTTTTCTTATAGAAGTTATAGACATGTTGCACTTATCCTTTGAGTGGAGGAACCACAAGTTATTCATTGGTTTATCCCTACCAGGTGTACCATAGTGCTTCACTCTTAGAAAAGGCTGAAAATGTTGATTGTTGAATGAATGAGTAGGTGAATGTTATGAAACAGAAATGAAAATAAAAATACTCTGTGACCTAGAGCACAAGAATAACAACAACAAGAGCAACAGCACAGTAAAAAAAATCACACAAAAAATACCCATTTCTTTTCTAAATGCTGTGAAAGAGAATGTTATTATATGTCATTCTGAGATTGAATGGAAAAAATATTTTCTTCATCTGAAACTCAGCTACGGGACAGATTATGGACAATTCAGTGATTTCCAAATCTTATTATTACCCAGGGAGCTTTCTAAAAAAACTACAATTTCTAGGGCTCTGCTTCAGACCAACTAAATTAGACTCTCTAGAGAACAAGGTCATGTAATTTCCATTGAAATGAAAAAGTATTTTCAGATGGTCACAATTCAGAAATCCCGGTCTGTTAATGGGATATGACATCCTAAGACAGAAGACCTGCTTGGATTTTTGTTTCCAGCACTAACTACCCATGTGACTGGAGTCTGTCTGAAACTATTTTGTTCTTATATCTTGTAAAAGAAAACATTGACCTGCCTTTGCCAATCTCACATCTGTGTAACCAGATTAAAATAAATCCCAGTGGTCTTTCTATGAATTGCAAAGAACTATGGGAGAAGGTCTCTGTTGTTGCCTATGGCTGGAAGGGGGGCTGAGGGGGAATCCCTTATATACAAAATTAAAAGTAGGAATAATTGTTCTTTATCTGAGGCCATGGGACCCATTTTTGTGTTCTAAGAAGGCGTGAGCAAGAGAAAGTGAAGAGTGAGGAAAGCAATCCTGGAATGGGTGACTCTACTTAGGGCAGTATTTGTTTAATTTCATTCCAGTTGGCTCCTTTATTTCCACAGTTGCTTCAATCCTGAAAAACACATTCAGTTGGCAGTTTGCATCCTCTCTGGAGCCTCCTCTGGATTTATTCCTTCCAAATCCATCACTTTCAATGATCTCTTTGACTTCTAGGTGGAGCATTTTAAGTGGCCCTAACATCCCTCTCGAAAGTTCACTCCTAGGGTCTTGCAAGGCAAGACCGGACAGTGCCCCCTTGTCTACTATTTTAGATCCCCCAGAATCATTCATCATTGCTCAGTGCTGTTTCAGTCTGATGCCATTGAGCCATTTTTTTTTTAGCTCTACAGAAATAGTGTCCTCTGACATTTATGCTCTCTAGGATCACAAAGCCCATCTCCTCCTGTCATCTAAAAATTCCAACTAGTAGAGTTGATGCAACAGGAAACCATAAAATAACTTTAACCTGTTCATACCCTGTCCTCCCCCATCTACACCCTTCAGTCTTTGGAGAGCCATCCTTCCTTCTTCCTGCTTCCTGGCTGAATAATCCGATAACGATCAGTGGATACAGAGTCATGTCTGAGTGAAAGGGTTGGTAGCAGCTTCAGATTGCGCAAATTTCTACCTCGTGCCAAATGCATGCCATTCTATGCTTTATATAATAATAAGAACTAACATTAATTCACCATCTGCTATGTGTCAGCTGCATGTAGTTAACTCACATAATATTTGCCAAAGACCTAATAAAGTGGTATCATTGTTATGCTGCTTGTACAGAAGAGGCATTCAAGACACCGAGAAGTTGAATAACTTAAAGATTGCATTGCTAGTGATCTGCAGAGGTGGAATCCAGGACCAGGTCAGCTTCCTTCCTTTGTTACTGTCACCCCACTCCAACAACATTTTTTTCTTGTTTGTGTTAATTATATGATATACTGGAAGTTAGTATCATCTTATTTATGCATAATGAAATGCATACTCAAAGTGGTAAACGACATGAACCACCTGGCACATGAATAGCAGTTTTGGGTCTAATTTCATCTGACTCTCAGGCCACAAGGCTCTTGAAAAACCTCAAGACCACTAAACTTTCACATGTGAACTTGCCTAAGCACAGTGAGCACCCCCAGGGCCACATTCCTGGGGGTGATATTAGGTGACACATGGACCAGAACTGAGTAGCGTTGACTCGTGGAGTGTTAAGTTCCTCCCTTTCTATTTTATTTCGGTCCATCTGATCATGATGATGAGGCAAAAACGTCTCTTGTGTTCTAGGATTCTTTAATGCCTCGCTGACCCTTGCTAACCCCCCTTATTTAGCAGATTCAGAAGCCCAAAGCCCACACTGCATCTGTACACTGTATCAGTACATACAGTGTGCAGAGAAAATTTAATAACACGAGTTTGTTTCTTTGCTTTAGTTTTTATATTTAATTTATTAAAAAATAAGAGCACTTGTCTATTTATGGGAGTGATGAAAAATTTCATTTAAATAAATTGATTAAAATTAGAAAGATGGGGCTGGACATGGTGGCTCATGCCTGTAATCCCAGCACTTTGGGAGGCCAAGGAGGATGGATCACTTGAGGCCAGGAATTTGAGACCAGCCTGGCCAAAATTAGCTGGGCATGGTGGCACTTGCCTGTAGTCCCAGCTATTTGGGAGGCTGAGACATGAGAATCCTTCGCACCCCGGAGATGGAGGTTGCAGCGAGCCGAGGTCACGCCACTCCACTCCAGACTGGGCAACAGCGAGACTCTGTCTCAAAAAATAAAATAAAATATAAAATAAAATAAAGTAAGAAAAATAGAACATACTAAGTATGTAACAACATAGATGATATTAGTAACAGTGATATCCTCCGAAAGTAAATTCATGAATATTTAGAAATATGATATTAATTGGTTTAAGATGGGAAGAATGTCTTACTCATTTTTGTGTTTTTGGATACCGACAACTCCACCAATGGCAGAGAACTGTGTCCCTTTTATTCATGTCTGTAAATCCAGGAAAAACAGCATCTGATAGCTAATATGTTCTCAAAAATAAATTTTATTTATAATTTAACTAACTCATTGCTGTGAACGTCTTTGCATGGCAGCACACTGGAAAGAGAACCATTTCTAGTGGCTCCTTTAACTTCGAATTGGAATCTTCAGTGGACGTCTGGCTTCCCTCTTTCTGTTTCATTCATGGACTCAGTGGCCACTCTCCCTGCTTAAAGATCTACCATGAGGCATCATCTATTATATTCTAACACAGGACAGCCACTTTCTTTTGCAAGTACTGGGCATTCGCTGACGACGCAGAATGACGCAGATGTGCAAAAACAAAAACAAATCAGTTGTCCCTTACTGAATTACCATGGACCAACCCAGAAAGAACATGCATGTGCCATGGTTCCACTGGAAATCTGAGCTTCTTGGGAATGTTGTCAAGCAAAGGCCAGGGGCCAGGCTCTTCCCCCTCCTCGTGCTGAGCCAGCCATGTGGATTTTATTAATCCACTCAGACACCTATTGCGTATTATGATTTGTCTTAAGTTTTGCATGGAGAGTTAGTGGGTGTGGGAGTAAATTTGACTCAGCCCCAGATCTTATTGGGTGACAGATTTGTATGGGGAGATAAGTATTTTCATAGGTAGATATAATTTCAGATGTATTTAATTAAAAGTTGAGCCATTTTGGCTTTCTTCCTTCTTCCAATCTCCGCTTGCTTAGAGGGCTTGCAACTTTTTTTCAAATTCACTATTATTAAGTTGATAATTCGTTTGAACAGTATAACTTCATACTCACTCTGCAAACTCTAGTCTCAAAAGACCAAAATCAATTTCATGGGAGTTGGAGATCTCAAATCATATTTCACCAGTAGAGGGTGAGGGAAGGAAGCTGCCATCAGAGAGGAGTGCTGGCTGTAGGAAGCCCTCCCGCACTGGCCCCAGGAGCGGAGGACCCAGCGATGGCTCTGGGGGGAATAATGTGGTTGTGTTGGTGTCACTTGGTGAGTGTGTGGCTACAACTGTGAAAATGGGCATTAGCATTATCTTTACAAAGCTGTTGTAAGCGCCAAGTTAGAGGGACTTTGAAAATGGTGAACGATTGGACAAATATCAGGCCACATTCCGCTTGGAGGAGTGAATGTGGCAAATAGATTTTATTAACACAAAGGTATTAAAAAAAACCTGGAAGCCAACTCTGATATACCCTACACTGAAGTACCATGAGCTTACAGAAAGTGAGGTTACTATCCATGTAGTTATGGGAAGATCTCTAGGATACATTGTTAAGTGAAACAAGCAAAGTACAGGATGCTACATTTTGTATAAGAAATAGGGCCTAAGGATATAAGAATACATAGATTCCTATTTGCTTTTACTTGAAATGTAAAACAAAGGGGGTCTATATAAATTAATAGCAATGGCTTATTTTTCAGATTGGAGAGCATGGAGTAGGGATGCATAGGATAATTAGATTTCTCAATCTGTGTTTTTATTTTGAGTCAAACGATTTAAATTCAGCCTTAAAAAATCAAAGACATATTTTCTTTTTCCATTCCTCCTTCAGGCCACAGATCACATTCTTAAACACTGCAGTGTCAGGGAGTAGAGATAATTTACTTTCCTGAACTTGCTAGAATCCAACCAAATTACAGTGATGCTCTTGCGACTGCCAATGGATTGTGTTAACCTAATACCATCATTAAATGTTTCCCTTCAAGAAGAAAATATCTCTTCAGTTTAAGTAACATATTTTCTGAGATGTGTTATTAATGTACCCTCCGGAGGCAAAGTTGCTGTATAATTCCAGCGCTAGGAAAACATATCAGCCTATAATCTATGTTTTACCTTGTCTTTTTGCCGAAACTGAAGGATTTTTTTTTTCCCGTGATACTGGAACACTTTGTTACAAGGGAAATAGCTGCACTTTCTTTTGGCTGTGCAGATTGGCTCTGGGTTTGTCATCTCTATATGGAGGAAATAATTACTGCTTAAAGATACTGCACTGGTCTACGCACAGATTAAAGGGTGAGGAAGCCACGTACCTGAGGCTGTTTTGGGGAATATTGGGTGTCCTAACCAATAACCAGAAGGTTGGGTTACCATGTAATTTCCAGCAGCCGATAGGACCTCAAAGAGATCTTGGAGAACTGGTCAGATCCTGACGGCCCAACAGAAGGGGGCCCATTTTTCAAACATGGACCACCACATCTTAGAATGACAGGTGCTAATAAGGGAACGGTGGAGGAGGCAGCCAGCTCTCCACAAGAAGCCAGCCCTTGCCTCCTCCACAGTGCCTAGCAGTGGCTGGGAAGCTGCTGCCCAATGGGGCTTGTCTTACCCAGCCTCCTTCATTTAGACTTGGATGTGAGAACAACTCTTGCAGTTACACCAGAGAGAAAATGGTACATGCCACTTTCAGGCCAAGGCTTTTAAAAAGTGCTTTGCCTCTCCCCTCCCTCCATGCTCTCGTCTCCTTTTCTCCAGCCAGGTGCAGGCAGTGCTGAGATTCCAGGGAGATGGCTCAGCTGGTTCTCAGAATCATAGAAAAGACTTGCCCACCAGCCACGAGCTATTGTGTGAGCGAAAAAATTAATTGATATTGTGTTTGGGCCATTATGTGCCCTGGGTTCTATTTATTACAACATGATGTACAATAAAGTACACTACTCCAACTCACGCAGTAAACCTAATGTCTATCACATGTCTTCCATGTGCCAGGCGTTGTTCCAAGTGTGTTGTACACATTATAAAATTAAATCTTCAGAACAACACTATGGGAAATTATCATCCCCAATTTGGAGATCAGGAAAGTGAGGAACAGAGAGTTTAAGTTACTTGTCCAAGGCCACACATCTGTAAGTGGTGAATCCAGTCTGAATTCGAAGCCCACACTTTCAATCTTATACTATATAAATACTGGTTGATATTTACAGGTAGGGTATCTAAGAAAGAATATCACAGGTTATGAAAAATAGGAAAGTAGAGAGTAAATAATAACTGTTAAGCACCTCAGTGCTTTTCATGCATCATTTCATTGAGTCTTGGTGGCAGTGGTCTCCAATACTGTTGGCACCAGGGACCAATTTCTTGGAAGACAATTTTTCCATGGATGGGCTTAGGGGGTGGGGGGCAATAGTTTCAGGATGATTCAAGAGTATTACATTTATTGTGCACTTTATTTCTATGATTATTACATTGTAATAGATAATGAAATAATTATACAATTTACTATAATGAAGAATCAGGAGGAGCTCTGAGTTTGTTTTCCTACAGCTAGATGGCCCATATGGGGGTGATGGGAGACAATGAAATATCATCAGGCATTAGATTCTCATAAGGAGCATGCATCTTAGATCCCTCACATGCACAGTTCACTATAGGGTTCATACTTCTATGAGAATCTAATGCCACAGTTGATCTGATGGGATGCAGAGCTCAGGTGGTAATGTGAGCAATGGGGAGCGGCTGTAACTACAGATGAAGCTTCGCCCCCTCACTTGCTGTTCACCTCCTGCTGTGTGGCCTGGTTCCTAACAGGCCATGAACCTGTGGCAGGAGGGTTCAGGACCCCTGCTTTACAGCAATCCTGTGAGGCAAATACTATTATTATTCACATTTTGGGTGAAATAATTGAGGCTCAAAGAACTTGTGTAATTTTCTCTCATGAAAGTTTTATTAATGAGCAGCCTCTGGCTCTGAGTCTGTGATCTTCACAACCCTCTGAATTTCTCTTTCTATTAATAAGCAGAAGAGTCAGCCCCATCTGAACCCTAAGCCCAGCCCATTTCCACACACTGTGGATGTTGCTTCCCCAGGGCCAGGGTCCCTAAAGGCCAGGTTTGCCTCCCACTAAGATCTGGGCCTCAAGAGCATCAGACTCACAACCTTCTCTCTGAAAGTCATTCCCATCTTTGGTTTCTCAACGTCTGTTGGGGACCCTGAGACCATAAGTGCTATGGACTGAATTGTGTCTCCCAAAATTTATATGTTAAAATCACAGCACTCATGTTGTCAGATTAAAGGACATGTAGGCAAAGTGCTCAGAGCTGCACTGAAACATGGGTATAATTATATTTACGCCCTTGGAAAAAAACTTTGCAAAATAGCAATGAGAGTCTATCATGTTCATTATGATCTTTTGATTCAGCTCTCGGAAAACTCTTTAAGATACAAAGGTTAGCAGTTTAATGTTTACCCAGTGTAAGCCCTTCTTTTTAAAACCACATCATCTTCATGACCAAATAAAATATTTCAGCCAGGCATGATGGCCCATGCCTGTAATCCCAGCACTTTGGGAGGCCGAGGCGGGTAGATCACTTGAGGTCAGGAGTTTGAGACCAGCCTAGCCAACATGGTGAAACCCCATCTCTACCAAAAATACAAAAACTAGCCAGGTGTGCTGGTGGATGCCATTCCAGCTACTTGCGAGGTTAAGGCCAGAAGAATTGCTTAAACCCAGGAGGCAGAGGTTGCAGTGAGCTATGATCATACCACTGCACTCCAGCCTAGGCAACAGGGTGAGATTCTGTCTAAAAAAAAAAAAAAAAAATTTCAGGAAACTGTCACTTGTATGTCTAGGTATGGAAGAGAAGGTGGGGCAACTATTTCTTCATATGCAGAAGACATAAAATTAACAATCAATCCAACACAGAATCACAAAACTTCAAGGTACCTACAATTTTATTTTCTAGATGAAGCAACTAAGGCCATCAAGGTGACTGGTTCAGAGATACACACTACTTTTAGGGATGCAAGATCAGGCTTGGGCTGCTTGAAGGACTCCCCACCTCAGTGAGTGGAGCCACCATACAGCCCATTTTGCAAGATATAAACCTCAGGACATTGCTCTTTTGTTTACCCCAATTTATACTTGAAGATTAAGTCTTCATGTCCATTGGGTTCTTTGACATCTTCACATGAGTAGATCAGAGGTATCTCAACTCAGCATGTCCAACTTCAAGTTCATGACCCATCCATCATTTTCACATATAGTAACCAGCAATTGTATAAGCCAGAAACCAATCTTTCTATCTCAATCTATCCTTCTTCCTCATCTTCCATATCCAATCTATCACTAGTTCTCTTGATTTTACTCTTCCATCTCTCTTGAGTATGCCAGTTTCTCTCTCCACTGGTATCTTTCTTAATCCAAGCCTCCATCGTCTCTCACCTGGACAATTCCAGTTGACTTCTAACCACCTCCCCTCCCAATTCTGCACTGTAGCCAGAGAGCACTTTTATAAATGAAAATATATTGTTTTGCCCTTGTTTAGACACATCAATGGTTTCCTATAGTTATTCATATCAAGAAAGAACTATCTTTTTTCATTGTTTACACCACTTACCTCTGCAGGTTCATCTCACACCACTCTTTTCTATTGTTCAATGCTCCAACCTCATGGTGCTCCACTGACCACCAACAATGAGTGTACTATGATTTTCCCACCTCAGACCCTTTAGCTCTTATTTCCTTCTGCCTAGAACAATATCTTCCTTTCCTCTCGTCCACAGTTTTCACACTGTTAAACTACTCATTCTTTTCATCTCAGTCCAAATGTTTTTTGCTCAGAGATTTCCACATGAGGCATGTCTGACCTCTGTTATTACACATCACTCTAGTTCTTTTTTAATGTTACTATCAACTCATTGCCTTTCTCCCTTGCCTGGCTGTAAGCTCCTTAAAGGCCTGGACCACCTATTCACAGAAATCAGCACAGAACCTGGCACACGCAGGTTTTCTTTGTTGGGAATTGCTTTTGAAGCTTAGACAGGAAGACAGACCTCCTAAATCCTGACCTCAAGTCTTTTCCATTGACACACGTTTCACACACAAAAGAGTGGCAGGGCAGAGGTAGAGTTATTCAGAAGGGAGAAAAATGGATGAAACGTCTGCATTTGAATCAGCAATGCATCACAGAACTTTCCCAATCTAAAATGTTGGACAACAGACTGTTGGATATTGTTGAATAGAAGGCAAAAGATTTCCCCTAAAAGGAAATCTGTTAAACTATTCATTTCCTCTGGTCCCTAAGGAAACAGAAACTAAAGTTTTCTTACATTCAAATCCTCAAGAAATCTCTCATATGACACAGCGTCCTCTCATTTATTTTAATCTGTACAAAAAACAAGTAATGCTTGGGGAGACAAATGTGTGAAACACTCTCACCCAACACTACTTTGGATATTGATATGGTTTGGTTGTATCTCCACCCAAATCTCACCTTGAATTCTAATCCCCATAATTCCCACGCGTCAAGGGCGGGACCAGGTGGAGGTAATTGGATCATGGGGGCAGTTTCACTCGTGCTGCTCTCTGATAGTGAGTGAGTGTCATGAGATTTGACGGTTTTGTAAGCGTCTGGCATTTCCCCTGCTGGCACTTACTCCTTCCTGCTACCCTGTGAAGGAGGTGCCGGCTTCCCCTTTGCCCTCTGCCATGATTGTAAGTTTCCTGAGGCCTCCCCAGCAATGCAAAACTGTGAGTCAATTAAACCTCTTTTTTTTAAAATAAACTACCCAGTCGTGGATATTTCTTCACAGCAGTGTGAGAACAGACTAATACAGGTATTTACAGAGGTCAACAGCCATACACAGTTTGAGGAAAAAAGGCAGAAATAATTAACACAGGCTTCGTATTTCCCCACTTGGGATGTAGCTTCATAATTATAAGTGTTGAATGTTAATGCAAAAGTCATTTTTTAAGTTATTTTAAAAAGTCAATTAAACATTGCTTTAAGAAGCAACATGGAAAGCAATTACGTTGTAGTGGTAGTAAACATCCACCTAGAGGAAGACAAAACTTCAGCAACCTATGTGTGGGAATTTCCAGTGGCCACACTGAAACCTTTAAAAACAATGCTATGTCTCAAATTACTTCAACTGAAGTAAGTTGTTTTGCTCAGAAAAATTATAAGGGGATTGCGAATGTGCCTCTAGCGATGTGGACGCTAATGTTAAAGGTGCCAGTGAGGAGGGCAATAAAATTATTCAAGAAATGTGAAATGGTTAACCATCAATTGTATTTTAGAATTAATGTACTTTGTGGATATGATTTTTTAAACCACATATATGTTCAATTAAATTAATAATTTAAATAGCATAAGTAAACACCTGACTGCTTAATAGATTTCTCTAGAAATTTGTATAGGCAAGTTAGGCTAAAGATGTTTTCATGGAATGTTCGCATTATGAAAAATGAGTCATCTTTGTAATGATCATCTATAAAATCCAGGTACATAATTCAGCAAAACATATTTACAAAAAAGCATATATATCTCACCTGCTTATATTGATACTTAGGAGTTGGCCAAATTTATAATACTACAATGCATTTCTATGCCCAAATTAACAAAGTAATAGACAGCTGTATGAGAAATTTCCTATACTTAAAAGAAATGAGATCATGGCTCTACAACTTGTAGAGTAAAATCTTCTAGTGATGTTCTCAGAGGAGGGTAGCACATAAGAAGTGCTATCTCTGACCATTAAATTCAAGACTTGGGCTTGTTTACCTTTTCTTCCCATAAGAAGTTGCAGTGCTTACCTCCCTAAGTGCCCCCACATTCTCCATCAAGGATTCTAAACTCTGATGCCACCAGGGCCAGGCAAGTAGTGCTGATGCAGGAAGCAGGCTGAGTGGGGACTGGAGTGAGCTGGAGAAGTTTCCACAGGGGCTGGCAGCCCCGGTCCTTTCATTGACTCTTAGGTGCAATGTGGACACAAAATCCTCTCTGTGTCGTGGGGGAAGCAAAAGATGAGCACGTGCGCTGCCCAGAAGTTCTGCCTTCACACCAGTAGCTCATCCGCAAGTGAAATAGAAGACCAAGGAAGTACGATTCAATAATAAAAAGTAACCCAATTTGTGAATGGGGAAAGGATCTGAATAGGTAGTTCTCTAAGGAAGATATACAACTGGCCAATACGCACAGGAAAAGATGCCTGGAATTATTAGCCATGAAGGAAATGCAATACATGGAAATGAAATGCTACTTTACACCCATTAGGTTTGCTGTATACAAAAAAACATAAAATGACTAATACCGGCAAAGATGAGGAGAAATTGGAAACCTCATCTACTTACAGTGAGAAAGTAAAATGGTTCGGCCACTTTGGAAGACAGCTGGCAGCTCCACAAAAGGTTAAATGTGGAGTAAAACTATCACGCAGCATTTCCACTCCTAGGTACATACTCAGGAAAATTAAAAACCCATGTCCATACAAAGACTTATGCAAGAATGTTTATAACAACATTTTACTCATAATAGCCCAAATTGGGAACAACTCAAAAGTCCATCAATTAATGAATGGATAAACAAAATGTGGTATGCGCCTATCATGGAGTATTATTAACAGGAAAAAAACAGAAATGAAGTACTGTTACCTAATACTACATGAATAAACCTAAAAAAAATGCTAAGTGAAAGAAGCTAGTCACAAAAGACTACATATTATATCATTATATTTATATGAAATATCCAGAATAGACAAATTCATAGACACAGAAAAAAAATATTGGTTGCCAGGATCTCGAGGAGAGGGAGGGGGCAGATTAGAGAGATGGGGAGGGACTGATAATGGGAAGGAGTTGCTTTTGGGGTGATGGAAATGTTCTAAAATGTACTGTGGAGGTGGCTGCATAACTCTGGGAATATACTAAAAACCACTGAATCATATACTTTAAACTAGGGAAGTATATATATATATGGAATGTGAATTATATCTCAATAAAGCTGTTATTTAAAAAAAAAGCAAGAGTAAAGACGAGGTAATTTATAGGATGCTAAAACCTGACCCTGTCTCCTCAGTCACAAAAATGAAATGCAGGAGGTTGAATATATTAAAATCCCTGTCATATTCAATTCAAAATTTTACACATGTCTTCAGAAATCTTTTTTTTTTTTTTTTTTATTATACTTTAGGGTTTTAGGGTACATGTGCACAATGTGCAGGTTTGTTACATATGTATCCATGTACCATGTTGATTTCCTGCACCCATTAACTCGTCATTTAGCATTAGGTGTATCTCCTAATGCTGTCCCTCCCCCCTCCCCCCACCCCACAACAGTCCCCGGAGTGTGATGTTCACCTTCCTGTGTCCATGAGTTCTCATTGTTCAATTCCCACCTATGAGTGAGAACATGCGGTGTTTGGTTTTTTGTCCTTGCGATAGTTTACTGAGAATGATGTTTTCCAGTTTCATCCATGTCCCTACAAAGGACACGAACTCATCATTTTTTATGGCTGCATAGTATTCCATGGTGTATATGTGCCACATTTTCTTAATCCAGTCTATCGTTGTTGGACATTTGGGTTGGTTCCAACTCTTTGCTATTGTGAATAGTGCCGCAATAAACATACGTGTGCATGTGTCTTTATAGCAGCATGATTTATAGTCCTTTGGGTATATACCCAGTAATGGGATGGCTGGGTCAAATGGTATTTCTAGTTCGAGATCCCTGAGGAATCGCCACACTGACTTCCACAATGGTTGAACTAGTTTACAGTCCCACCAACAGTGTAAAAGTGTTCCTATTTCTCCGCATCCTCTCCAGCACCTGTTGTTTCCTGATTTTTTAATGATGGCCATTCTAACTGGTGTGAGATGGTATCTCTTCAGAAATCTTTAAGCACAATTAATCAAGGTCATCACTGGAAGACCAGATGAAATTGTAAGTCAGAATGATATTAAATTTGGAACTCTGTTATGCAAAACCACAACCCGAGGCTTGTCTGAACAATAATTTCAGGCAGGCCTAGTTAATTTTTGGAGCTAAGTTGTCTCCCCTGCTTCCTCCCCACAGTGTAGGCACTAGTCAGCTGATCAGAAAATTTATTGCAAGATGTTAATGGAAAGTGATAGCTAATGTCTAAGTCCTCATAAAAATTATATCCAGGTCATTAAAGATGTGCCCAAGAAGGCAAGCCCCAAGAAGGACATAGAAGGAAAAACACACACACGCACACAGACACACACACACAGGCATACACAGACACACACACACACACACATACACAGACACACACATACAGGCATACACAGACACACAAATACACACAGAGACACATATAGACACACACATAGGCACACACATACAGACATACACAGGCACACACATACAGGCATACACAGACACACAAATACACACAGAGACACATACAGACACACACATAGGCACACACATACAGACATACACAGACACAAAGACACATTACAGACACACACGCACATACACACACACACACAGATACACCCATAAACACACATATACAGACACATATATGCAGACACACACACATACACAGACACACACACAGAGACAGACACAAAGACATACACATACAGATATACACACACATACACATATACAGATACAGACACACATACATAGACACACACGTGGACATACACAGAGAGAAATATACACATTGCAAACATAGACACACACACACACATACACAGACACACATACACACACAGATACACACAGAGATACATACAGATACACACATACACAGACAAACACATACACACATACAGACACACACACACAGAGACAAACACAGACACAGACACACACACATATACAGATACAGACATACACAGACACACACACGAACACACACAGAAATATAAACATACAAACATATACATATATACACAGGGACACATACAGACACACATGCAGGCACATACACATACACATACACAGACACACAGACACACATACAGACATACACAGAGACACACAGAGACATACACAGACACATATGGCCACACAGACACACATACAGACATACAAAGACACACACACGATATGCATAGAGATAGAAACACACACAGGCACACACAAAGACACACACATGATTGGACATTTGACATTCACAAACAGGAAATGTAAAGCACTTTAAATCATATGGAAAACCGGAGTCCGTTCCAAGATGGCCAAATAGGAGCAGCTCCAGTCTGCGACTCCCAGCATGATTGATGCAGAAGACGGGTGATTTCTGCATTTCCAACTGAGGTACCTGTTTCAACTCATTGGGACTGGTTGGAAAGTGGGTGCAGCCCACGGAAGGGGAGCCGAAGCGTGGTGGAGCATTCACCTCACCCGGGAAGCAGAAGGGGTCAGGGAATTTCCCTTCCTAACCAAGGGAAGCTGTGATAGACTGTACCAGGAAAATCGGGACACTGCCACCTAAATACTGTGCTTTTCCCACAGTCTTAGTAAACAGCACAACAGCAGATTATAGTCCACGCCTGGCTCAGCAGGTCCCACTCCCATGGAGACTTGCTCACTGCTAGTCTGAGATCGAACTGCGAGGCGGCAAGCCTGGCTAGGGGAGGGGCGTCTGCCATTGCTGAGGCTTGAGTAGATAAACAAAGCAGCCAGGAAGCTCAAACTGGGTGGAGCCCACCACAGCTCAGTGAGGCCTGCCTGCTTCTGTAGACTCCACCTCTGAGGGCAGGGCATAGCTGAACAAAAGGTAGCAGAAACTTCTGCAGACTTAAACGTCCCTGTCTGACAGCTCTGAAGAGAGCAGTGGTTCTCCCAGCATGGTGTTTGAGCTCTGAGAATGGACAGACTGCCTCCTCAAGTGGGTCCCTGACCCCCGTGTAGCCTAACTTAGAGACACCTCCCAGCTGGGGCAGACTGACACCTCATACAGCCGGGTGCCCCTCTGAGACAAACTTCCAGAGGAAAGATCAGGCAGCATTATTTGCTGTTCTGCAGCCTCTGCTGGTGATACCCAGGCAACCAGGGTCTGGAGTGGACATCCAGCAAACTCCAACAGACCTGCAGCTGAGGGACCTGACTGTTAGAAGGAAAACTAACAAACAGAAAGGAATAGCATCAACATCAACAAAAAGGACATCCACACCAAAACCCTATCTGTAGGTCACCATCATCAAAGACCAAAGATAGATAAAACCACAAAGATGGGGAGAAACCAGAGCAGAAAACCTGAAAATTCTAAAAACCAGAGCGCCCCATCTCCTCCAAAGACCACAGCTCCTCACCAGCAACGGAACAAAGCAGGATGGAGAAGGACTTTGACAAGTTGACAGAGTAGGCTTCAGAAAGTCAGTAATAACAAACTTCTCTGAGCTAAAGGAGGATGTTTGAACCCATTGCAAAGAAGCTAAAAAACTTGAAAAAATATTAGATGAATGGCTAACTAGAATAAACAGTGTAGAGAAGACCTTAAATGACCTGATGGAGCTGAAAACCATGGCACAAGAACTACGTGATGCACGCACAGGCTTCAGTAGCTGATTCGATCAAGTGGAAGAAAGGGCATCAGTGATTGAAGGTCAAATTAATGAAAGGAAGCAAGAAGAGAATTTTAGAGGAAAAAGAGTAAAAATAAACAAACGAAGCCTCCAAGAAATATGGGACTATGAGAAAAGACCAAATCTACATTTGATTGGTGTACCTGAAAGTGACGGGGAGAATGGAACCAAGCTAGAAAACACTCTTCAGGAATTATCGAGGAAAACTTCCCCAACCTAGCAAGGCAGGCCAGCATTCAAATTCAGGAAATACAGAGAACACCACAAAGATACTCCTCGAGAAGAGAACCCCAAGACACGTAATTGTCAGATTCACCATGGCTGAAATGAAGGAAAAAATGCTAAGGGCAGCCAGAGAGAAAGGTCGGGTAACCCACAAAGGGAAGCCCATCAGACTGACAGTGGATCTCTCGGCAGAAACCCTACAAGCCAGAAGAGAGTGGGGACCAATATCCAACATTCTTAAAGAAAAGAATTTTCAACCCAGAATTTCATATCCAGCCAAGCTATGCTTTATAAGTGAAGGAGAAATAAAATCCTTTACAGACAAGCAGATGCTGAGAGATTTTGTCACCACCAGGCCTGCCTTACAAGAGCTCCTGAAGGAAGCACTAAACATGGAAAGGAACAACCAGTACCAGCCACTGCAAAAACATGCCAAATTGTAAAGACCATTGATGCTAGGAAGAAACTGCATCAACTAACGGGCAAAATAACCAGCTAACATCATAATGACAGGATCAAATTCACACATAACAATATTAACCTTAATGTAAATGGGCTAAATACCCCCAATTAAAAGACACAGACTGGTGAATTGGATAAAGAGTCAAGACCCATCAGTGTACTGTATTCAGGAGACCCATCTCACATGCAGAGACACATGTAGGCTCAAAATAAAGGGATGGAGGAAGATCTGCCAAGCAAATGGAAAGAAAAAAAAAAAAAAAAAAAAAAGAGCAGGGGTTGCAATCCTAGTCTCTGATAAAACAGACTTTAAACCAACAAAGATCAAAAGAGACAAAGAAGGCCATTACATAATGGTAAAGGGATCAATTCAACAAGAAGAGCTAACTATCCTAAATATATATGCACCCAACACAGGATCACCCAGATTCATAAAGCAAGTCCTGAGAGACCTATAAAGAGACTTAGACTTCCACACAATAATAATGGGAGAATTTAACACCCCACTGTCAATATTAGACAGATCAACCAGACAGAAGGTTAATAAGGATATTCCGGACCTTGACCTCAGCTCTGCACCAAGCAGACCTAATAGACATCTACAGAACTCTCCACCCCAAATCAACAGAATATACATTCTTCTCAGCACCACATCGCACTTATTCCAAAATTGACCACATAGTTGGAAGTAAAACACTCCTCAGCAAATGTTAAAAGAATAGAAATCACAACAAACTGTCTCTCAGACCACAGTGCAGTCAAATTAGAACTCAGGATTAAGAAACTCACTGAAAACCACGCAACTACATGGAAACTGAACAACCTGCTCCTGAATGACTACTGGGTAAATAACGAAATGAAGGCAGAGATAAAGATGTTCTTTGAAACCAATGAGAACAAAGACACAACATACCAGAATCTCTAGGACACACCTAAAGTAGTGTGTAGAATGAAATTTATAGCACTAAATGCCCACAAGAGAAAGAAGGCAAGATCTAAAATCGACACCCTAAGATCACAATTAAAAGAACTAGAGAAGCAAGAGCAAACACATTCAAAAGCTAGCAGAAGGCAAGAAATGACTAAGATCAGGGCAGAACTGAAGGAAATAGAGACACAAAAAAAACCCTTCAAAAAATCAATGAATCCAGGAGCTGATATTTTGGAAAGATCAACAAAATTGATAGACTGACAGCAAGACTAATAAAGAAGAAAAGAGAGAAGAATCAAATAGACGCAATAAAAAATGATAAAGGGAATATCACCACCGACCCCACAGAAATACAAACTACCATCACAGAATACTATAAACAGCTCTAGGCAAATAAACTAGAAAATCTACAAGAAATGGATAAATTCTTGGACATATACACCATCCCAAGACTAAACCAGGAAGAAGTTGAATCACTGAAGAGACCAATAACAGGCTCTGTAATTGAGGCAATATTTAATAGCCTACCAACCAAAAAAAGTCCAGGACCAGATGGATTCACAGCTGAATTCTACCAGAGGTACAAAGAGGAGATGGTACCATTCCTTCTGAAACTATTCCAATCAATAGAAAAAGAGGGAATCCTCCCTAACTAATTTTATGAGGCCAGCATCATCCTGATACCAAAGCCTGCAGAGACACAACAAAAAAAGAGAATTTTAGACCAATATCCCTTATGAACATTGATGCGAAAATCCTCTATAAAATACTGGCAAACCGAATCCAGCAGCATATCAAAAAGCTTATCCACCAAGATCAAGTTGGCTTCATCCCTGGGATGCAAGGCTGGTTCAACATATGCAAATCAATAAATGTAATCCCTCACATAAATAGAACCAAAGACAAAAACCACATGATTATCTCAATAGATGCAGAAAAGGCCTTCGACAAAATTCAACAGGTCTTCATGCAAAAAAATCTCAATAAACTAGGTATTGATGGAACGTATCTCAAAATAATAAGAGCTATCTATGACAAACCCACAGCCAGTATTATACTGAATGGGCAAAAACTGGAAGCATTCCTTTTGAAAACTGGCACAAAACAGGGATGCCCTCTCTCACCACTCCTATTCAACATAGTGTTGGAAGTTCTGGCTAGGGCAATCAGGCAACAGAAAGAAATAAAGGGTATTCAGTTAGGAAAAGAGGAAGTCAAATTGTCCCTGTTTGCAAATGACATGATTGTATATTTAGGAAACCCCATCGTCTCAGCCCAAAATATCCTTAAGGTGATAAGCAACTTCAGCAAAGTCTCAGGATACAAAATCAATGTGCAAAAATCACAAGCATTCTTTTACACCAATAACAGACAGAGTTTCAAATCATGAGTGAACTCCCATTCACAATTGCTACAAAGAGAATAAAATATGTAGGAATCCAACTTACAAGGGATATGAAGGATCTCTTCAAGCAGAACTACAAACCACTGCTCAATGAAATAAAAGAGGACACAAACAAATGGAAGAACATTCCAAGCTCATGGATAGGAAGAATCAATATTGTGAAAATGGCCATACTGCCCAAGGTAACTTATATATTCAATGCCATCCCCATCAACAATGACTTTCTTCACAGCATTGGAAAACACTACTTTAAAGTTCATATGGAAGCATAAAAGAGTCTGCATTGCCAAGACAATGCTAAGCAAAAAGAACAAAGCTGGAGGCATCATGCTACCTGACTTCAAACTATACTACAAGGCTACAGTAACCAAAACAGCAGGTACTGGTACCAAAACAGAGATGCAGACCAGTGGAACAGAACGGAGGCCTCAGAAATAACACCACACATCTACAACCATCTCATCTTTGACAAACCTGACAAAAACAAGAAATGGGGAAAGAATTCCCTATTTAAAAAATGGTGCTGGGAAAACTGGCTAGCCATATGTAGAAAGTTGAAACTGGATCCCTTCCTTACACCTTATACAAAAATTAATTAAAGATGGATTAAAGATTTACATGTTAGACCTAAAACCATAAAAACCCTAGAAGAAAACCTAGGCAATACCATTCAGGACATAGGCGTGGGCAAGGACTTCATGATTAAAACACCAAAAGCAATGACAACAAGAGCCAAAATAGACAAATGGGATCTAATTAAACTAAAGAGCTTCTGCACAGCAAAAGAAACTATCATTAGAGTTAACAGAGAACCTAGAGAATGGGAGAAAATTTTTGCAATCTACCCATCTGACAAAGGGCTAATATCCAGAATCTACAAAGAACTTAAACAAATTTACAAGAAAAAAAACAAGCAATCCCATCAAAAAGTGGGCAAAGGATATGAACAGACACTTTTCAAAAGAAGACATTTATGCAGCCAACATACACAAGAAAAAATGCTCATCATCACTGGTCATCAGAGAAATGCAAATCAAAACCACAATGAGATACCATCTCACACCAGTTAGAATGGTGATCATTAAAAAGTCAGGAAACAACAGGTGCTGGAGAGGATGTGGAGAAATAGGAATGCTTTTACACTGTTGGTGGGAGTGTAAATTAGTTCAACCATTGAGGAAGACAGTGTGGCGATTCCTCAAGGATCTAGAACTAGAAATACCATTTGACCCAGCGATCCCTTTACTGGGTATATGGCCAAAGGATTATAAATCATGCTACTATAAAGACACATGCACACGTATGTTTAATGTGGCACTATTCACAATAGCAAAGACTTGGAACCAACCCAAATGTCCATCTATGATAGACTAGATTAAGAAAATGTGGCACATATACACCATGGAATACTATGCAGCCATAAAAAAGGATGGGTTCATGTCCTTTGTAGCAACATGGATGAAGATGGAAACCATCATTCTGAGCAAACTATCGCAAGGACAGAAAACCAAACACCGCATGTTCTCACTCATAGGTGGGAATTGAACAATGAGAACCTTGGACATAGGGCAGGGAACATCACACACCGGGGCCTGTTGTGGAGTGCGGGGGATGGGAGAGGAATAGCATTAGGAGAAATACCTAATGTAAATGATGAGTTAATGGGTGCAGCAAACCAACACGGCACATGTATACATATGTAACAAACCTGCATGTTGTGCACATGTACCCTAGAACTTGAAATATAATAATAAAAAAGTCATATGGAAAACCATTTAATCTCATTAGTAGTCAAAGGAGTACACAGTAGACATCATTGAGATGCAATTTATCAAAATGACAATGCTTATATACATATTTATAATAGATACATATTTATAAAAAGTATACATATATTTACTATATATTCACAATACAGATGTATTTACAATATATATTCACAATACATGTATGTATTTACTATATACATATATTTACAATAGAGGTTTAAGAAAGTGAACAGAAATGGGATAGACAGGTAAAGCTTTTTTGGAGGAAAATTTAGCAGTATGTTTCAAAAGCCTAATAAATGAACTACCTCTTAAACATAACTTCACACCCAAAAATTAAGCTTAAGATTTCCTTCGGAAAAGAAGAAAGTCAGTACAATTGAGAGGGGCACAGGGTAACCTCTGACATGCTGGTAATGTTCTAAGTCTTGATTTCAGAGGTATGTGTGAAAGCCTGTTAATATTGAGATAATTTATCAAGTTTTATCCTTAAAATTTTTGCACTGTCAAAAAGAGTGTAAGAAAAACATCTCGAGAAACAAAGAATGTAGCCTAGCAAAACAAATGGATTTATACAACATTTAGCAAGAGGGATACTTATCATAGCATTGCTTTCAGTGGGGAAAAAATAAAACTAAAATCAACCTAAATATGTAGCTCACTGAGAAATGATGAGAGCAATTGCATAAATTACAAATAATGGGATATCATAAAAAATTAAGCCACAGAAATATGTTTGTGCATACCATTAAGTAAAAAGAGAAGCAAGTAATATGTTCTACACACTATATATGCAAAGGAGGTGTAGAAATATTGCTTCCTGATGTTAAAAGTGGTTATTTCTGCTTGGTGGGATTCTAGGTCATGTTATTATAAATATGGACCACTTTAAAAAAAGAAGCAATTCAGTGTTTTCTCCTGTGAAGTTTTGTCCAACTTTCAAATAGCAGGATCACTTCCTCATTTGTGTGCCTGTGATACTCTATTATAGCTTTTTCCCCACAATGTTACCTCTATTTGTTTAACTATCTACTCTCCTAACATAGTTTTGAGAGTAGTTATTGCCCCTGCTTCCTCCCCAAAGACTAAGCTCTAGGTAATTGATCAGAAAATTTATCGTAAGATGTGAATGGAAATGTTTTATTTCTATTACACACTTTCACAGATCCTGGAATAACATAGATGCTCAGTAATGTCTGTCAAATATAAAGTGAAATGAACTGGCATCAATGAGTCCACTTGTGGTCATACATATCCTGACCCGGAACACCTCATTCTCCTTGTCACCACGAAACCTCGTCTTGACCCTCTTGAGGCTGGGGCATCCCAAAAGTGAGTGCTTTGTATCCTAAGCACGGTGCAGATGCCTGAGTCCAGCCCACCTCAACACAGGGGATTGGGCTGTGTGGCCCTTGGCATTCAGCCCTGCCTGCCTTATCCCCATGCTGGGATAAGTACACCAGGAATTGTCTTTGTTACTACAGACATATGAATTAAACGGACCAAGGTGATACGTGATCAGTGCAAGAGAGCAGTAATTATCCTTCCTTGGCTTTCTAAAAAATGGTCTCCAAAAACAAAATGCCTCTTTCATTCGATTATTCAACCATCATTTAATGAGTTCCTAGATTATGACAGATTCTGTTCTGAGCACTGGGGACATGAGTGAATGATGCAGAGAGAACCTGCTTCATGGTGCTTATGTTCCAGTGGGGAAGACAGATAACAAATCAGCTACATAAATGTGGCGATGACAACTGTTAATGAGAAAAAGTAAATCAGCAAGGAGTATAGAATCTATCTTGAATAATAGATCATACACCTTCCATTTTAGATCCTCACCAAACCTAATTAAACTATCCAATTAATATATATTCTTCAGAACCAAATATAACTCCAATTCTATGTTAAAACGGAATACATAATAAAATATAGGTATATATACACATATATAAGCAAATGTACATATATATGTCTTAAAACACATACTTGAATATATAATCGTCAATATGCCTTCTGTACCTTAGACAAATATATGAAATACATGCCAATGAATTAACCCTTCATACGTTTTAAGCTAAAAAATAAAGTAACTGAAATCTGTTCAAAATGCAGATCTATCCTTCCATAATCACAGAAGTGTAGAGATATTTAATATTCGGTTGAGTCATTTATCTGCACCGGAAGTTGCTAATAGGTGAGTCCATGGATTTTTCTTGCCTGGAATTTTATTTTGTTTACTCTGGGAAATTCAAAAGAGTACAAGTCAATAATTTTGTTAATTGGCAGCTTTCACTTAAAAATTGAGAATATTATAGTCTCTTTTAAAAAAGATAGAGTAAGTGGAAACAGTAAATCCGCAATCCCGCATGGCAGCAGCTGGCTGGAACTGAGTAACAATGTCTTACACATCAGGGCCACTGGCCCAAGTCTGGCTCCACCACTGAACTGACTGTCAGCTGTGGTTTATCTTCATGCTTGCTTCCCGTCCGCACCTCCCTCAAGTGGGGACGTGAAAGAGAACCATACAGGAATCTGTTTAGAAGAAAAAACATAGGGTCAACATAGCACTTTATAAAAGTAAACAATATGTCTATAACTTTACTATACAAAAACAAAACAAAACAATCCTTCCCACCCACACATCCTACCTGCCTAGGTCCTGCAGGCATCCAGTTTCGTGATCTCTATGCAATGCTGTCTCACTAGGACCGGGACAGTTGCCCAGGCACTGAAGAACCGCAAGCATCAGGCTCTTCTCCTTCAAGTGCTTATGATAGAGATATTTGGAAGAATTGGAGAATATGATAAGACGGTAAATTAATATAATTACAGGAGTGGTGCAGGTACTAAAATCTATGGGTCATCTAAATTGGCTGAAGCTTCCTGAGATTTAAAAGGATCCCATTTTTATTAAAGAAAGATAAACATCAGAAGGCCAAAGCAGGAGGATTGATTGAGTTTGAGGAGGTGGAGGCTGCAGTGAGCTGTGATCACACCACTGAACTCCAGCCTGGGTGTCAGAGCAAGACCTTATTTTAAAAAAAAAAGATATAGGGTGGAGCCAAGATGGCCGAATAGGAACAGCTCCGGTCTCCAGCTCCCAGCCCCAGCGACACAGAAGACGGGTGATTTCTGCATTTCTGCTTGAGGTACCGGTTTCGTCTCACTAGGGAGTGCCTAACAGTGGGTGCAGGACAGTCGGTGAAGCGCACTGTGCGCGAGCCGAAGCAGGGCGAGGCATAGCCTCACACGGGAAGTGCAAGGGGTCAGGGAGTTCCCTTTCCTAGTCAAAGAAAGGGGAAACAGACAGCACCTGGAATATCCGGTCAGTCCCATCCTAATACTGCGCTTTTCCAACGGGCCTGGAAAACGGCACACTAGGAGATTGTGTCCCGCACCTGGCTCGGAGGGTCCTATGCCCACAGAGTCTCGCTGATTGCTAGCACAGCAGTCTGAGATCAAGCTGCGAGGCGGCAGCGAGGCTGGGGGAGGGGCGCCCGCCATTGCCCAGGCTTGCTTAGGTAAACAAAGCAGCCAGGAAGCTCGAACTGGGTGGAGCCCACCACAGCTCAAGGAGGCCTGCCTGCCTCTGTAGGCTCCACCTCTGGGGGCAGGGCACAGACAAACAAAAACTCAGCAAGAACCTCCACAGACTTAAATGTCCCTGTCTGACTGACAGCTTTGAAGAGAGTAGTGGTTCTCCCAGCACACAGCTGGAGATCTGAGAACGGACAGACTGCCTCCTAAAGTGGGTCCCTCACCCCTGAGTAGCCTAACTGGGAGGCACCCCCCCCAGTAGGGACAGACTGACACCTCATTCAACCGGGTACTCCTCTGAGACAAAACTTTCAGAGGAACTATCAGATAGCTGAATTTGTGGTCTCACGAAAATCCGCTGTTCTGCAGCCACCACTGCTGACACCCAGCCAAACAGGGTCTGGAGTGGACCTCTAGTAAACTCCAACAGACCTGCAGCTGAGGGTCCTGTCTGGTAGAAGGAAAACTAACAAACAGAAAGGACGTCGACACCAAAAACCCATCTGTACATCACCATCATCAAAGACAAAAAGTAGATAAAACCACAAAGATGGGGAAAAAACAGAGCAAAAAAACTGGAAACTCCAAAAAACAGAGCACCTCTCCTCCTCCAAAGGAATGCAGTTCCTCACCAGCAACGGAACAAAGCTGGATGGAGGATGACTTTGACGAGTTGAGAGAAGAAGGCTTCAGACGATCACACTACTCTGAGCTACGAGAGGAAATTCAAAACAACAGCAAAGAAGTTAAAAACTTTGAAAAAAAATTAGAAGAATGGATAACTAGAATAACCAATGGAGAGAAGGGCTTCAAGGAGCTGATGGAGCTGAAAGCCAAGTTTTGAGAACTACGTGAAGATTGCAGAAGCCTCAGTAGCAGATGTGATCAACTGGAAGAAAGGGTATCGCTGATGGAAGATGAAATGAATGAAATGAAGAGCGAAGGGAAGTTTAGAGAAAAAAAGAATAAAAAGAAATGAACAAAGACTCCAAGAAATTTGGGACTATGTGAAAAGACCAAACCTACGTCTGATTGGTGTACCTGAAAATGATGGGGAGAATGGAACCAAGTTGGAAAACACTCTGCAAGATATTATCCAGGAGAACTTCCCCAATCTAGCAAGGCAGGCCAGCATTCAGATTCAGGAAATACAGAGAACGCCACAAAGATACTCCTCGAGAAGAGCAACTCCAAGACACATAATTGTCAGATTCACCAAAGTTGAAATGAAGGAAAAAATGTTAAGGGCAGCCAGAGAGAAAGGTGGGGTTACCCACAAAGGGAAGCCCATCAGACTAACAGCTGATCTCTCAGCAGTAACTCTACAAGCCAGAAGAGTGGGGGCCGATATTCAACATTCTTAAAGAAAAGAATTTTCAACCCAGAATTTCCTATCCCGCCAAACTAAGCTTCATAAGTGAAGGAGAAATAAAACACTTTACAGACAAGCAAACGCTGAGTGATTTTGTCACCACCAGGCCTGCCCTAAAAGAGCTCCTGAAGGAAGCACTAAACATGGAAAGGAACAACCGGTACCAGCCACTGCAAAAACATGCCAAATTGTAAAGACCATCGAGGCTAGGAAGAAACTATAGCAACTAACAAGCAAAATAACCAACTAACATCATAATGACAGGATCAGATTCACACATAACAATATTAACTTTAAATGTAAATGGGCTAAATGCTCCAATCAAAAGACACAGACTGGCAAACTGGATAAGGAGTCAGGACCCATCAGTGTGCTGTATTCAGGAAACCCATCTCACGTGTAGAGACACACATAGACTCAAAATAAAGGGATGGAGGAAGATCTATCAAGCAACTGGAAAACAAAAAAAGGCAGGGGTTGCAATCCTAGTCTCTGATAAAATAGACTTTTAACCAACAAAGATCAAAAGAGACAAAGAAGGCCATTACATAATGGTAAAGGGATCAATTCAACAAGAAGAGCTAACTATCCTAAATATATATGCACCCAACACAGGAGCACCCAGATTCATAAAGCAAGTCCTGAGTGACCTACAAAGGGACTTAAACTCCCACACAATAATAATGGGAGATTTTAACACCCCACTGTCAGCATTAGACAGATCAACGAGACAGAAATTAACAAGGATATCCAGGAATTGAACTCAGCTCTACATAAAGTGGACCTAATAGACATCTACAGAACTCTCCACCCCAAGTCAACAGAATATACATTTTTTTCAGCACCACACCACACCTATTCCAAAATTGACCACATAGTTGGAAGTAAAGCTCTCCTCAGCAAATGTAAAAGAACAGAAATTATAACAAACTGTCTCTCAGACCACAGTGCAATCAAACTAGAACTCAGGATTAAGAAACTCACTCAAAACCACTCTAGTACATGGAAACTGAACAACCTGCTCCTGAATGACTATTGGGTACATAATGAAATGAAGGCAGAAATAAAGATGTTCTTTGAAACCAACGAGAACAAAGACACAACATACCAGAATCTCTGGGACACATTCAAAGCAGTGTGTAGAGGGAAATTTATAGCACTAAATGCCCACAAGAGAAAGCAGGAAAGATCCAAAATTGACTCCCTAACATCACAATTAAAAGAACTAGAAAAGCAAGAGCAAACACATTCAAAAGCTAGCAGAAGGCTAGAAATAACTAAAATCAGAGCAGAACTGAAGGAAATAGAGACACAAAAAACCCTTCAAAAAATTAATGAATCCAGGAGCTGGTTTTTTGAAAAGATCAACAAAATTGATGGACCGCTAGCAAGACTAATAAAGAAGAAAAGAGAGAAGAATCAAATAGATGCAATAAAAAACGAAAAAGGGGATATCACCACCGATCCCACAGAAATACAATCTACCATCAGAGAATACTACAAACACCTCTATGCAAATAAACTAGAAAACCTAGAAGAAATGGATAAATTCCTCGACAAATACACCCTCCTAAGACTAAACCAGGAAGAAGTTGAATCTCTGAATAGACCAATAACAGGTTCTGAAATTGTGGCAATAATCAATAGCTTACCAACCAAAAAGAGTCCAGGACCTGATGGATTCACAGCTGAATTCTACCAGAGGTACAAGGAGGAACTGGTACCATTCCTTCTGAAACTATTCCAGTCGATAGAAAAAGAGGGAATCCTCCCTAACACATTTTATGAAGCCAGCATCATCCTGATACCAAAACCTGGCAGAGACATAACCAAAAAAGAGAATTTCAGACCAATATCCTTGATGAACATTGATGCAAAAATCCTCAATAAAATACTGGCAAACCGAATCCAGCAGCACATCAAAAAGCTTATCCACCATGATCAAGTGGGCTTCATCCCTGGGATGCAAGGCTGGTTCAACATACGCAAATCAATAAATGTAATCCAGCATATAAACAGAACCAAAGACAAAAACCACATGATTATCTCAATAGATGCAGAAAAGGCCTTTGACAAAATTCAACAACCCTTCATGCTAAAAACTCTCAATAAATTAGGTATTGATGGGACGTATCTCAAAATAATAAAAGCTATCTACGACAAACCCACAGCCAATATCATACCGAATGGGCAAAAACTGGAAGCATTCCCTCTGAAAACTGGCACAAGACAGGGATGCCCTCTCTCACCGCTCCTATTCAACATAGTGCTGGAAGTTCTGGCCAGAGCAATCAGACAGGAGAAGGAAATAAAAGGTATTCAATTAGGAAAAGAGGAAGTCAAATTGTCCCTGTTTGCAGATGACATGATTGTATATCTAGAAAACCCCATTGTCTCAGCCCAAAATCTCCTTAAGCTGATTAGCAACTTCAGCGAAGTCTCAGGATACAAAATTAATGTACAAAAATCACAAGCATTCTTGTACACCAATAACAGACCAGCAGAGAGCCAAATCATGAGTGAACTCCCATTCACAATTGCTTCAAAGAGAATAAAATACCTAGGAATCCAACTTACAAGGGATGTGAAGGACCTCTTCAAGGAGAACTACAAACCACTGCTCAATGAAATAAAAGAGGATACAAACAAATGGAAGAACATTCCATGCTCATGGGTTGGAAGAATCAATATCGTGAAAATGGCCATACTGCCCAAGGTAATTTATAGATTCAATGCCATCCCCATCAAGCTACCAATGACTTTCTTCACAGAATTGGAAAAAACTACTTTAAAGTTCATATGGAACCAAAAAAGAGCCCGCATCGCCAAGTCAATCCTAAGCCAAAAGGACAAAGCTGGAGGCATCACGCTACCTGACTTTAAACTATACTACAAGGCTACAGTAACCAAAACAGCATGGTACTGGTACCACAACAGAGACATAGATCAATGGAACAGAACAGAGCCCTCAGAAATGATGCCGCATAGCTACAACTATCTGATCTTTGACAAACCTGACAAAAACAAGAAATGGGGAAAGGATTCCCTATTTAATAAATGGTGCTGGGAAAACTGGCTAGCCATATGTAGAAAGCTGCAACTGGATCCCTTCCTTACACCTTATACAAAAATTAATTCAAGATGGATTAAAGACTTACATGTTAGACCTAAAACCATTAAAATCCTACAAGAAAACCTAGGCAATACCATTCAGGACATAGGCGTGGGCAAGGACTTCATGTCTAAAACACCAAAAGCAATGGCAACAAAAGCCAAAATCGACAAATGGGATCTCATTAAACTAAAGAGCTTCTGCACAGCAAAAGAAACTATCATCAGAATGAACAGGCAACCTACAGAATGGGAGAAAATTTTTGCAACCTACTCATCTGACAAAGGGCTAATATCCAGAATCTACAATGAACTCAAACAAATTTACAAGAAAAAAACAAACAACCCCATCAAAAAGTGGGCAGAGGACATGAACAGACACTTCTCAAAAGAAGACATTTATGCAGCCAGAAAACACATGAAGAAATGCTCATCATCACTGGCCATCAGAGAAATGCAAATCAAAACCACAGTGAGATACCATCTCACACCAGTTAGAATGGCCATCATTAAAAAATCAGGAAACAACAGGTGCTGGAGAGGATGTGGAGAAATAGGAACACTTTTACACTGTTGGTGGGACTGTAAACTAGTTCAACCATTGTGGAAGTCAGTGTGGCGATTCCTCAGGGATCTCGAACTAGAAATACCATTTGACCCAGCCATCCCATTACTGGGTATATACCCAAAGGACTATAAATCATGCTGCTATAAAGACACATGCACACGTATGTTTATTGCGGCACTATTCACAATAGCAAAGAGTTGGAACCAACCCAAATGTCCAACAACGATAGACTGGATTAAGAAAATGTGGCACATATACACCATGGAATACTATGCAGCCATAAAAAATGATGAGTTCGTGTCCTTTGTAGGGACATGGATGAAACTGGAAAACATCATTCTCAGTAAACTATCACAAGGACAAAAAACCAAACACCGCATGTTCTCTCTCATAGGTGGGAATTGAACAATGAGAACTCATGGACACAGGAAGGGGAACATCACACTCCGGGGACTGTTGTGGGGTGGGGGGAGGGGGGAGGGACAGCATTAGGAGATACACCTAATGCTAAATGACGAGTTAATGGGTGCAGGAAATCAACATGGCACGTGGATACATATGTAACAAACCTGCACATTGTGCATATGTACCCTAAAACCCTAAAGTATAATAAAAAAGAAAAAAGTCAAAACACAATGTAGAGTGAAAAAAATAGCTAAAGAGCATGTATAGTGCATACCATGTCTAATTGTATTAAATTTAAAATAAATCAAGCAATACTAAAAAAAAAAAAAAAAAAAAAAAAAAACCCAGATCTGTGCCACGCTGGGACCCTCCCTGATGGGCAGTCTTACAGAGCCTGAGACAGGGATAATTCAGAAAAGAGAGGAGAAAAGAGCTAGACCTGAAATATTTCTAGGCTGTAGAATGCTCCAGTTTTAGGTACTTAATTCAGTGGGTATTACTGTTTCCTAGGTGTAAACCATGGTTCAACTGTTAGTAATCAATGACATCAATTTACGGATCACTATCATTTTTAAAATGCATGGAATAGAATAAAATATATCAGGGTATATTCTTGGAACAAAGGTGTATATTCTTAATGAAATGTTGGTTTAAATTGTTTAGGTGTTTGTATTTGTGTTTGTGTTCCTTTTTTTCTTTTAAAGAGACTGTCTTGCTCTGTTGTCCGCGCTGGAGTGCAGTGGCTCCATCATGGCTTACTGCAGCCTTGAACTCCTGGGCTGACGTGATCCTCTTGTATCAGCCTCCCAGGTAACTGGGACTGCAAGCGTGCACCACCACGCCTAGCTAACTTTTTTATTTCTATACATGGAGTTTTGCTGTGTTGCGCAGGGTAGTCTGGAACTCTTGGCCTCAAGGAATCCTCCTGCCTTGGCCTCCCAAAGTACTGGGATGACAGGTGTGAGCCACCATGTCCAGCATTATTTCTTATTATGGATTATGATGAAGAAGCTAAAAAGTACAAGCCTAGTCTGCTGTTCCTAACCCCGTCTTTCACGGTTTCCAGGAGTCTTCCCTTTCTCTTCCAGCTCATATTATCTGCTCTGATCTCTGAAGATTTTGAACCAGCCAATTGAAAGCCTAGGTTTGTATTTGTATTTCCCTGCACTGATTTTTGTTAGTCTGCATAAAATTTCCATCAATTGTTCAGTCAACAATTGTTTCCTATGAGTTTTTCCTCTCCTACATGACTATTCCTCTTTCCAGTGGCTCTGGTATAATATAGAGCCCCATAGCAGGATTCCAAGCAGAAATAACCTCAGGCCAACCTGGAAAGTAATCAAGTGGAGCATAATATATACCCTTATCGCACAGACACAATTACATATGGGGCATGAAGGAATATTTATCATTACCTCAAAGAAATATGCTCCTTCGCACTTTTCTTGAAACACCTGGTCCACGCTCGTTTTTGTTTTCCCACTTGGACAGGGACTTTGGTAGAAAAAATACTTTGCTCTTCCCTTAGGTCTGCTCATGTGCAATGATAAACAGCATCTAACACTCAGCTTCTGTGACAGGGGCAATAGGGAGAGGTGGGGACTGCAGGACACCTGCCACTCAGTAGGCTTGGAGTCCCAGTGGCACTGCAGCATTGGCCTTTCCGAGGGAAACCATAATTGCATATTTTTATTAAAAATCTTCCAATTTGCAATTGTTGCCAAACACTTCATTTTCTAAATACTGTACAGGATAAACAAATACATCTGTAGGCCACTAGGGTCTCAGGTGTGCCACATGCAAACCAACCCACTGCTGGGCACATGCATGATGGATGCTCACTGACCAGACTGGAGCATACCAGGGACAACCCTGGGTTGCAGGTGACCTCTAGGTTTTTGTCTGGAATGAGATATCCTACTACAGGAACATGAGTCTGTGGATAACATGCATCATCCACGTTTTGCTCTGATGCTTTGATTCTTAAAGGAAACCACACAAGAAAAACAGATTCATATTAACAAGGGACTGTAGAAACTCTCATCAGCATCTGGCTGTTCATCTGGAACAGATTATTATCCAGACATTTGTTTTCATCAGGGGCACTGCTTTTGTTACACCGTCAGCTAATGGCTTCCCCCTCTCCTTCCTCCCTAGATACATGATCTCTTTTTATGGTTAAAAGAACAAACATGTATTCCCCACCCTTGTCCAGCCCTATTTTAAACAAGTTCTGAAAATCACCTCAGTTTCTTCACCCTCTTGCTTTCAGTTGGGTTTGGCCAATGAGTGGTGCCTGCAGGTAAAAGAGCAGGAAGAGAGGGAGAGATCAGGGTGTTTACAACCCCACATTCCCCCCGCCCCCAAGTCGCTGGATGGTTCACTGAGAAAGAAGACTCTGCAATGCAGATTAGTGTGCAGGATGCTTATTGGGGAGTGACTTCGGGACCCACTCCTTGGAAAGGAAGAAAAGGAAGCAGGAGTGGGCAGAGGGATATATTGAGCTGTGAAGCAGGCCCAGAAAAGCATGGCCAACTCTGGAGTGAGCTTGGGAGCTAGGATGGTCATAGTGATTTCTGCAAGGTGGTCTGAGATGGTCAGGCCTTTATAATCCCAGGGCAAGTCACTGTTTGTGGGCCCACTGGGAAGGGGCTTGCCCTTGGAGATGATGACTCTCAGCAGCTCAGGCACTCCCTGAAGGGGCTGCAGCTGGAGTCTGCATTCAGGACAGCACTCCCTGAAGCTGCAGCAACACACCTTTCATCAAAAGAGGGTCTGGACAGCAGCATATCAACGTGCCTACCACGCTGTCTGCTTGGCCACAGGTAGCAGAGCCTGAGTTGTTTTACCAGAGACCACAGCTCCTGTTGGGTGTCCAGATCTGACAGTTGCAGCTCCCTCTGGGCTCCACTCACGTATTCCTTTCCATTATCTTCTGGCCCAGAGCTAGTGGGCTTCCTACTATCACCCTGATGTGCTTCCCTGTCCCTTGTTTTTACCTTCAAGTCTCCTCTCATCTATGAAAATAGTCTGTTCCCTACACTCTCATCACTTTCCCCTTTTTAGTGCATCATGTGTTTCCTGCCAATACCCTGAAAGATTCACAATTCAAGGATCATTCTATGTACTGTTTTTCTGTATCATTGCAATGAGCAGAAAGGTGTAATTGTGCATATTTGGCTGCATCTACACACAAATTTGTTTGCAGATAAAACTGTTGTACTGAAATTGGTCAGTAACCAGATATTAACTGGATGTTGAGCTTCTTTCCTCTTTAAATTAGTCCATGTCATAGAGACAGGATATGTGTATTAGCCAGATAGGCTAATGTCCTGGGTAACAACCATCCCCCACCTATCAGTAGCCCAGCAATAAAAGCATGGGATTTTTTGTTTATTTGTTTGTTTTTTAATATACAGCCTAATACTCTTGTTTCATCTCTAGCTGCTTTCATTCACAGCCCTCTCTCTCACATGGTGAGTCAAGGGGTCTGATGTGTTCCCTCTTGTAGCTTCATCATAGTCAACACATGGCTTCTAAAGTCATTGCAAAAAAAGAAGAGTATGAGAAGGAATCTCTCCCTGCTGATGGATTTCCTCTCTCCCGGATGCCCATCTCTTCAGCATAGAAAGTCCTTATCTCTGAAGTGAAACACACCAGTCTGCACACATCTTTTGGCAGGAACTAACCACAAGGCCCTGTCCACATGCACAGGGTCTGCAAAGAGAAGCCCTCAGATGGCTAGTGATGACCCTGCATTATAGAAGAGACACACAAGTAGCTGCCAATCATCCAGATTTCTCTGCCTTGCTGTGTGAGCCTGTATTGTTGACTGGTGATGCTTATGATTTTCAAGGAGAACAAACTGTATACATCTTTCCCTAGGACTTTAATTGCTCAACACCTGGGTTTATATTGCGGCCAGAGTGAATGACAGTGGCTGTTAATCAAGTAGCTGGCAAACTGCAGAAGTTGAATTGGTCCAGGTGAGGTTAGGCCCTTAGGCAACCCTAAGAGAACCACCTGTGTTTAGGGAGTAAACCGTCTCTGCTATCCTTGCCCCTGGTCCAACTAGTTTGAAAATCCCTACAATAAACGTGTTTTGGCTGCAGGTACTAATGATGATAAAGCCCAGAATAAATCAGAATCTCTCATCCCTATGGAAAAAACCCTCCCAATTCTTCACTTCCTCATTTATAAAGGGGGGTTGTAGCCACACCCACTCCCATCGTGCTGTTTTGTGAGGAATGAATTAGGTCATTGGTACAGACGCTGCACAGTGGGGACCAATGCACGGCAGTAGCTCCAATCACACCTTCCCAGAGGGGACCCATCCCAGGACACTCAGGGTAAATGAGCCTCCTAGAACTTTGCAATATAGTGACTCTGAAATAGGTATTATGCTTGCTGTTGTTTTTAATGTTATTATTAATAGACAGGCAATAAGCACCTCCAGGGAATACACACAGCTTCATGTCCTATCCTTACAGAATTCAGGGATCCCAGGGATGGCACTCTGGGTTGGCCAGGTGGCATCCATCCCGGCCCACTCTCCCTGCCCATGGATCCCTTCTCTCCCAGATGTCCATCTCTCAGCATCTCTTGGTGCTAGTGCATGGGAATGAGGCCTGCAGCGAGAAAGTTTGCTTGAGACTTCTAGGCATTATTAACATTCCTGAAAATAGGGAGGGATGGAGAGAGAAAGAGAGAGAGAGAGGAAGAAGAAAAAGGAGAAGGGGGTGAAGAATAAGGAAGAGGAGGAAGAAGAAAGAGGGAGAACACTTGGGGGGCTGCAAGCAGGTGAATATTGTTTATTCAGCAGCTCTCTCAGCAGCTCTCTCACACCGCCCACCTTCATCTCAGCTGTCTGTTCCGGCTCTGTGGCTCCTGCCACCCCAATGCCAGGAGCTGCTCTTCCTGGCCTGCGAGGCCAGCTCTGTCAGGGTTCACAGCTTAACTTTTTCTCTCTCCGGGCACACGCCAGTGCCTGGCTCCCAACTACCCACCTTCAAGGTGGGTAGCTCTCACAGGCATCAGCAGTTTCATACTCTCTCTCTGGGCACCAGCACCGAGCTGTGCCATGCCATGCTGTGCCATACAGAGCTGAGCCAAGACCAACAGCACCTGTACAGCATCAGCAGGTTAGTTATATCTTTAACAGACAATAGTGGTGTAGATCCATGCATGAGCTTACACAAACAGGTTATATAACAAGTGGAGGTGTGCACCTGCTCACCAATCCCGCGGAGTCATGCAGGCCTGATGTCTGCCTCGGCCTAATTCTTGACCAAAGCACATCCATGTACCTTATACAAGCCCACCCCAGAACCACTTGCCTCTTGTTAGGTGAGAAAAATATTTGCCTGGTGACGAGGTAACCTTTAGTCAGATATAGCATCCAAGCACACACACACACACACACACACACACAAACACACACACACACACAAACAAACAAACACACACACACAATAAACAAACACACACACAAAACAAACACACACACACAAAACAAATACACACACACAAAACAAACACACACACAAAACAAACAAACACACACAAAACAAACAAACACACACACAAAACAAACAAACACACACACAACAAACAAACACACACAAAACAAACAAACAAACACACACACAAAACAAACAAACACACACAAACGAACAAACAAACACACACAAACAAACAAACACACGCACACACACAAAACAAACACACACACACAAAACAAACACACACACACAAAACAAACAAACAAACACACACACTAGTGGAGGAGCAGATGTATACACCAAGGATTACAGCACAGGTGGTAAGTGGTCTGGCAGAGATGAGCTCAGAGAGTGGGCATCTGACGTAACCTGACAAGTCAAGACAGGCTTCCTGGAGGAGGTGGACCCTAAGCTGAGACTCAAAAGATGAACAGGAGTCATTGCTCTACCGTAGAAGACATGGATGCTGGGAACAACTGCCAGGCAGAGGCCATAGCATCTGTCTAGGCCTAGAGTGGGTGGATGATATGGTTTGGATGTGTCCCCACTTAAATCTCATCTTGAATTGTAGCTCCCATAATTCCCATTTGTTGTGGGAGGAATCTGGTGGGAGATAATTGAATCATGGGGGAGGTTCCTCCATACTGTTCTCATGGTAGTGAATACGTCTCATGAGATCTGATGGTTTTATAAGGGATTTGCCCTTTCACTTGGCTCTCATTCTCTCCTGTCTGCCACCATGTAAGATGTGCCTTTCTCTTTCCACCATGATTGTGAGGCCTCCCCAGCCATGTGGAACTGTGAGTTCATTAAACCTCTTTTTCTTTATAAATTACCCAGTCTTGGGTATGTCTGTATCAGCAGTGTGAAAATGGACTAATACTGTGGGGGAGGAAGTGCATCTGTGGCTGCTGTGTGGAGTAAGATGGGGCTGGAGATATGGCAGGGGTCAGGTCACTAGTGTGATATCTGAGCCAAGGAGCACAAGCTTGAAGGGCACTTTGAGGGGTCACTGAGGTGTGTGGAGCAGAAGTGGGGCCTGGAGAGACCTGTGATTTAGAATGACCAGTCTGGATGCTGGGGACAACTGGGAGGATAACATTATTAATGTAATTATATTCAACCTTGGTACAGCACTCACAATATGTGTCAGACATTGCTTTAAACATTTTAGATACATTACCTTCTTATGAAAATGTATTTTGTGAGATAGTTACTATTATTATCATCTCACAAGTGAGGAAATTATAGAACAAAGAAGTTAGGTAACTTGCCCAGGGCCACACAACTAGTAAGTGGTAGAACCAGGATTAACCTCAGACCAGCCCCAGCGTTTTTGCTATTAACTACCACAGCACTGCACCACTCCCAAACCAGAGGGAGCAGCAGGTTGGATGCAGGTGGACCCTATCCTAATTCCAACCCTCCAGTAGGCGTTCAGAAAAATGAAGTACCCAGTATAATAATCAGTCATTGTTATTAAGTGTGCTTTACGTCTCAGGCAATACACACAAATCTCTCACATGAGTTTGTTATTTTGGCCCTCAGGGCAACTCTGTGGGATAGGGGGAGGGTTATTGTTGCTGTTTTACAGATGGGGAAACTGAGGCCCAGAGAAGTTAAGTAACTTGTCTAAGTTCACAAAGTTACCAGAAGATTGTGGAGTGGTCTTCCAGGGACAGTTATCTTGTATCAGGAAGGAGAGATGATTACTTAGGAAAGCCCAAGAAACAAGAGGTATTTGAAAGCTATAGCAGTTCATCTGGGGTTGATCTGGGAGCATACAGTAAAAAAAGAGCTAAACTGCAAGGCACCAACATAGAAAAGCCCACCTGGTCTCTCTTCTAAGGGTAGCTCCTCTCTGTCTCTCTGCCTCTGCCTCTTGGCCTAGCCCAGCAGGGCAGCAGGTCCCAGGTTCTGTGACATCACAGTGCAGTGCCCACAGCTCACTGTTGGTTCATGCCATTGAGATTATCTGATTGGCCACTGGCCAGCCAATGATGGATCAGACTTTGGAGCAGGTGATGATCCTTGGACGCCCACAGAACATCACCTTCATGAGCGCATCAGCGAACAACAGGCTAAGAAAGACATCTCTGAACTTATTTTTGGAGATTTTGATGAGTTCCATTGAAACAAGGAGGAATGTGATGTCCAGTATCAGTTCTACAGACCCAAGGACAAAGAAAATTCTGTGATAAACTCATTCAGTGTGACTGTAATGTGGGTATCTATTTGATACCTCCAAGTAACTGTTTATTCTTATGCAAAGTGAGTAAATGGTATGGGCCAGTTGGTGTTGCTTAGTGAACCACGGATGAAGGGCATACATCACATGAGTGGCCCCTGGATAAAGTCACCCAGTCACCTCCTCATAAATATCCTGCATAAACTCCAAAGACAAAAGAGAGTTAAGGTTGTTTTTCTCACCTTAGACCAGGCAGTGATAGAAGAACTGGGGGAAGAGATAATTGTATTTATCTTGGTGAAGGTGACAAATCATGGCAAATGAGCAAAATGAAAAAGGTTTGCAGATTTCAACAAAATCCTAAAAGATCAGCTTACGGTCATGTATACATCTCTTCCTTTGTTTCCAGTTTCTTTGCATCTCATTACTATGTTCTTGGTTTAGGATACAAGACTCTGGACTTTCAAATCAACAGTTGTTTCAAAAGACTCCTACTAGATTCCTGCTAGCGATGGGAGAAAATTATCATTCTATGAGTTGTCAATACATGCTTAACCACAGTTCACCTTTTTTGGATTTTAAGATGTCTGTGCCACTAGGACGCTCAGAAAAATTACCTTCCAAATGCTACTCGGAGGAGGATTCAGTACCACCCTGAGAAGGCAACCAGCTATAACCTTGGTTGTAGTTTCGGTTGCAGAAAGAGCGTGAGGTTTGCAACTCATGTCTGTCTTCATTTTAATAGGCTAGTTAATCTGTAGCCAGAGATGATTAAGGAAGTTATTAAAGGAAAATAAGCTGTCCGCCATGCTGATGCCCAGTTGTTCAGATTGTTGAGGTGGTGTAGAGATGACGCACACTGCCTCAGTTTACCCACATTTGGATCCATGGACCTGCAAGTGTATAAGCATAAAACATTGCACTTCTGACATCTTTAAAACTTTGATCTTCACTCTGGGGTTCTGGCTCTTCCTTCTGCTTTTCTTGTTTTGTTTTTTAAGCAGTAACATTTATTTAAGTATTTGCAATGTGTCAATGCTGTGCTGAGTGTGTTATGTGTATTATCAATATTGCTAAACGTAGTGAAGTAGGAACTATTATTTCCCCCATAGAGAGAAGCACACAGCCTAAAGGGAAAGCCACTCTCCTGAGATCCTTGTGTCAACAGATGACAGAGGCGGGACTCGAACCCAAGTCCTGTGACTCACCCATGCCTGCCAAGTCTCTTCTTGGATACCTTCCTGTTTTCTTTATTTTTTTCTTTTTCTCTTCTTTACTGTTGTTTGTGTGTTTGTTTGTTTTTTAAGCATGGTCTCACTCTATCACCCAGGCTGGAGTGCAGTGGCAGAATCATAGCTCACTGCAGCCTTGACCTCCTCAGGCTCAGGTGATCCGCCCACCTCAGCCTCTTGAGTAGCTGGGACTGCAGGCACACACCACCACGTCTGGCTAATTTTTGTAGAGACGGGGTTTTACCATGTTGTCTAGGCTGGTCTCAAACTCCTGGGCTCAAGTGATCCACCTGCCTTGGCCCCCAAAGTGCCGGGATCACAGGCATGAGCCACTGCACCCAACCCTTCTTGTTTTGTTTAGGTGCTGACATCTTAACTAAAGGACTACCTTAGCAAAAAATGTCTCTCTTCTCTCAGGGGTCCCATCCCCCTATCTCAGCCCTCCTTAATCTCAAGCCTACAACTCTAGCACGTAGGAAGGAAGCAGCACACCGTCTCTGGTGACTGCAACAGAGGCCTGAGCCCCACCCACACCCTCCTGCAGGGTTGGACACTGGCAAATCCAGCCACTGGTATCAAAGCAAAAGGCTCATTCATTTACTTGCATTTGTGTTTGGGAGCATTTCCCGAAGAGAGGTGGGGAATCGGTGATGGGAAAGCACAAGTCAGGCTGGATGCCTGGCCCTGCGCTCTCCCATCCCTCTTCTGGAGCCCTGCAGTTTGGATCATCGCCCTTTCCCAGATGCCTCTTGTCTACCCTGATAGCCTCTGTCATGACACACCAGCCCTGGGATATAACATAAGCTACAGGTCAGACGCTGCTTTCCAGACAGAATTATGGAGAAGACAACCATCATTTTGGTGAATGTTTTCTAAGGTCATTGGGGCCTCATCCTGGAAAATAAATCTAGCCTCTGAGCTCTGGCTCCAGGTAGCAGCTGGCAGGACCACTTAGGTGCGAGGCTGGCTGGGGTCAGAATTGTGATGTGTGGACTGAGAGAAGGGAAGGAATGAGGCAGGATGGATGCCTGATGGCAGATGCTGCAGCTCTTTCTTATCAGGAAAACAGCCCCTGCATCACAGCATTTACAAAGTAGTGATGCAGTGTGTTCATTTTATTTTTCTCCTTATCCGTTCTTGGGGATTATGGCATCGATACCAGGCTTGAGATTTGAGTGAAAGTCATTTTAGGGCAACAGTTGGTGACCTGGCAATCAGTATCCTATCTGCTCATTGCTCGATTGTCACCTAGTTTGTGCTTCCCTAAAATTAATTCAAATGAACATAATTTTTATCATAAAATTATATATACGCATTGTGAAAAAGTCTTTAAAAATCACCTGAAAATATACTATTTAAAGATAGTAGAGTTTTGTTTCTGTTAAGCACATCCCTTTTTTCTACACACACACCATCTGAAGTCAATTTAACTTTTTGATATTTTACTAAAAATAGATAATTGGCTAATCGTCTACTTTTATATCCATAGGGAAGTTCAATGTCTTCACTCTGTATTTTCATGGACACTAGGGAATTAAATTTCATTTTTGTTTGTTCATTTATTTCACCAATGCTCCTTGGGTGCCAAGTCCCTTTACAGGACCTGGGGTAGAGGGAAAGCCGGTGGTGATGTCTATGGGTCTTCCACTGCCCAGGAGATTATTTTCCAGTCATTTCCAACTCTGTATCCTAATAGACTCTTGGGTTCTTTCACTTTGTTATAACTTCTACCACTGTTTTCTGATCCATGATGCTGACATGGGACATGGCCGATGTTCCTTGATCTCTGTGCCAATTATAAATTTATTGCCTCTCAGCTCTAAAGTCACCCTTTTTGCTTGGTCTTTGAAAATGTATCTGGGCCCCTTTATTTTAATCAGGGCTGAATTTTTAAAAATTAGTTGCCAACACTTAGTAATTATTATAGTTTTATATTTTGTTCCTCATTAACTTCTCTAATCAAATATGGTCATCACCTCATTATAAATATAAATATATATATATATATATATGCTAGCTTTTTTCCTGAAAGCAACTTATTTTACCATTATTGTGGGTTCAGCCAACCCATATTGCACATTGAAAGCCATTAGTTGTTCCCACCTCTAATAGGAGCTATAGATAGTGGATTTCAAGAGAGTACCAAGGTCGCTACTCTATAACGACCAGAAAAGCAAGCCAAAAACATCAGAGTAAACACAGAAACCTCACATCCCAGGGAGGTTTGCTTAACAAAAATTTCAAGTCCTGGGATACCTGGAAAACTGCAGGTAGGGTTGGTTTCTTGTATAGATTTGATTTATAATTATTACTCCCACAATGCTTGATGGCCCCAAACAGTAACAGAAGCTCTAGTGAGTTCTTGATTAAGCTAGTCTTTCCAGGATTTCATTCGTTTTCTCCCCTGTTGTTTGTTCTATAGTAATTGTCAGGAAAATTATTTTTTTCTGCATGCATGAGCATAGCATTGGAATCTCATTAAAGTTTTTTGTTCTTTTAGTGTTTTACTGAAATATTGTTTTGTCTACATATAATCTACATATAATTTGTCCACATTCCCTGAGTGGGAGTTCATTCAAAATTCATGTTTTTTGTTGTTGTCCTTGTTTTTTGATTTACCCAGCCTGCAAGTACAGGATGGAAATTCATCCTAATGTCATTTTTTAATATTACACCGTGATTGTTAGTTACCAATATCTATGAATGACTGTACTGGCATTTGTTTTTATAATAATGCACAGAAGAGATAGACCCAACTTACTGAGGTATTTTTCTGCTGTGCTTTTGCATTCACTGATGATGATATATATCTTTTAACTATGTTATTTTATAATTTCTCAGCACTAGTTGGCTATTACTTCCAATCCAGAATTGTTTTCTTATATATAATGTATAGCATATTGTATTTACATAAGCGGGATTATGTATTTTCCCTACAAAACCATCTTAAAATTCATTTCCTATGCATATATGATAGAAGGTAGTTAGATTCCCTTCCATAAATATTTTCTTAAAGAAATAAGGTTGTGTTTTATACTCTGTAATGACTCACAGATTAGGGAATATGCCACTTCTGGGTTGTTCTGCAAGGGATACTAAGTAAGTAAACGGAAACTAGCATTTACTAAGCACAGCATTTTTGCAAACTCTTTTAGTTGATCCTCAAATAGAATTGCCAGATCAAATATAGGATGCTTAGTTAAAGTTGGATTTCATGTAAGTAAGGGGTACATTTTTTAGTATATCACAAATATTTAATGGTATATACTTACATTAAAATTATTTGTTGTTTATTTAAAATTCAGAATGAACTAGGTGTCCAGTATTTTTATTTGCTACATTGAGCAAAACTATCTTTGAACAACTCTAAGATTCCAACCTGCATGACTTTCTTCAACCCCAGTATCTAAAGAAGAAAATTTTGGGGGAGAGTGTGGAAAACTTGAAATAGCTTCCAAAATAGAGATGTGGTAGCCTAAAATTTAAAATTAGGTTATTGATGATTTTTCCTAGTATGTCTGAAAATATAGCAAAATGAAAGCTATCTTTATCTTGCATCACATTATTTATTGATAAATTAGAATCATAGAGTGGCCATGTTAGAAGCAGTGTTGGTCGTCATCCTACCCAACAACTTTGTTTTACAGATGAAAAGAATATGTCTAAGATCCTGTTAACAGCAGAGCTTAGACTGCTAGTGAGATCTCTTAACTGTCTCCAATAGAGGTTATTTGAACCACTCTGGCGTATTTAAAAATATGATTTATATAAAGTGTGCAAGATATTTTTAGTTGACACACAAACAAGAGAAAGCTACATGAGCTGAGGCTATGCAGGGTGTTGGGCCAAAGGAAGGAGGGCAGGGTGGTATGGGAGAGGCTCACTGATAATCAGCATGTGCATTTTTTTTTCTGGCTTCTAGGCCCTGCTAGAAATTTTCCATGCTCTTCATTCATCCTCCTGTATTTCCTGAGGCCAATAAAAGAGGAGATCCCTGAGGACACGCCTCTCTTTAATATCTGCTTTCCTTCCAAAGATAAACCAAAGACCAATGTATGTCGCATCTGCCCCCTTCAGCCTTTGGGACACGATTTTGATAAACTTTCCTCTATTTCACATTAACAGAAAATGTCACTTCTCCCTTCCTAATCTCCAATGCAAACCTAACATTTTAGCCCAACGTTTCTCATGCTTGCACAAGCCAGCTTTTAAATTCTGCTCAATTCCAATTTAAGAGGAGGCATTGTGCTAGACATTTATAGCCCAAGATCTGTAAGCAAATATAATGCTGTGGACTAAGAAAGCTAACATTTACAGAATGGAAAGAATTTTTTATTTTTTTTTAAAACGTGAATCACTATCACTGCCTTTATTAATTCTCTAAATACAAGCTGTTGCAAATCTTCTCAGTGTTCGATCCCACTGGAGGGTGATTCATCATATTGCACACAAGCTTATTCCAGGCTGAAATCATATCTATAATGCAAGGGTGATTATGGTTGAACACTGGGCACCAAGAGCCTCTCTAGGAGTGCAGAATGGAATATGGAAAAAGCACATCCAAAGCACTGAGGGCTTTCTGAATTGATGGACTTAAAAAAATAATTAAAACTAAGATGGAGACTGGTGACCTAGAGTCTGAGTCATGTATTTGTGAAAACATTTTAAGATCTCCAGATCACTTCTCAGCACATCTCCTGCTGCTATTGTTATTAGAAGCATCTCTTCTTATTAATCTTAAGAGAGGGCTACAGTCTCCAGGGATACTTAGACCTGATTATCAGCGTTTCTGTTACAAAACTCTACCCTTAAAAGAAGAAAGAGCTGTGGATATAAAAAATGCTTTCTGACTAGGCATTGGTTTCAGTCTATTGAATTAAAACTCAGACTCCAGGATATCCTGTGAAGAAACAACATGTATCATAAAGGAGAAGAGATGTTGCTGATTGTCTTTCCAGAGCAGAAATGCACAGAAATTTGAATCTATTGAAAGCATTTCAAATCTTCTTTTATAGCTATTTTGAAATTTATAGTAAATTACACATTTTATGCATGTATCCAAATACATACATATGTACAATTATTATGTATCAATAAAAAGCAAAAAAAAAAAAAAACTTTAAAAACCAAACAAGTAAAAAAAGTCACTGTTACCTGACCTGGTTTTAGGAGCAGACGTGAAACTTCTAAAGAGAGCACGATTCCTATGTCTCTTTCAAATGTTCTGTTGTTCTGTTGGCAGAGCACAGTGGCTCACGCCTGTAACCTCAGCACTTTGTAAGGCCATGGCAGGCAGATCGTGTCAGGTCTGGAGTTTGAGACCAGCCTGGGGAAACCCCGCGTCTACTAAAAACATGACAGTTAGCCGGGTGTGCTGGTGGGCACCTATAATCCCAGCTGAGGAAGGAGAATCGCTTGAATCAGGGGGGCAGATGTTGCAGTGAGCCGAGATCGCGTCACTTCACTCCAGCCTGGGCGAAAGGGTGAAACTTCATCTCGAAATAAATAAATAAATAAATAGTCTCAAGTCTTTGTTAGAAGCTGATGAAAATGCTTGGCTTGTGTCAATGCAACCAAATTTCCACTTAAAATGTACTGTAAAGGCAATGGCAAGGAAGGGAGTGAGATTTGTGTGTACTTTTTAGAAGCTGACATTTTAAAAATACATTTTAAAAAATAAAACCAAAATATGTCAAATAATCTGAAAGAATTTGAGAGGAAACAAAAAATTGACCATTTGGGGGATGATTTGATTGTTACTTTTAGCATTTGTTTGGAGCAGGAAAATCAGAGTGGGGTGGAGGTGACTCTGGGTATAGCGTGTCCAGGCCTCTGGAGCACATAGAGGTTCTGCTGTCCCATCAGGGGCCACACCCAAGAGAGAGCATGTGAGGACTTCAGAATCCAAGACAGAGTAATAGTGAGTGTCCTGGGTGGTCAGAATTATCTCAGCCTCAGTGACACCGAGAAGGGTGTGATCTCTTCTAAAACACAGCAGAATAATGAAAAATAGATAGCTCACTCTTGGTGCGAGCAAGCAGGAAAGTTTAAGTTTCCCTTTACCTTGGGTCAAGGGTTCAGAGTTAGAAATTCAGAACATGCAAAAGGATTCAAAGAAACTTTCTTTACTTTGACAGGTGAACACAGCAAGAAGAGAACTGACATTGTCTTGGTGGCTAATCATAAAGCACATGGTTTTACTGTTCTGCTAATTGGCTTTTCACTCTGTCCTCAGATGCCAATATTGGTTTATCACATCATATTCCTCCTGACACATCTCCTTCCCTCGGAAGGATTAGTCCATTAGTTATGCACCGGCTATCAGAAACTTTTGCATTGCTGGAGTTGAAGAGCAACTTTTTCACTTGTGTCAGGGGATGAAGACGAAGTGTTGACTTTTTGTTCAGAAGTAGAAGAAAACAATTCTGAGATACAGTGAGAGGCTCAGAAAAAGTAACCCAGTATTTAAGCAAAGAGAGGGATGTGACTGGGAATTGCTGGAACAGACTGAGAAACACCTGAATTTTAATTAAGCACCATTACCTAAAATCACCAACACCATTATTTTGTAGAAAATTGTTGAGTTACATGTATTTTTAAATATACATATATTTATATAAACATATATGTATATATAGTTTTGTTTTAGAAAAAAATTAGATTTACAGAAAACTTTCAAAAAATCATAGGGAGAGTTCCCACATCTCTTGGCTATGACACTTTCTCAGACTTTCCTTTTTCATGATAACTTTTACAGTTTTGAGGAGAGCAGTGGCTATGTATTTTGCAGAATTTCCCTCAGTTGGGTTTTGTCTGATTTTTTAAATAATTAGATGAGGGTTATGTGTTTGGGGAGGAAGACCTCAGAAGTAAAGTCCATTCTTTTTTTTTTTTTTTTTTTTTTTTTTTTTTTTTTTTTTTTTTGAGATGGAGTCTCACTCTGTCACCCAGGCTGGAGTGCAGTGGCGTGATATCGGCTCACTGCAAGGTCCGCCTCCTGGGTTCACGCCTTTCTCTTGCCTCAGCCTCCCGAGTAGCTGGGACTACAGGCACCCGCCATAACGCCTGGCTAATTTTTTGTATTTTTAGTAGAGATGGGGTTTCACCGTGTTAGCCAGGATGGTCTCCATCTCCTGACCTGGTGATCTGCCCGCCTCAGCCTCCCAAAGTGCTGGGATTACAGGTGTGAGCCACCACGCCCAGCCAAGTCCATTCTTAACATTGCATTACTGACGTCATGTCAAAGGTGCACATCACCATGAGTTATCCCTGTTGAGGGTAACCTTGATCTTCTGATGAGCCAGTGTCTTGCAAGCGTCTCCACTGTAAAGTTACTGTTTTCCTTTATTTCCATATTCTACTCTTGGGAATGAAGTTGCCGTATACAGCCCAGCCTTCACAAGGGTGGGGATGGTTATGTTCCCGGCCTCTGAGGGCAGAATTCTCCCATAAGCTATTTGGAATCCTTCTGAATGGGAAAATTTTATTCTCACAATTTACTTATTCAATCATGTATTTATATTAGTATGGACACATGGATATTTATGTTGTGGGTTATAATGAAAGACTACTTTATTTTGTTGCTCAAATTGTTCCAACTCTAGCTATTGAGATTTCTTTTAGTTACTTCCTGTGTTGCTTCAATATAACCTCACTTTACATTTTTTTCTTAATTTTTGAACACTTTCTTTCATGCCCTGCAAGAGGCCCCAGGTTCATTCTATATCTCTCCTGACCTGGTCATATAATCAGGCATTTCTCCAATGAATCATTTTTCATTTTACTGGAGAATGACATTAGAAAGCAACCTTTGAGCACTAGGTGTGTTCATTGTTGTCAATATCGTTGCTTTTTGGCCTCTCGACTGACAGAGCATATAAATCTACATGTGTATACTAACCTGTGCACGTATACATATCTATAAGTATTTTAGATTTATTTGTATTTATATTAAGATAAGCATGAATACATGCTGATGTCTCCAACTCTAATCCATTACTACACAAATCACTCTGTTCTCTTTCCTTTCGTTATCTGTAACCGTCCATGCCAACATTGAGAATCCTGCATCTCAGCATCTTCCCTTTGCTTATTTTTTCAATTCCTATACATCTATATATTGTGATCATAATTTTAAAACAGCACTTCATACGGAAGATACATTTATCAACCAAGGTATAATGCTTATGTACAGTTTCTTTTGCCTATAGACTTACAGATTCCACGAATTTTCAACTTCCACCCCATTCAGTGAGGTGGTTTCATGTATTTTTAATAGAGTTATATGTTCTTTCTCCACCTTCTCCATTTCTTCTTGGGTTTCTCCAAATCTTTACATGATTTTTAACATTTTTATGTGTGAACATTAACTCTTTGTGATGTTGAGTCCTATAGATTTTGACGAATCCATGGTGTTACATATCCACCACTACAATATCATGCAGAATAGCTTTATGGCCATAAACTATTCTCTGTGCTTCCACTGTCTCCTTCTTTTTCAAACTCTTGCAACCACTAATATTTTTAACTGTCATCATAATTTTGTCTTTTCCAGTATGTCATATAAATGGAATAATAGATTTTGTAGCCTATTTTATACTGGATTCTTTCACTTAGCAATATACATTTTAGTTTCGCCCACGTGTTTCAAGATGTACCATATGTCTGATATCTCATGTGTTTTTCTCCGTGGGTAATATTCTGTTGCATGGTATGGATGTACAGCAACTTATTTATCCATTCACCTAGTGTATGGTTCCTTCTGGTTTTTTAGCAATTATGAATAATCATCTAAAGACACTCACATGTTCCTTCTAGTTTTTAGATGATTATTCATAATCATCTAAAAACACTCACTTTTCCATAGACATAAAATTTCAAATCAGTTGAAATTTGCTTGTTTTTATATGTTAATATCTAGGAATTTGCTCGTTTTTATATGTTAATAATATATCTTGCTTTGTAAGAAACTGTCAAATTTTCTTCCAAATGGCTATGCTGTTTTGCATTTCTACTAGTAATAAACAACAGCTTCCTGTTGCTGTGCATCTTTTTCAGGAATTGGTTTTTGTATTAGTTCCCCAGAACTACTATAACACAGGACCACAGATCGCATGGTTTAGAACAGCAGGGATTTATCTTCTGACGTTCTGGGGGCCAGGTATCTGACATCAAGATGTCAACAGAACCATGCTCCCTCTGAAAGCATTAGAAAGAACCCAAGCCATCTTCTCTCCCAGTTTCAGGTAGCTTCGGGCATCCCTTTGCTTGCAGATGTGTCACTCCAAACCTGACTCCATCATATGCCTACTGGTCATTGGTATGTCTTCTTTAATGAAGTGTCTGTTCCGATTTCTTGCCCATGTTTTAACTAGTTTTTGCCAGTATTTTTTGGCAAAAAAGGAATGAATTCATGGCATTCACAGCAACCTGCATGGAACTAGAGCCTATTATTCTAAGTGAAGTAACTCAGGAATGGGAAACCAAACATCTTATGTTCTCACTCATAAGTAGGACCTAAGCTATAAAGATACAAAGGCATAAGAATGACACAACGGACTTTGGGGATTCAGGGAAAAGGGTGGGAGGAGGGTGAGGGATAAAAGATGACGAATTGGGTTCAGTGTATACTTCTCAGGTGATGGGTGCATCAAAATCTCACAAATCATCACTAAATAACTTACTCTGTAACCAAATACTACCTGTTCCCCAAAAACCTATGGAAATATAAGATTTAAAAAAATATTTAAATGTCCCACATATATATGTATATATATAGATATGTAGTCAATAAGTATTTTCAAATATTTTGTGTCCCGTCTGTGACTTGTCTTTTTATTTTCTAAAGAGTGTCTTGTTGCACAGAAGTTTCTACTCTCAGTGATGTCCAACTAATCATTTTTTTCTTTCATGAATTTTGCTTTTGGTGTTTTAACTATGCAGCCAAATCCAGCTAGATTTTCTTCTATGTTATCGTTTTCTACAAAAAAAAATTTAGAAGTGTGTGTTTAATATATAGGTTTATAATAATTTTAAGCTGATTTTTATTAAAAGTGTAAAGCCTGTGTCTGGGTTCATCTTTTGCATATTTATGTCCAGTTGTTCCAGCATCATTTGTTGGAAACACTATCCTTCTCAATAGGATTGCATCTTTGTTTTTAGTCAAAGATCAGTGCACTACATTTATGTGGGCCTATTTCTGGACTTTTCTTTCTGTTCCATTATCTATGTCTCTGTTACTGTTATTGTTTTTTGCTAATACTACTTGATTACTGTAGCTATATAAGTTTTGAACTCAGGTAGTGTTAGTTCTCTGACTTTGTTCTTTTTCAATATTGTGTTGACTATTCTGAGTTTTTTCTTTTTTCATATAAATTTAGAAAAAAAATTGTCAATATCCACAAAAAAACTTAATAATATTTTGACTGAAATTGAAAATAATCTGTAGATCAAATTCAGGAGAACTAACATTTTAACCATATTTTCTTTCCATCCATGAACATGGATAACATCGTCATTTAATTAGTTCTTTACTTTCTTTCATCAGAGCTTTATAGTTTTTCTCATATTAATCCTGTACTTAGTATGTTAGATTTTTGCCTAAATATTTCATTTTTGGTGCTAATGTCAATAATAGGTTTTTAATTTCAAAATCCAAGTTTTCATCACTGGTATACAGAACTGTAATTGAATTAATCTATGAGTGTTGTATCTTGCAACCTCATTATAATCACTTGTTAATTCCAAGAGTGTTTTGTTGTTGTTGATTCCTTGGAATTTCCTTCATAGACAACCATGTCATCTTTGGGAGAAAATACAGTTTTAAAGTTCTATTTCTTTCTTCCAAATCTATATCCTTTAAAAACCTTTACTTATCTTATTACCTTAGTCCTTCAAGTACAGTGTGGAGTAGATGTGGTGAGAAGGGGCATCTTTGCCTTATCCCTGATCTTAGGGGGCTGGCATGGAAGCAACATCCTTCCCACATCAAGAATGAGCTCTGGCAAATTATTTTTCCTTGAAGATAATTTCTTTGTTATGGGCAACACCCTGGAAATATTTCACAATGGTTATTCTTCCTCTCCCACTGCCAGAGCCATTAGAGGATTTTTTTCTCCGATCTTCACCATAAGAATATAGAGGGGTTTCTGGAAGTAAAATCCATGAAAGGAAGCATCTGACCCCATGCAATATACCCCAGTTTCTGACTCTCACACAATCCACAGTTAGCCACCAGAATTGCCATTTAAGTCTTTATGCCAGTTAATGGCACCAGAGTCTTCTGCCCAAGGGAAGCAGATCTCAGCTGTGACTCTCTCCATTCACCTCCCTCTCCAGACTTTAGGGTGAAGGTTACCCTGAAACTTCAGGTCCTATGGGTTAGAAAAAAGTTGCTGGTATTAACTTGATTCACCTTTTACTTTTTGTAAGAATGGGAGCCAAGACTTCTGAGTTCTTTACATGTCACTGCTGAAACTAGAAGTTTATATTATTTTTTGAATGCTGATGGCAGCATACTAATTCAGTTTCATGACCTACTAATAGGTCTTGACCAACAACACAAAGATAGATAATGTCTCAAGAAACTTCCCTGCTTTTGGCTCCTGCACGGAGATCTCTAACAGACAAAATACATTAAGAGGGAAATAAATACATTTCTTTTCTCCATTTTTACTTCAAGTATAAAGTGGGTATAGTTTATTTTTAATGTGTTTGCATAATCTGAGTCCTTTATTGATTGAGAAAAATAATTATCAAGATTAGGGTAATAAAATACTTTGCAGTTAAGGTCCTACCTGCCTGGAGCTGCCATCCCGTGGTTATAAATTCGATTGCTCAAATGTCATTATTTGGGATGGATTTTAAAATATCTTTTAAAACCACAGTCAGTATATTTAGAGTCTCTCATGAAACAATCAAGTTTGAGGTCCCAACTGGTTAAAGGAAAGAAAAGTTGCAAATCGTAACCATCTTCCATGTAGAGTCAAGAGCATCAGCTTATTCAAAATCCTCCTTGGAATTTCAGGGGTTTGGATTTTACAATCCTTTGTATTTTAGTCTGTCTATATACATAGACTTCAACGGCTGTTTTGGGAGTTGAGTCCCAGAAAATATGGTGCCAGTAGACCCTCCATTAAGCTTCCTAGATGGAAAGTCAACTGTAATAAAGTAAAAACTATTTATTAATTTATTTTTAAGTTGTAAAAGCAAGATATGTTCCTTGCCAAAAATGTTTAATAGAGTGTCCAAGAAAGCAAATATATTTTGCCCATTCTAGCACTGTTAGCATTTTGTGATCATTTTTGTGACTTTTTCTATGCATATCTATTTCCAAAGTGGATTTATATTATACAGTGAACAACAGGAAACAAAATTTGAGCTTATACAAATTTAACTCTTATGTTCCCTACTGAGAAAGCAAGAGAGAGATACATTTTCTATGACAGATAATTCTGTTCTTTCTTCCACTCAACAAATGCCTCGGAGTGTGATGAGGGTGGAGGTGTGAGCGAATGCCTCAGAGTGTGATGAGGGTGGAGGTGTGAATGAATGCCTCAGAGTGTGATGAGGGTGGAGGTGTGAACAAATGCCTCAGAGTGTGATGAGGGTGGAGGTGTGAACACATGCCTCAGAGTGTGATGAGGGTGGAGGTGTGAGCGAATGCCTCAGAGTGTGATGAGGGTGGAGGTGTGACAGAATGTCTCAGAGTGTGATGAGGGTGGAGGTGTGACAGAATGTCTCAGAGTGTGATGAGGGTGGAGGTGTGAACACATGCCTCAGAGTGTGATGAGGGTGGAGGTGTGAACGAATGCCTTAGAGTGTGATGAGGGTGGAGGTGTGAACGAATGCCTTAGAGTGTGATGAGGGTGGAGGTGTGAATGAATGCCTTAGAGTGTGATGAGGGTGGAGGTGTGAATGAATGCCTTAGAGTGTGATGAGGGTGGAGATGTGAACGAATGCCTCAGAGTGTGATGAGGGTGGAGGTGTGAACGAATGCCTCAGAGTGTGATGAGGGTGGAGGTGTGAACAAATGCCTCAGAGTGTGATGAGGGTGGAGGTGTGACAGAATGTCTCAGAGTGTGATGAGGGTGGAGGTGTGAACAAATGCCTCAGAGTGTGATGAGGGTGGAGGTGTGACAGAATGTCTCAGAGTGTGATGAGGGTGGAGGTGTGAACAAATGCCTCAGAGTGTGATGAGGGTGGAGGTGTGACAGAATGCTCAGAGTGTGATGAGGGTGGAGGTGTGAACAATGCCTCAGAGTGTGATGAGGGTGGAGGTGTGAACGAATGCCTCAGAGTGTGATGAGGGTAGGGGTGTGAATAAATGCCTCAGAGTGTGATGAGGGTGGAGGTGTGAATAAGTGCCTCAGAGTGTGATGAGGGTGGAGGTGTGAACAAATGCCTCAGAGTGTGATGAGGGTGGAGGTGTGAACAAATGCCTCAGAGTGTGATGAGGGTGGAGTTGTGACAGAATGCCTCAGAGTGTGATGAGGGTGGAGGTGTGAACAAATGCCTCAGAGTGTGATGAGGGTGGAGGTGTGAATCTCATGTTCTTTCACATGAATGGCATGAACTCCTGAAGGCCTCTCTCTGTGTGAGCTGTCCACGACATTAAGCACATTCCTGTGCGCTGGAGGAAAGGAAAATGATTTTCAGACAAACACTTGACCACGTACAGCTTCCATTTTTCACCTTGTAATGTTTTGAAGGGAGGATATTCAATTTCCATCATGTTTTGCTTTGTTTTGTTTTGCTTTCCTGTAGTGAGCTTCTTCCCCATTTATGCTGAGGATAGTAAGGGCCTCTTTGCATCTTGTTCTCCCTGCATCCCTCATCCCTGCCCTTGGAGAGAATGATTGACATGACAGTTAAGCTTGGGATCAGGAACTAAGCGTGTTCCGCACAGCCATTCATCACTTTCTTTTCAGAGTTGTGGGCCTCTCCGCAACTCTGTGGGGAAGAGTATTGGCATGGCCTGTGCCTGTCAGGAGAGAATGGAGTTCTGGTAGGAGGTCCACTTAGGATACCTGACTGTGTGCACAGGCCAGGGGCATCCTCTGATAGCGTTCTACCATTAATAAATCTGGTAGATCTGTCTCTACCTCTCTGGTTCCTGTGTCTACCTCCCTATCGTTGGTGGTGTCTACCAGCCATAAGGAGTGCTAGTTATCTTCCACTTGCCTTCAAGATAAATTTTCCACCCTCTGTACCCTGCTTGTTCCCAGAGAAAGTGACCTGTGTGGATGATATCATGAGCTTCCTTGTCCTCTGGCTCCCTGATGGGTTTGGCCCAAGAGAGACATCTCCAGGAGATTGGCAAGTGGGAAGATCAAGGGGGGATGTTGACTTCCCTAGTTCTCTCCCTTTAGGTCCCTGGAGATATTCTGTGTCCTCTTACCAAAGGTCATGGCTTCTGTCAAACAGCCCCCCTTTCCTGGTTGTAGAAACCATTCCCTTCTTTTCTCTTGAGGAACAGGAGATATATAACCTTCCCATTCTTACTAGCCCCTGATCTGCTATTCTTATTTCACCATATTAAATACTTATTCTGTTTTTTTTTGTTGTTGTTGTTGTTGTTTGTTGTTTTGACATGGAGTCTCGCTCTGTTGCCCAGGCTGGAGTGCAGTGGCACGATCTCGGCTCACCGCAACCTCCGCCTCCTGGGTTCAAGTGATTCTCCTGTCTCAGCCTCAGCCTCCCGAGTAGCTGGGATTACAGGCATGCACCACCACGCCTGGCTAATTTTGTATTTTTAGTAGAGATGGGGTTTCTCCATGTTGGTCAGGCTGGTCTTGAACTCCCAACCTCAGGTGATCTGCCTGCCTTGACCTTCCAAACTGCTGGGATTACAGGCATGAGCCACTGCACCCAGCCTTATTCTGCTTTTAAAACAATCTCTTTAACTGTATTCAAGTTACCCAATTTGAGCATGCATTTATTTTCTCCTGGGACTCTAATTGATAAGACCTTAGAGGAAGGTTATTTTATAGCTCCCATGTGTTTCTGTAATATGGGAGGAGCTCAAGCCTCTGACCAGCATAGGCCCCAGCCCTGGCATGGGGACAGGCTTGGCTGATGGCAGCTCTGGGACGTCTACGTGAAGACCTCAGTTACTCCCCTACTTATGTTTTTATCTCATTTCATAGTGCCCTTTTGTTTGCTTTTCATTTGTTAACAAAATCTCAGGCAGCCTAACTTCTTTCCGGTGGCCAAACAAATATATCTTCCTCCAAATATGGTTTCAAACTCTATTTCCAGCCAACTTGTAATTACACACAGCTGTTGGCAAGTCCTCATGGTTGTTCGCCAGAGACATCATTTTCTTGCAACATGGGAGTCTTTATAGGGCAGGTTAGCACATGGCAGCTTGATTTTCTCAGAGCAAGTGAGTGAGAGAGCAGATCCCTTCTGATCAAGTCTTGGGATGACTGCAGCTGTGAGCAACAACATGATTGCAGTCTTGTTGAAGATCTCGGGCCATAGGCAACCAGTTAAACTATCCCGTGGAAATGATACAATAAGAAACCATTGTTTTCTTAAGCCATTATGATGTTAGGTAATTTTTCATGAAGCAATAAAAAAATTAATATGTTAGTTCCTGGAAGTGAGGTGTTAATCATAAAGAATATAAGAATATGAGCATTGCTTGGAACCGAGCAGCAGGCAGAGGCCGAGATGATTCTGAGGAGTGTATAAGCGAAGGCTTAGGTTGCCTTGAATCGATTGTTGTAGTCCTGTGGTTCTGGGCTCTGGGAATTTAGAAGTAAGTGAGAAACACGTTATTAGAAAGCAGAACAGGGGAATTTTTGTTATGTTGTGGCGGAAACTTAGCAAAACTGACACCTGCAACAATGTGGAAAGTAGAAACTTGGTGATCTAGCTAAGAGGGTTCCCAAGCAAAATGTTGAAGGTGCTAATTATTGTACAATGTGTGAAGAAAGAGACAAAATGAGGGAAGCACTTTAAAAAATATTAGCCGGAGTTCAGTGATGTTTAAAATTCTCAATCTCTTCTGATTGCAAACATTAATTCTGATTGTAAAAATTAAGAAATGGCTCTCACACAAAGAAGAAATCCAAAGCACTAGCAGAAAAATATTTTCTTGAGTTGAAACTGAGGATCTGACCATAAGAACATTTGTGAAGACCTTAGAAAATTCATAGGTGGTACATTAGAGCATTATTCCGTCACACAAAAGGCCCTTTAGAAAAATCTAGAGTCTGCCTCTTACACAAGTGAGCTTCTGGGAAATTTATGAGATTATATCTTATATAAAAGAATTTCTGCCAGGCACAGTGGCTCACGCCTGTAATCCCAACACTTTGGGAGGCCGAGGCGGACGGATCACCTGAGGTCAGGAGTTTAAGACCAGCCTGGCCAACATGGTGAAACCCGTCTCTACTAAAAATACAAAAATTAGCCAGGCGTGATGGTGGGCACCTATAATCCCAGCTACTCAGGAGGCTGAGGCAGGAGAATCGCTTGAACCCAGGAGGTGGAGGTTGCAGTGAGCCGAGATCACGCCATTGCACTCCAGCCTAGGGAACAAGAGCGAAAGTCCATCTCAAAAAAAAAAAGAAGAGACTGTCATGATGGTAGCTTTTGTTTAATGGCGTGAACACCAGTGTGATTCACAGGGGTTCCACAAGAGTTTGAGAAAATCATATTAGCAGAAATAGCATCATCTTGAACATCAAATAAAATACATCATTTTATCCCCAAAATTCTACAGGTAGAGAGCAAGCTAAGGAAACAACTCAGCTACAAACCTATGCTTTCTTTCACCATTTCTCCATTCTGGGGTTGGAGCTGGGCGCCGTAGAGAATTATTCCCAGGTCTTGGGCCCCAATCAAGAAACTCCCAATATGCCTCTGCTTGTATTTCAGAGTTGTTATGGAACAGTTACTCTCCTATGGATCTCATTTTCTTCCTTTTAAGCAAGAGTATCTGCAATGATTATTCTACACTTGTTTAAGCTTTGTACATTGGGTGCATGGGGGCAGGAACACAAGTTATATATTTAGTTCCAAAAGCCTTAAAATTGAGAGAAACTGCACACAAATAGCTTTATTTAAGGAACCATATGTAGGGAGCCATGCATCATTATCTGACAGAGGTGATGAGATTCTGGACTTTGACTTGATGTTGTAATGCTGTAATGAGATGAGATTTTTGGGGTACTATATTATGAAACGAGGTATAAGTAATAAAGTAGCCAAGGTCTTAGCATCACATGAGAGGAGGATATTTAACATCTGTCATGTCAACTGAAAAATTTAAGAGTCGGTAAGTGTAATTTTTGTGTGTTGTATTTCCATTTGGGGGATGTGAGGAATAAAGCTGTAATCATGCTTGAAAGTTATTATGCCAATTTTGGTTATATTTAACATTATTACTGGTTTCAATAATGATGCTAATCCACCTGCCTCATTTCCCACCATCTGTTTTGTACCATCTGACCTCCCAGAAATCCCACACTTGATAGCCCAGGATTATCACTATCCTAAGATATTGACACACATTTTGAATTGTTTTCATTAATTAAAATTCTCATCCAGTAAAAATTACTTAACCCAGGCTGCAGTAATTACAAACTAGGATGTTGATTTACTGTATAACCAGAGGGTTTCCTAAAAATTGAGTAGGATTTTGTGAAAAGTGTTTGACCAACTTGAGTAAACAGACTTGAAGATCAATTAATGATCGCTTTTAATTAGGAGAGTGTCTCACATGTTCACGACACTCAGCATGATCTTCCCAGAACATCTCTGTTACGTCTACATACCAAGGTTTTATTTTTTAAGTATTTTCTTAGTACAGATACTATATTTGAACAGCACTATGAACTTTTCTACAAACTTGCACGTGTCCTTTTAACATTGAATTTTAAAACAACCACAGAAAGTGACATCATTATTGTTTTTGGGTGGGCGAAGTCTAGCCCAGGAACGCAGAACTAACAGTAGAGGTGTGACCATTTCTACTCGGTTTACTGTAGAATTTCCACTTTGGTCAGAAAGCAAAGTTGTCTTTTTTTTTTTTTTTTTTTTTTTTTTTTTTTTTTTTTACAGGCTTTCTCTCTGTTTTCCAGGCTGGAGTGCAGTGGCTTGAGTGAGCTCATAGCAGCCTCAAACTCCTTGGCTCAAGGGATCCTGCCTCAGTCTCTCAGGTATCTGGGACTACAGGCACACAACACACTATGCCTGGCTACATTTTAAATTCTATTTTGGTAGAGATGGGGGCTCGCTATGTTGACTGGGCCAGTCTTGAACTCCTGACCCCAAGTGATCCTCCTGCCTTGGCCCCCCAGAGTGCTGGGAACACAGGCACACATCACCACACTGAGCTATTTATTTTATTTTTGTAGATTTGGGGTCTCGCTATGTTGCCTGGGTGGGTCTAGAACTCCTGGGTTCCAGCAATACACCTCAGCCTCCCACAATGCTGGGATGGTAGGCATGGACCATCTTGCCTGGAAAAGTTTTCTGTTCACATCCCCAAACCTCCAAAGGTGTCTAAACTCTTCACTCCTCTGTTGACAGCACTTGTCTCTGTCTGAGACTGCTGCTGAGAAAACATCCACAGGTCACAGGACTATAGGGCAGAGGGGGCCCCATTCAAGGATAGCTCAGCGTTGAGTAGCTTACATGCTGCTGCTGCATTAGGGACTTCTACCCATGGGACCCTCCCAGGCTCTTCATCGCTTTTCCTTCTCCTCTTAGTCTCTCCTCTTCCTTGCAACTCCCTGCTCCTCCAGCTCTCCTATTTCCTATCTCCACCAACAGGCATCTGGAATTTTCTGTCTCAAATGTATGTCTTTTTTGAGTGTTTATTTCCTCTTCTGTGTGTGGTTTGGGAGGGAAAGATGCCTTCTGGGATACATGTAAGAAACAGAACAAACAGGAAATATTCCTAAAAATATACAGATTAATACTTTAAGATTTAATCCTGGCTCAGGTCCTAGAACCTCATCTAGTTATGACAGCTGTGTTCCATGTTGTCCCCTGCAATCTAGACAGCGTTAATGTCCTCCTCAGCTTGATTAAACTTTATCCAGACCGTCCTGATTCTAGGCCTTTTTCCTCTCACCCAGACCTTACAGAACCCCAGTGGCCCAAACCACAGAGGCCGCTTCCCTCCCTTTTTTATAGAGCATTTACTTTAGAAAACGTGCAATAGTACGTTCTTTTTCCGCCCCTTTGAGATGTAAATCTTTTAGAAAGTCTCCTGCCAGTTTTATAACCCAGGAATATCTTTCTCAAGGACCTGGGAACCATTGATTTGAAATAAGATCATCCAGGAAGATGAAGTCCCATCTCCAGTCTCTGTGGGGGGAAAGGATCCCAGCTTGGGCGGGAGTCCTGCTCTAAGCTGTAAAACTCACTCCTGTTACAAAGACAGGAGAAAGTTTGCTCTTTGATTTTTTAAATTTTTTTTTTATTCAAAGAGCAAACGCAGATGGCCTGTGTTTTCCCCTTTACTCTCATATTTAAAAATCCTTACAACCTTTATTTTAGCTGAGTCGAGCTCAGTCTAAGTTCTGGCCCTTCTCTCCTATTGCACAAGTCATGCATTAAACACGTCTGTTTAATTTTGCCTAGTGCAATTTTTGCTCTGTGGATTGTAAGCGACCGATTGGCTTTGGCCTCTGAGAATAAGAGTGTGTTCAGGAGGATGCGGAGGCACAGCCATGTGGTGGCACGGTGGGAGACTAGCGCTGGGGATGGTAGAAACCAACAAAGCTCCAGAGATAAAGAAAGAGGAAACAGAAAACGTGGACTATTCTGTCTGGTTTGTTATTAACAGAAACTATGTGAGCTAATTCTGCTGTCACTACCGCTGTGGCGATGAAAAATGACCAGCAAGTGACCACTCTGGCCTTGAGTCATGTGGGGTTAATTAGTTCTTTCATAGCACAGTCCTTTTTGTGTTTCCACCCCAAATTTTGTGTTCTCTGTGACTTACATTTAATAAATATCATAAATTAAGTGCAAAACAAATAAACCCATCTCAACAGAGTACTATGATCCTGCTGGAATGAAGTGCATTAAATGTGGTTTTGTGAAAGAAAAAAAGTTTACCGAAACCTGGTTTTTTTTGATAAATTGAGTTTGGGTCTCATATTTTTAGGAGAGCACACAGGGAGGCAGACTAGTGATGTGGTTTGAAATGTGGCCTCTGAAGCCAAATTGCCTGAGTTTGAATTTTATGTCTTCCAATTACTATTTTTAGAGGCCTTAACTCCTTCATGTCCATCTCTCACCTTTAAAAAGGAATAATAAAAATAGTAACCTCATAGGGGTGCTGTGAGGATTAAATGGACTCAATACATGCAAAGCCAGCTCATATGAAGGGCCACTTGAGTGTTAGCTCTTATCGTAATGTGTGAAAACGGAATAAAGAAAATGGCTATGTGCTGAATTAATTCCATTTGTAACAGAATCTGAGCATTATCATGCTAATGTTGGCACTAAATGGATGGTTTTATGATCTTGAGCCCAGAGTGGAATGTGGTGGGTGAACACTCCAGACGCAGATTTTCTGCTAAAACCAGTGCTTCATGCAGTGGCCAGGAGGGGACCAGTCTAAATGACAAGAATAGGCATTTGGATATCAATCAGAAAAGTTAATAACATAGGGCAAAAGCTGCCAGGGAAGCTGGGCTAAAGGCTGAGGCAGGAGAATCTCTTGAACCCGGGAGGCAGAGGTTGCAGTGAGTTGAGATCATGCCATTGCACTCCAGCCTGGGCAACAAGAGTGAAACTCCATGTCAAAAAAAAAAAAAAAAAAAAAAATCCCCTTGGGTAGCTTGACATTTACAGAGGATAACTTCAGTGTAGATCTCAGCCCTGAGAGGAAATTGTTCTGTGTGCTTTTCTGCACCGTGCAGTAGAAGTGATCAATGAATGCTTCTCCTCCTTTTACTCGAAGTAGAAAAGTCTAGCAGGCAACACCTGACACAGAAGGACAACCTAGAAGGGACAGGCAACACAGATCATCAAGATACGTGGTATAAGGGAGGGTCATGAATTCCAGACACTTCCTAGCACAAATGAGTCTAGTGAAGGAGTTATAGATGTGGACTCTGAAGGCAGAACACCTGCATTTGAATTCCAGCTCCACCACGTCCTAGCAGTGTGGCATTGCAAGTTACTACACCTCCTTTCTTGCCTGTGAAATAGGTATAATAAGAGTGTATACCCATAGCTGTTTATGAAGACTTATTGTTAGAGGCGTTCAAACTAGAGCAGCTCCATCTTGAGTGAGGGCTAAGAAAATGAGGCTGGGGCTTCCTGGGCTGCATTCCCAGGAAGTTAGGTATCCCTAGCCTCTAGCTGGGAACAGATGGATAACATTACTAAACAGACCCAGACTTGAGAGTCCTGATATCCCGATATCTTGAGAACAGAAACATTGCTAATTTTGCTTTAAAAAGTCATAATATCAATCTTGCAAAATATAGTAATTAAGAAAGTTAATCCTTTATCATAAACCCTCGTAGCAGAGCATATCTCCCCATGATCGTTTTTAATCCTGTATATAAACAAGTACTGTACCTAGGGTGGACGCGTTCTTCCTCTTGCTTCTGGGAATGCCCTGATCTGTCTATGGAGTAGCTGTGCTTTCACCACTTAACTTTCTTAATAAACTTGCTTTTGCTTTGCACTGTGGACTCTCCCTGAATTCTTGTTTGAGATCCAAGGACTCTCTCTTGGCCTCTGGATCCGGACCCCTTTCCTGTAACATGGTGACTTAAACCAAGTGTTACATTTAGGATAATGCCCTACTCAAAGCAAGTGTTCAGTAAATATTTTCATCGTCATCATCATTACCACTAGCTGATCTTCCCTTACCATTTCTCCATCTAGATTCCCTCACTGGTAAAATGGGTCATGATACTTTGCAAATACACAAGATCCATTCCTTTGACTATTGTTTGAGTGGATACACTGTGCCGGGTACGGTTTAAGGTTCTGAGAATTCAGGGTTAAGCACTTAAGAAGCCAAACATAGGGAGATTACATTTTGGATGGGGATTGGGGCAGACAGAGGCATCCAGGACAGACTGTAAGCAAATAACTAACTAAATAAATAAAATAATAGAAAGTGCACTGCCCACAATAAACGGCGAATAAATAGTATTCTGTTTAGCCACACATGAGGGAGTGAGATTGGGTAGGGACAGAGAAAGCCAAGGAAGCCTCTCTCAGCCAGGACTCCCCGACTATGTGACGTCAGCCAGCCTGGGACTTCCCTGAAGATTTCCTCACTGTATTTTTGGTCCAGGACTTGTGTTTGGCTCCCTCTGTGTGGAAAGGTGTGTGGCGGAGGGGGGCGGGGGGCTGGGGAGGTGGAGAGGCCAGCTGCGAGTCGTGAAACTGCTAAGAGAAAGTAGATCAGGGGCTGGAGAATTTCGTGGCTTCTAAAAATATTATTATTTTTTTAAACAGGAGTAGGAGAAGGCCCAGCAGGTCCCAATCCCTCAGTCAGTAACAATGGAATATGTTTTAATTCTCACTCATCTTGAGAGGCTAGAAATACATTCAGCTTGACGTAAAGAGAAAAATTCTCCAGTCTCTTGGGCTGCAAAAATAATCCTCCCTGACACTAAAGTGTAGTGGTAGTGGCCATCTGTAGTGGAGATATGGAGTGGCCATCTGTAGTGGAGAACTGAGAGATTTTCATAATTCATTTAAAAATCATTTTCTGCTATCATCTAGAACTGTAAGAATCAATATTTTACAGGTAATCTTTTTGGTTGAAGCAGTTTCTCTGCCGCATTCTACCTCCTGCAGTCAAGAAGAATTACTGCTTATTCCATCCCCACTCTCCAGTCCCTTTGTTGAAGAAACCTTTATTTAAGAACTCTTGGCTGAGCGCGGTGGCTCACGCCTGTAATCCCAGCACTTTGGGAGGCCGAGGCGGGCAGATCACGAAGTCAAGAGATCGAGACCATCCTGGCCAACATGGTGAACTCTCGTCTCTACTAAAAATACAAAAATTAGCCGGGCGTGGTGGCGGGCGCCTGTAGTCCCAGCTACTCCGGAGGCTGAGGCAGGAGAATCGTTTGAACCCAGGAGGCAGAGGCTGCAGTGAGCCGAGATCGAGCCATTGCACTCCAGCCTGGGCGACAGAGCCAGACTCGTCAAAAAACAAAAAAAAAAACAAAAAACAAAACAACAACAAAAAACAAACAAAAAAACAAAACACTCTTAAATACCCAGCTCTAATTTCGAATTCCAGGCATCCGCACATCCCAGGGAGAGCGCGCCTTCCAGCCTCCAGCGCAGTGACGCGCGGATCTGGGCTAGAACTCTCCAGGGCTGCGCCGCAGACAGCGAAAACCAGAGGTGGTTACAGTTGAGTTTAGGGACTGCACGAGCGAATTCCCGAAGGCTTGCAGGAGCCGCCCGGCTCTGCCTCCAGCCTTTCTCTCTGGGCCTAGCGGGACTCTCCCAGGCACGCCCCTCCCTGCCCGCGGGCGCACTTTCTCCGCCTGCATCTGAGGCCGGGCGCAGCTGGGAGCAAAGCACAGGTGGGCCTGGGCGCGGTTTGGGGTTCAGGCGTGGCAGAGTGGCCGCGGGGTCGGGGAAGAGTTGTCCTGGTGGCAGCGCCAGCCACCAGAGCCCGAATCAGCGCGGCCAGGACTCTGCAGGGGCAGGTAGCGACCCTTAAGAGACGCAACCTGGCGCAGCGGACTCGGCTGCATGGGGCATGCGCCGGGGCCGGGACACAGGAGCAGCCGGGATGCTGGGCGCGCTTCGAGGGTGTGGCCCCGGGCTGTGCGGGGCTCAGAGCTGCTTGCTGGGCGCGGTGCCCGGCAAAGGTAAGGCAGGAGTGGGCGTCTTTCTCGCGGGACGCTGGGTCGGAGGGAGCTTGAACTTGAGGTTGTTGGGGAGAGCCGGAAAGGACGCCGGTGCCACAAGGAGCGCCTGCCTTGGGGCGTGGAGCCGCTCCTCCCCTCACTGGGCGGACCCGGCTAGCAACCAGGTAGGAGAGTGGGGGCAAATGTGGCCATTCTGAGATCTTCAGATCCCGAAACTGGAACCACCTGAAGCACTGGAATCAGGCCAGGTGCTGTCGGGAAGTGAGAGGCGGAATGGCTGAGGTACGGTGTTGATTGTCCTCCACTCCAAACTGAGACACATCGTGGCACCCAAGATCCAGGAAGTGGGGCCCGGTTATGTGTATCTCCTTTGCCCAAAGCATAGGGTCGCATCCCACCTCCCATCCCGACTCGAGTCTCAATTTGTCACACTGGGACTGGGGTGCCCAGGCAGAGAGCCTGGCTTTCTGAGCGTCTTCCCTCCAACCAAGGAGGAACCCGTGCTTACAACGCAGCTAACCGCAAACCCCAGCTTGGCAGAAATCTGCGACTCCTCCTAAGTGCCAAATTCGGTCTGGTGTGATTTGGAGTTGGCAGGTAGGGACTGTGGAGCTCAGAGATGTTGGTGTCTGGGGGCGTTGGGTATGAGTCTCTGGAACCTGCCTGGGCTTCCCGGGAGTCCTGTCGTCTCCACATGGGAGTCCATGGCCTCTTGGATAGGAGGGAATTTAATGGGCAAGGTAGGCACCTAGCATAGTTTCTGGAGCGTTTACTAGGAGACCAGCTGGCATAATGACTATTGCCATTTTTATGATGTGCAAGTGGGGTCAGGTTGGTAGTGCCCAGTGGCAGACTACGCAGGGAGCGTGGGACAGGCAGTCTCCGAGTTATTCGGGAACAGCGGGCACCAGGAGCCTTTCCCACCTGGCACAGAAGTGGTGGCCACAGGGCAGGCAAGGAGAGAGACCTCAGCTTGACCAGAAAGGTGGCAGAGCCTACAGCAACTGCTGAGGTCCTAGGAGGAAAAAGCTAGAATGTCTTTTTCTTGCCGCCGGGTGGGTTATACTCACTGGGTTGGCTGGGTGCACAGCCCCTCTGCACCTGCTGCTTCTTGCTGCTGGGCTTCAGGTTAGATTCCAGTCCCTTGGGCCTGATAGTCAATAAAAGCCAAATCCTCCTCAATGGGAATCATCTGCTCTTTCCTCCCATCCTCCTTCCTGAGACTCTTAAAGCTTGGCTGGAAACACTTTGGTAGAAACTGCCGCCAGCTGATGTTAAACAGTTGCATTTGCGTTTCAGAAATTATTAAACACAGCCCAGAATCCTAGGAAAATCTACCTTTCTTGAGACTACAGGCTCCTGGATAGCTCAACAGACTCAGTTCTTTACAAATATTGCTCTCTATGGTTTTAAAATGGTGCAGGTTTCCCCCCACCCACCTCCAAACACTCCAGGAAATACAGTATCCTGTCCTCACAAATGCTTCTGGTGGTAAGCAGGGCTGTGACCATGGTGGTAGGGATTATCTTTCTCTGTTTCATTTGAATGTATGTGCCTAGAGTGAACACACATGTTTCTGACCTTAGTTGGTTTTCTTTTCTTTGAAATTAAGTGTTTAAACAATTCTTGTCTTGGTAAAATATTTTCTTTGTAATTACCCTAAATCCACCTGCTACTCTCAATGCAAATGTATATTCTTATTCAAGAAGATGGTATAGAAAAAATTATACACTTTTCAGAGAGTGGATTTCAAGTCAGTCAAGAGTCCAGATAAGAGGAAGTCCCTGCAGAGTCAGAACAAATATGCAAAGTGCAATTTTCACATGGGAACAAAGTAAGGAAGTGCACTTGAGTGGAAGTATTGCTGACTTCTCTCAGCTTATGGGACTATATGTAATTTATAATCAAACACAGTGATCCAGAAAGGCAAGCAATGAAGAATGCAATTGTTCTTTTCCATTGTTCCCTGTTTCTAGCCTTGCTCCTAAAGGGGGGATTATTTTAAACTCTTCATTTTAAAAAAAAGTATCTTTACCTTTACCTCCTTATAGGGCTCTTTATTCATGTGGCCAATACTTGACTGGCCTGTGACCATTCTCCCCTCTTCTTATCTATAGAATCCAGGTTTTGTTTGTGTTATAATGTGCTCAGCTTTTTTTAAAAAAACTGCATTTCCCAGTGACCTTTGTGTGGTCATGTGATAGCAATCTGCCCAATAAGACACAAGTGAAAGTTCAGGGGTGGGACTTCTGTGGAAGCCCAGGGCCCTGGATGGAATCCAAGATGGTGGGACAGGAAATGCCCCCACTCCTGGAATGGCCACCTCTCAATGTCACAGCTTATGAGAAGGCCTCGACTTCCAGCTGGGTTCTCACTCGTTCTAGTGCAGACTTGTGTGAACAGTTGAGGCAACTACTGAGTTCTTGGTCTCTCAGCTTCTTTTGTTAACAAAAAGTTTCCTTAGTTGGGTGTGGTGGCACATGCCTGTTGCCCCAGCTACTCAGGAGGCTGAGGTGGGAGGATCGCTGGAGCCCAGAAGTTCGAGGCTGCAATGATCCAAGATCATGCCGCTGCACTCCAGCCTGGGTGACAGAGTGAGAACCTGTCCCTTAAAGAAAAGAAATGAAAATTTCCTTCTCAGAGAATGTTCCCTCTCTTCCCTGTGGGTCACATGGGGATCCTGGAATTAATTTCTGTGGCCAAGCTGGGCTGGCCTTTACCCAGAGCCTTAGTCTGCTTGGACTTTAATGGATCCCAGCTCGGTGACCCCAGGGTTAAGAGGCCTCAGTGGACAGAGACTGGATTGGCAGACAGATTTACTCAAGGATGGGGAGGGAGGGAGTGTAAGAGTTTAAAGTGGAAATGTGTGGGCTGGCAGTCCTGGATGCTCACAAATAGCAAACTCTGAATAAGAGAAGAGGAGGGAGACGGCCACTCAAATACGTTTCAAACACACGCCAATCATGATTCATGCAAATGTTGCTCCTGTGTAACATGCTTCCCTTCTACGGGGCTAACCAACCATGGAGACTTATTTTCTGGCTGATCACAGAAAAATGTGATGTTTCTAATGAAGTATATTTGGAATCTCTCTACCTCATTTGTAAGCTGCATGTCGACCTAACTCAGCTTCCAAGGAACCCATTCATAATACTTTCTTTGTGGTTTTCCTTCCTTCCTTCCCTTTCACGTTGAATGATAAAAGGCAAAAGAAGTCGGAGTACACAAAGATTTTTGTCACTATGAACCCATCTACCTGTGATCTGTTAAAGCATCAGTGAAGAGACCTCTTTTCCTCTGAAAGAAACCAGGAATTTATGAGAAACTAAAATTCACAATCTAGAGTTGTTATTTATATTAAATGGCTGCAGAGAATAAATGCTAGCTATGTTTTTGTGCTTTTATTGTCTTTTGAAAAATTAAATTTGTATCTCTGAGATTAATGTCAACTTTAAGCTTTTTAGGGCAAACAAGCAAGTTTATTTTTCAATAGGAGGCCAAAAGTTCACATCAGAAGAGACACAATCTTCCTGAGTCCGCATCATAAGAGGTAAAATCTCTTTTGAGCTGAGCTATAATACAGATTCTATGCTGCATTGCGCAAGGGAACTGGCACAATCATGGCACCACGGAAAAATTTCTGTTTTTCAGAGATATCAGAAAGGCGTGAAGAGCTGCCTTGAACTGTGTGTTGAGGAATTGGAGCCCCTGTCCAGATGATTCATTGCACCCACAGTGGTTGCTTGGAGATGTCTGTGGACCAGTCAGAATGAAGTCTTGAAGGCTGTATTCTACAGACAACCACACTGTCACTGTGTTGTCAGTAATGTTAGGATAGACAATGCCATCCAGCTAGGAAAAGAGAGCCTGGATAAAACCATGTCCAGCTTGCAGGGAAGAGGTGCCCTTGGCCTTCATGAAGATCAGGAACGTTCTTAGCTCAGTGAGCTGTGGTTGGAGATAATATTGTTATAAGGACAACTATCCAAGGCAGTCAGACATGAAGATGTGGTGGTCAGTGCCCCCATAACAATCACCAGCATTTCATCATTAATTCATTCATCCTGAGGAAATTGTCCTGTGGTCAGCCAGTGGTAGGAGGCATGAAGAGGGTAAGAGTCTGCTCAGTATTGGAGAGATGCATGTTCAAAATAAGAAAAAAAATTAAGTTTCTAATTTCAGGGAGGCTTTGTCTTAATACTGAAGACCAAATTATGTGCATGTACATGTACACGCTCTATCTTGTGGACTTAAAGGAAGAGAGGGCCGCAATTATATCAACAAAAAGAGAGGACTTTCACATGCCAAACGGAGCGTGTGTTATCAGTGCAGGAGAGAAAAAAAATGCCATTTTCCTTCATAGAAACGAGAATACTAGCAGAATGGTAGAATGCATGCAGAGAGTGTAAGGGAAAGGTATTTTTACATACCATTTTTTATTTTTTAAAAAAGATGACAATAACCTGTACTCATTTTATTTGTCGAGATGTAGTGTTAGCAAGTTAAGACCTGGGAAAATCTCACTTAATAGAGCAGGGCAGCAGTGGCATACTCATATAAAATTGTTGGGAAGAAAATTATTCAGTAGAGGTATAGTGTGTCTTAAAAAACAAACAAACAAACAACAACAAAAGAACAAAAAAACAAAAACAAAAACAAGCAGTATTTTTCAATATATTGAGCCATTGGACATCCAAAGGCAAAGAAAAAAAAAAAAGAATGTTGACCTAAATGTCACACCTTATACAAAGGTTAACTCAGAATGTATCATTGTATAAAGCAATATAATTTTAAAAGTAAATGCAGAAAATCTTTGATCTTTGGGACCTAAGACTTGGTGAACATTTATTAAACATGACACTGAAGCATGATTCATTGAAGAAAAAAAGATGCACTGGATTCTGTTAAATGTAAAAATGTTTGCTCTATGTAAGGGCCTGTTAAGAAGATGAAAAGACAAATGATACACTGGGATAAGATGTTGGCAAACCACATATCTGATAGAAAAGTCAACGGTAAAAAGCCAATGTAAGTAGAAAATGGGCAAAATATAGGAAAATACATTTTATTGAAGAATATGGATGACAAATAAGTATATGAACATATGTTCAACATCACTAGCCATTAGTGAAATGCAAATTAAGACCAATATGAGATGAAAAATAACACACCTATTAGAATGACGAAAACATAAAATACCAAATGCTTGGTGAGAATGTTGGAAGCTGGATCTCTTATACATTGTTGGTGGAAATGTAAAATGCTATGGCCAATCTGGAAAACAGTTTGACAATTTCATAAACATTTCAATGCACTTACCATGCAAACCAGCAGTTGTACCCCTGGGTGTTTGTCACAGAGATAATTCATATCCACACCAAAAAAAAAAACTATCATGAGTGTTCATAGCAGCTTTATTTGTCATAGCCAAAAACTGAAAGCAACTCCCTCAATAGGCGAATGGTTAAATCTCATGTAACACGACTCGGCAATGGAAAGAAATGGACGGCTGACAGACACAGAAACTCAAATGTATCGCAAGGGCATTATGCTGAGTGGAAAAAAAAAAAAAGCCACTCTCAAAATGCCATACATGATTCCATGTATATACAATTTATTGAAATGATAAATTTATGGGGCTGGGAAAGAGAGTCTACATGTGATAAAATGGCATAGCACTATGCACACACATTGTGCCAATGCCAGTTTCCTGATGTTGATACTATACCGTAGCTTCGTAAGATGTAACCACCATGGGGGAACTCGGTGAAGGCACACAGAGACCTCTCTATTATTTTTGCAACTTCCTGCAGAGCTATAGTTATCTCAAAATAAAAAGATAAAAGGAGTAAGCACCTTGCCACTCACACCTAATTAACTGCTGTGGCCCTGCTGTGGCCCTGCATGTCTGCTCGGGCTGTGCCTTCTCAGAGAAGTCCTTGCTCCTTTGCTGATCCCCACTCTTGGTCTGCTCTTCTGTCATTGATGGTTTGTCCTAAGGTGTCTAATTAATTTCTGATTAGATCTGCTGTCTCCATCAGCCTAAGGGCTTTCTGTGGCCAGGGGTTATGTCCTTTTCATTTTCACATCGATAGTGTTTAGTTCAGGCCTGATACAGCAAGGACTTTGTTACGTATAGGGAATGAAGGACTGGGTTTTTAGCTGTCAATAACCCCAGCAAATCTTGCCGAAAATTGATCCCTTGACTGGGGAGATCATAGCATGGATGCTTGAGATTAATGTGATGATGATGATGATGATGATGATGATGATGATGATGATGATGATGTGTGTGTGTGTTTATTTCCTGAGTTTCTCTTCATTGAATTTATTCCACAGAGTTTTCTCACTGGAGGTCAGAAGCGATGATGAAGACCTGACTAAACTAAATTCCATAACTGGCTGTTGTGTGGGTGCAAAGAAAGTGGCAGATGAGGGTTAGGATTCCAGCAGTTCCTTGGCCAAAAGGGAATAACCATCTCTAAAATGTTAAAGGAGGTAGCATAGAATGTTGGTTGAAGTGTGAACCCCAGAGCTAGCCTGCTGGCTGCAAATCCCAACTCCACCACTTGCTCTGTGACGTGGGACCAGCTACTTAAATTCTCTGTGCCTTTATAATTCTCTGAGAGCAGGACCGTTTCTTCCATTCATTGTTGTTTTGACAGCTCTGTATGGAATACTCTCTGTTGGAACATTTACACCATTTCTTGGGAAATTAATTTAGACGCTGGGTTTAAGTTTTTATTTGCACTAGAGGTTAAAACAAGGGCTTGCTGAACAAATAAACAAGATTTAAAAGGGTGAATGTTTAAGGCAGTTGAGGTCTATGGCAGGCCAAATAATAGTTCCCCAAAAATGTCCATGTTCTAAACACTGGAACCTGTGAACACGTTTGCTGACATAGTATCAGGGACTTTGCAATGTGATTAAAGATCTTGAGATGGGGAATTATCTTGGAAGGGTACTTATAAGTGAAAGAGAGGTTGTATAGTTAGCATCAGAGAAGGAGATGTGATTACTGATGCAGAGGCTGAAGTGATGAGCTTGATGGTTTTGAAGATGGAAGAAGGCCATGAGCCAAGAAACACGGGTGGCCCTAGAAGCTGAGAAAGTCAAGGGATTGAATTCTCTCCAAGGGCTGCCAGAGTAATACAGCCCTGCTGATATCTTGGTTTTAGGGCTTTTGACCTCCAGCACTGTACAATAATACATTCATGTTGCTTTATGCCACTACGTTTATGATAGTTTTCTTCCTATGCAGCAGTATAGGAAACCAATTTAGAGGTCATACTGTTACATTCTTAACATACACTTATTCACAACCTTACAACTAGTAAGGCCATTAAAAATAAGCTTAGTCGTCCTAAACTGTCCTTCATGAGTAAGAAAAATGCTCTCAACTGCAGAAACACCCAGGTCCTCACTCTCAGGTTGGTGACCAGCAGCCGTATGATTGGTAGTTAGCTCTGCAGGGACATGTGGAATTTTAATGAAAAGGGTCAATTTTAAGACTGGATATCGTAGCAGGGTTCACACTGCACTGCCTGTGTACTTGGAGGGAGAGGTTGTGCCCATCCTGAATATGACACTTTTCCAGGATGATTCATATGTTCCAGGTAAAGATTTGCGCAAGGAAGTTTTGTGCACTCAAGCCCTTTGTGTCGTGGCGTTTCTGGCAGGATTCCTGTGCCCAGCATAGCAGAAGGCCATGAGCTTTTCCTTGAAGCTCTCTGGGGCTTTCTGGAAGCCAGCTTTCTTGGCATTGCAAGGGTAGGATATCTTCTCTGGGAGCTTCTTTCTGTCTGGTGCACATTATGGGGTCTTGCTCTCTTTTAGAAGCTCTGCACTTAATTCTTCATATGGCTTATAATGAGGGCAATGTCAAGAAGCCTCTTATAGATGGGCCCCTGAAAAGGCATTCTCACGCTCCTGGCTAAGGATATCTCATACAGCAGGGTGGTGAACGCGATCTCGAAAATATTGAGCCAAATACAGCTTCACTTCTCTTTCAGAACATAGACATCTGTTGTGTCACCTACTGATGGGAAAAAGACTGATGCTAGTATACTGGCATTGGAGATTAAACGGAGGAATGATGGCTTGTCAGCGCATAAGCCATTTCTCCATACACAGCCCTGTGGCTTCATAAAATGTTCCTAAATTCCGATATCACATTTTGTGGCAAGCTGGTTCGAGGACAAAAACGAGGACCTGCCAGCTGATGTTTATGACTTTCCATAAAAGCTTTCAGACAAAATTTGTCTTACATTTTGCTTGCGGCGTGGTGGGACAGGAGTATAAACCTCCCGGAACTCCCTGAGGAATTTACTGTGATCGTGAAGAGGGAGGATGCTGCCTGAAATTTCTTGTGTAAATCAATGTTTGGGACGTATATGTTTAGAGTTAATAAGCCCATTGATAATTAAAGAACACATATTTAAGATTTGCATTTCCTTAATTTCCTTTTCTGTGTGTGAAACTCATGGATAATTTAAATATTTACTTAGAAGATACAGTTTGAATGTTTTATTCCCAAATCTGATTGTCAGTATGTCTGCTTCAAATATTTTTATCCTGCATAATAGAGTATATATATATATATATATATATATATTTGAGTATATATATATATAAATATATATTTATATATATTTATATATATAAATTATTATATATTGAATAAGCCTCAGATCTCACAGGGCAGTGAGAGTTACAAACCACTGAGCCAGAGATTCTGTGACCATGTGGTCTTGTGTTTAAGGTTTTGAGGAAGTGATGCAGACAGGGTGTGACCTCACAAAAGGAAGAGATCAGTGTAGCCCAGGGGGAACCGCAGGAACCTTCCTAAAGGAGGAGGCTTGAAGGGAGGAGTTAGGGTTGGTTTGAAAAATGCAACCTGGTGAAAGTCTAATGGTATTCACGGGACATTAGTAAAATGTGGTTGGAAGTTCTACACCCCTAGAATTTTCAACTCTGTCCATATGACAGAGGTGTGAAAACTGCTAAGTGTTGTTTACTCACCCATCTTATTCAATTCAAATTTATATAAATTTATATTTATATATATATAAATTATATATATATATATATTTGAGTCAGAGTCTCGCTCCGTCACCTAGGCTGGAGTGCAGTGGCACGACCTCAGCTCACTGCAGCCTCTACCTCCCGGATTCCAGCCATTCTACTTCTCAGCCACCCCAGTAGCTGGGATTACAGGCATGAGCCATCATGCCCAGCTAATTTTTGTATTTTTAGTAAAGATGGGGTTTCACCATCTTGGCCAGGCTGGTCTTGAACTCCTGACCTCAGGTGATCCTCCCATCTTGGCTTCCCAAAATGTTGGGATTACAGGTGTGAGCCACCGTGCCTGGAGAGAATATTCTTATGGAGTTTTGCTGAATGTCCTTCTGCACTTAAGTCTCACAGGTGTGCTTATTGCCACTGGGGTGTCATTGCTCTTAATCCCCTTTGGTACAGAAAGCTAGCTAGGAAATATACATGTTATACTAATTATTGTACACACATATACATCTGTCTTTCTATCTATCTGTCTGTCTTCTATCTATTAAAAACATGATTTGCATTGGCACCCCTGATTTGGATATAGCACCAAGGTTCATTCTAGGTTTCCCCTTTCCCTTATTTGACATTTCTTCCTCTGACAGTGAGAAAACTTGCTCTCATGTTCCTTATGTATTTACTTATTGGCTTAATCCTAGTGTCTGTTTCAGAATTGCCAACTGTATTTTGCTTTACTAGATTTACTCTACATTTACTAGAGTCAAAGTGTAGTTTCTCTCTTTTTTTTTTTTTTGAGACAATATCTCACTCTGTCGCCCAGGCTGGAGTGCAGTGGCGCGATCTCGGCTCACTGCAAGCTCCGCCTCCCAGGTTCACACCATTCTCCTGCCTCAGCCTCCCGAGTAGCTGGGACTACAGGCGCCCGCCACCACGCCCTGCTAATTTTTTTGTACTTTTAGTAGAGACGGGGTTTCACCGTGTTAGCCAGGATGGTCTCGATCTCCTGACCTCATGATCCACCCACCTCAGCCTCCCAAAGTGCTGGGATGACAGACGTGAGCCACCGCGCCCGGCAAAATGTAGTTTCTAAAGTTACTTAGCCTAGCTCTTTTCCTTCTCACTTCTTTTCGTGTGGTCATGTTACTCATTTGTAATATAGTTAGGCTCAGTGTTACTGTTTATATTCCATTTTGCTTTCCCTCGCATCCTGGTTTTTAAAACCATTTATTAGTTTTTGGTATGTAGAAACATGACTGTGGTTCTGAGTTAAAATTATATAAGAACTCTACTCAGGGAGGAGTGCCTTCCTCCCCATCCCTGTCCCACCATTTCCACTTCTTTTCACATCACCTTCATTCTCTTCAGTTTCTGTTTTATCGTTCTTGTAATTGTTTTGCAGCAATAAACAAATAGCTGTACATTTTCTCAGATCTTCTGTCTTATATGAAGGACAGCATAGTATTTTCTCTCTCTTTGTACAGTTAACAGTATATCCTGGAAATTACTCCAATTTAGTTCATAGCATTCTTCGGTATTATTTCGAATAGCTGCATCGTACCTCATGTAGGTATAACACAATTTAGTCTTCTCTGTATGAACATTTTTTATTGTTTCTGATATTTTGCAATTACAAGCAATGCTGCAGTGAATAAACTGCACCTTTTAAAAATATGCTTTTGGAGGTGTATTTTCAGGGTGGATTTCTAAAAGTAAGATTGTTGGGCCAAAAAGTAAGAGAATACGAAGTTTTGCCAAGTATTGCCAAATTTCCTTCCAGAAGGATTGTACCAATCTGCATATCTCAGTGTTTTATTTTTATTTATTTATTTTTTTGAGATGGAGTCTCGCTCTGTCGCCCAGGCTGGAGTGCAGTGGCGCAATCTCGGCTCACTGCAAGCTCCGCCTCCTGGGTTCACGCCATTCTCCTGCCTCAGCCTCTCCAAGTAGCTGGGACTACAGGCGCCCGCCACCACGCCCGGCTAATTTTTTTTTGTATTTTTAGTAGAGACGGGGTTTCACCATGGTCTCGATCTCCTGACCTCGTGATCCACCCGCCTCGGCCTCCCAAAGTGCTGGGATTACAAGCGTGAGCCACCGCGCCCGGCCAGTGTTTTCTTAATAGTCATCTAATTATGAGTAAATTTGAACTCATTTTTATGTCTGAGAGCCATTTTTGTGTCCTTTCTTGTGAAATTTCTGCTTTCATGTTACATTGCTAATTCAGTCTGAATTTGAGAAGTAACAACAGCTTTAGCCAAAACTGAATTTATTTTTCAGTGAGATATATTTAGATACATTAAATAAGTGCTTTGGAGTGGGTGTCGTACTAGGGGCAGGGCAATGCTGAATTGGAATCAAATTGAGCTTGGTATGTGGAAAATGTGAGATCCTGTGAAAATTCATTCCTGATTTCTAGTAACAGCCCTTTCTCCCATCACAGAAGGAGCCTCAGATCTCACAGGGCAGTGAGAGTTACAAACCATTGAGCCAGAGATTCTGTGACCATGTGGTCTCGTGTTTAAGGTTTTGAGGAAGTGATGCAGACAGGGTGTGACCTCACAAAAGGAAGAGATCAGTGTAGCCCAGGGGGGAACCGCAGGAACCTTCCTAAAGGAGGAGGCTTGAAGGGAGGAGTCAGAGTTTGTTTGAAAAATGCAACCTGGTGAAAGTCTAGTGGTATTCACGGGACATTAGTAAAATGTGGTTGGAAGTTCTACACGCCTAGAATTTTCAACTCTGTCCATATGACAGAGGTGTGAAAACTGCTAAGTGTTGTTTACTCACCCATCTTATTCAATTCCTCACAACAGTTTTCAGAAGCATTAATGATTATGATCCCCATTTTCCAGATGAGATAACTGAGGCTCAGTCTTTTTTTCATAAAGGAATAAAGTTAAACAAGCTAAATTTGAACCCAGGTCTTTTTATTCTTGGATCTGAATTCTCACTGCTATGCTGTGCTCATAGAGGCACCCATCACAGGGCAGTTAATCTCAAATGCCCAACAGCAGGTGAACGGATACACATGTATTCCTATATTCATATAAGCAAATGTTAATCAGCAGGGAAAATTAATTCATGCTGCATGTTTCAACATGGACAAATCTTAATCTTTGTGGTAGGAACATGGGTGTCATATTATTTTCTGTATGCTACATTATGATAAATTTCAAGTAATGGCAGTCAAGTGGTCTTGCTGGCACATTTTCTGTAGATTCCAAAATAAAGGGATTTTTTTTGAAGTGGTTGGTGACAGGTAGGTAAATTAACATGTGCTTTGGCTCAGCTTGGCATATAATACATATTAAATATTCAGTTATTTGGACTGAATTATGACCCCAGTGGACCTCACGAGCTGGCCAGGGCTTTCCTAGAGGCCAGAGAGTGTGGATCTGCTGTTAGTGCTTGTTTGTTATTGAATTAGAGTGAAAAGGTTGTATGTCCGTGGGCTTCACAATCTCAAATCAAAGAACCAGAAGCCAAGCTAAATACCCAGAGAGTGTCAAACAAAAATCCAGCAAGAACAACAGTATTAAGGCTGAGAATAAGAGGCCATTCATTTATTCATTCATTCATTCACTCACTCAGCAAATATTTCCTGAGTGCCGACAGTGTGCCAGGAATTCTACTAGGCACTGGGGATCCAACAGGAAGCAGTAGAAATACGGTCCCTCCCCTGGTGGAACATAGACTCTATCAAGGGAAATATACCAAAAGAGAGAAGCAAACCTATACAGACCAGAGTTGGAAACACTCATTAAACCATTGACAAATTATTAACAAAATTATATTATTTTAAACCATTGACAAATTATAAGTGAATGATATTAAGTCATTGACAAATTATTGTCAATTTATACAAAACTATGACAATTTATTTGTCATGGTTTTGTTATTATATTGCAATTTAAACCATTGACTAATTGTATTATATATGAATTATATTAAACCATTGTCAAATCATACAAAACCATGACAATTTATTAGTCAATGGTTTAATTAACGTTTCCAACTTTTGGAAACGTTAATTAAACCATTGACAAATAAATACATCTATTAAGTAACAGCACAAATTACTGTGATTCATTTATTTATTGAGTATTTATTTATACCTACTATGTGCTAGCTGCTGTCCTAAACACTGAGGTTGTAGTACAGATACTGGGACTGCTTCTCACTGGCTAAATTTGAGATAGAAGCTTATCCCTGGACAGACTCCTGTAACACAGAGAATGGAATATTCTCGTCCTATGTCCATCCCTAGAGCAATTGGGCTGCACCCAGGCCACATGGGCTTACTCAAGTCAGGGTGGCTTCCCAGAAAGAAAATAGGAGACATTTCCACAAACAGGAGATAACTGGATATTAGGTGATAAGACTCTACTGACATTATCTGCAAACTTTTCTTCATTTCCTGAAGTTCATTCACCACAGCCTTTCCTTCTGCCTCAGTTCTTCCGGCCACACATTCTGAGCCAGAACTCCTCGCTTTACGGGTGGTTGCTGTGGTTGGCTGACAGCTCTGTGGTTTCCAGGGATGGCATGTCATGCAGCCTGGGCTCACAGGACAAATACAAGGCTCCCTCCACTGGGATGCTGAATGGTTTCTTTTAATATAATGATTAATCAGAAGTATACCCGTGCCCAGGTACATCTGTGAGGCAGAAAGAAACATCTGCAATGCACTAAGATGAGGCTGAAGGCAATGCACTGCTTTTAATGCTCCTGGCCTGCCAGTCAAGTTGCATCTGATTGATGAGGATGCCTGCTGCAACCCCTGCTGGTCTCTTTACAAATTCAAGCTTATCAATTCATGAGTCTCCCGAAAGATTGATGAGCTCCGTGATCTAGGCAAAACATTATTTTCTGCCTAAATCTGCATTAGTTTTTGATTCTTGCCAGAACACATTACCACATAGTGCCTTGAAACAGCACAAATTTATTATCTCACATTTTTTTTTAATAAGTTGAAAATCCACTGTGAATTCCACCAGGCTAAAATCAAGGTGTCTGCAGGGCTGTGTTTCTTCCTGGCAGCTCTAGGGGATAATCCGTTTCCTTGCCCATTCAGGTTCTTTCTTGTGCTGGTAGGCTGAGGTTCCTGTTTCCCTGTTGGCTGTTAACTGAGGGCCACCCCCAGGTTCTACTAACAGAAGATGTCTTCACTCCTTGCCTCATAGTTCCCTTTCTCCTTCTTATCAGCCAAAGACAGTGAGTAGAGTCCCTCTCATGCTTCAGATCTTATCAGCCAAAAGACAGGGAGTAGAGTCCCTCTCATGCTTCAGATCTCCTCCGCCTCTTCCTCTGGCCTCACCTCTCCCTGTCTGACTCTTTTGCCTTCCTCTTCCACTTTTAAGGGCTTCTGCGATTACTATGAGTTCACCAAGAAAATCCAGAATAATCCATTTGAAGTCCCCCAATCTTAGTTCCATCTGCAAATTTCCTTCTGTCATGTGATGTAACATGTTCACAGGTTTCAGTTTCAGGTCATGAACATCTTTGGGGACAATGCCTACCATGAAGGTGAATCCAAATGTTGAGATATTGTGTTGGGGTAGAAATTTGAGGTCATTGAAGTCACCCTCTGACTTGACCTCCTCATCTCTCTCCTTTGTATTGGGAGCCTGCTGCTAACAGAGCAAGATGTATTTCTGCCCCTTCTCCTATAGGTGATGGAACGATCTCCAGGGCTCGAGAAGCCACCCTGGCCTGGGGAGGGTGGAAACATAACTCCTCTTTGAGTTCCAGCCCCCACATGAGTGTGAGCAAGGGGGCAGCGCACTGCTGCTTGGGACCATGTGGGTTGGAATTGCAGCACCAGCACTCTCTAGCTCTGCAACTGTGGGTGAGTCCCCTAACATCTCTCTTCCTCAGTTTCCTCATCTACAGTGTGGGGAGATTCAAGGGTTTACTTTGTTTAAGGCTCAGTTCTAGCCCATGTTGCATATAACGGTGACCCAACTGACATGTCTTGCTGTCAAGTGCGTACATTGTAGAGGGAAAGTCAGAATAAGAACATAATTGCCCATCCATCCACAAGCTCACTTCAAATGGTAGAAAGCAATGTGGAGAAGATGAGCCCCAGTAATATGTGATAGAGTTATCAGCAGGGTTGAGTGGTGAAGAGGGATAGTCAGAAACCGTAATCTGGGAAGGAAAGCCTTTGTTAGGAGATGAAGCTGAGATCTGAATAATGAGAAGGAACCTGCCATGGGCAGGTCAGCGGAGAGGATTGCAGGCGGAAGAAGCCACAAAGTGCAAAGGACTTGAGGCAGGAGCATTTCACAAGAGATCTGTGAGAGAAGGGGCATGACGGAGGCTCAAATCATAGAAAAGGGACAAATAAACTCTAACTAGGGAGGAGGTGATATTTGACCAAGACCTTAAAAGATGGTAAAGTTTCACCCAATGCACACGGTGAGGATGAGCATGCAAGTCTTGAAGACAAGTTGACCCAAAGCACCAGTAGAGGGACAGTGGCAGCTGGAGCCCAGGGCTTTAGGAGGTGTGGGCAGGACATAGTATGTCTTGGCAAAGAATTAGCTAAGTAAATCTATAGGTAAAGTGTTGCAACTTGTAGCTTTTCAAGAATGGAGTAATAACTATTCCTGCTGTGAAAAGTCACTGTGGTAGTGGATGGGTGAATGAATACAAGAAGACCAGTAGGAGAGCATGCCACCAGTACCCACAGGGATGCCCAAGGCCTGAATCAGGTCCTTCTTTGCAGTGAGTAGGTGGGGTATGGACAGCGAGGACTATTTGTGTCTTCTCTGGGAGGTGTACACACTGGAACGTAGTGACCAACTGAATTTGGAATGTGAGAGAGAGTCAAGGGGATTCTGAACCCAAGTTGTTACCTTGGTAGATGAGCATATGGTCAATGGACAGAGAAGGAGGCAACAGGAGAAGAGGAAATAGGAAATGGCTTGGGGTTGGGCTTGGTGGAGCTTGCTGCCAGAAATGTGTAGAACTAGAAGAGCCTGGGGTTGTGTGTGGTTTGCTGGACCCAGGATTCAAAGGCTGAGTTAATCACACAACTCAGTCGATGGCAGATTATTACAGTTAGTCAACCCCACACAACACCAATCCTTTGACTGATTGGTTGATTCATTCATCTCTTCATCTTATTTCCATTCTCCATTCTTGTTTTATTACCCATAGGTAATGCATGTCTTGGTGTATGGGTGTGTGTGTAGGTGTAGGTGTTATTTTCAGGATGTATATTGTTGATTTTTGTGCATGTGTTTATAATTTGCATAAATGTTATTGCTTTATAAAATTATATATACATATGGGTCCGTATTCCACATTGGGTTTTTTATACCCGTCCATCTTGCTGTGGTACAATCATTGCTTCTGAAGGCTGCTGTCTATGGGGGTCACCCATCAAATTGAGTTATAGATTGTCTCCGACTTCCTGGTCCCCAAATAATTCTGTGATGTTTATCTTCTTACGAGGATTACGTTATGGATACCAGTATGAATTTCTACGGTGTATATTCAGGAGCATTTCTTTGACAGCTATGGGTTGGAAGTGCTGTTCATATTCATGTTAGACTTCAGGATTTCCTCTTCCGTGAATCTCCTCTGTCCAGTTTTCCTTGGGGGTTGCTTTCCTTTTTTGCATTGATTAGCAAAAATTACTTATATATTCTAGATTTTAATCCTTTGTGGTTGTAAGTATTTTATACTTGTGGCATGCACTTTAAAATCTATGTTCCCAGAATTTGTTACCTACTTATCCTGCTTTTCATTTTTCAGCTTTGTAGAATCTCTTTTTTCTCTCCCAACCTTCTTTCCATGAATGTTATAAAGCACTTATTCTAGTTGCTAATGTTTCTGAGTGGTAGGAATAGAGCATGTCAGGTATAATATCTTCCCTTATGCATATTTAACTCATTTTTGAGCACTATAATATTGAACAAGAAAATCGAAGCCTGCTAAGGAGGTCATCTGATCTTGCATGGGAGGCAGGGTTGTATTGGTAAATGATTAACAAGTAGCTCTCTGGGGAAAAGCCCACAATTTATAGCATCTGCCAATGTTTGTGGTAATACTTCAGCATGGCTGATTTGAAGCTTCTATCATGTACCACAATTTGATGGGGTCAGGGAAGATCTACGTGTGGAGCTGATATTTGAGTTGAGGTGTAAAAGACCTAGAAGGTGGTAGTTCAAGTGGCAGTCATCACATCATCCAAGCAAGAGATAGTAGGAAAAGAAGGTGCCAAATAGACGCATAGCAACTGAGTCCACATCCCTTTAAGGTACTTTCCCATTTCCCCTACCCAGCACCTGTTTCCATATCTTCTTGCCCTGAACTGTGACATTTAGCTATCTTATCCCAAGGGGATCTGGATGATGTAATTTTTAAGGTTTGATGTATTTCCAGCCCCAACAAAATCAGGGTTCTGTTCCCTAGAAACAGAAGTGGAATTCTACTGAATACGCAGAGAGCAGTCTCTGTCACATAAAATGTGGTAAAAAGAATGAAGACAAAATCATTTTCTTTCAAGACATTTTTGCTGGGAAGTAGATGTGAAAACACACCCTATACCTGGAGAGGGACCCAATATCTAACTCGGATTTTATTTTCTTGTTTTGTAAATGCTGAAATTAACTTGACCCTGTGCAAAGGCAGAAATGAGATTGTGAGTTTCAGAATTTTGAGGTAAAGACAGGCTTATTTCCTGAGGGCCTAAAAGACTTTGTCAGTTTTCCATGTGCATTTCCAGGAAACCATTGAATAGCTACCTCCCTTTTTCACTCACTTTAGAAATTTGTACTTAAAAAAAAGTAGTTGACTGGGTCTATTAGATTTTTGCAATTTTGCATTTAATTCATTTATAGGTAGCTGGTTTATTTTGCCACTTCCACATTTCAAAGTTTTATTTTTGTCTACTAATGAGTTGTGCAGCAAGCAAGTCTAAAGAAATTCAAGAGGACTGCGCTAAAAAGGCTTACAAATTGCATTTTGTGGTATTTTTTATTCTACCTAGAGGGGAATCATTTGGTGACAGTTTCATCGGATTTCTTCTATAAATGGGGTATACATTTTAGTTCTGTAATTCCATTAAAAACAAACTACTCCTGTCATGTTTTAGGTTGATTACAGCTTATTGTCACTTAGAAGTCTTCAAAGATCACCTAATTAGAGAACGGAAGAAGATAATGTATTACATACTATTATAATTTATAATCCAGAATTATGAAATTAGATATTTTAATTATGTAAGATTGCATGCTTTCTGAGCCACATAGTCTAAATCCAAAAAGCTCTTTGCAAATCATTATGCACACTTTCTTCTTTGTTCTCTTTATATTTTATTCAGAGCATTATCTGAATTTGTGTCTGCCACTCTGATTATGTACCTTTTGCAGACAGTTGCTGACTGGTTGTTTCTGCATCCCCAGCACAGGACTGGCAGCTTGTTAGAGCTCATTAAATATTTGTCGATTTGAATTAAATTTGAAATACAGTATTAAAAATCTTGCACCAACCTCCAGGGTCCTCAGCGGTGATTTTTGTTCTCACTATGGCAATGTAGTCGCATTCCACACTTATTAAATATATTGATGCTTTTCCTCCAAATGGAACCCCGAACTTTTATACGGTGCCTGTGCTCTGCTGAGTTTCACTTAAGGATATTTCTGCCTGCTCTTGGTATTGAGACTTCAGGATCAATATGAGGAGTTACTTCCTTAGGAGAAAGAAATACTACTGAGTGATTTCACCTTGCTTAGGATCTGAACTTTTTAACTTTTAACAAATTTTTCATTGACTAATAATTGTATACATTTATGAATTCCAGTACAACGTTATGACATGTGTACATCCTAGGGTCACCAAATCAGGATAATTAACATATCCATCACCTCACATACTTATTATTTCCATTACCAAAAAGATGAAAGATATCAAGTGTTGGCAAGGATGCGAAGGAAAGGTAACATTTGTGTACTCTTAGTGGTAATATAATTTAGTCCAGCCATTTTGGAAAACAGTATAGATTCCTCTACAACTAAAAATAGAACTACCATGTGATCCAGCAGTCCCACTTCTCATTACATAGCCAAAGGATCCGATTTAATGATCATCTTGATATCTGAAATTTTGATTGGGCTTAAAGAGGAAAAGGAATTTTTTTCTCTTTGTAAACTTGATAAAGACTGGGCTGTGAATATGTGGGCCATGGCAGAATGTGAGAAAAATCCAGACCCTACGTTCACTAACACAAGAACTTCTCTAACACATTGCTAACCTTTCTGACACCCTCTTACAACACTCAACACTCCACCCCTTTGCTCTGGTGTTCCAGTCACGTGGACTTTGTGGGTTTCTTGAATCACGAGATTGTTCTCACCTCAAGACATTTTGTTTGCTCCTTTTCATTGTCTGAAAGGTTGTTTCCTCATGTCTTTACATGACTGGCTTCTCATCAGTGAGTTCTAAGCCCAAACAACACCTCCTTCTAAAGAGCCTTTCCTCTCCATACCAAAGACACCTTATGACACTCCCTCTGTCTCCCCTATCTCTCAGCTTTTAGCATTTCTCATTCCCTGAAATAATCTACTCATTTATTTCGCATCCGTGATCCCCTGTAGAATGCCAGCTTTATGCAATCAGGGGCTGTGTCTGAATTTTCCAACTTTATTTACCCAGAGCTAAGAACAGTACTCAACATGTAATAGGTGTTTGGTAAGTATCTGTGAAATGGACACAGGTTCAGCTTTTGAATCTAATAATTAACTCTTGTGCTGTCGTACTTTGTGATAGGAAGTAATAAAGTAAGATTTGACAAATCCAACCAACTCCCAGGTTCTCTAAGTCAGAACCTCAATCCTTGTCTTGCCTGCATGACTCATACTTTTCATAATCATCATCAGTTTAGAGATTTCAAGAAGACAGATTTTAGTTTTGTGAAATGAATGAATTAATTGGTGCCTCTGCTTGGCAGATACACAGGATCCTGCTCTGGACTTTGGATTTCCTTATCAGTGATTTTCCTTTAGGATTTGTGTGGAAGAAATTGTTAGCAAACAAGAAAGGCATTAAAATCTTCCAACTTCCTGAAATCCATTTCTCTGGAATTTCTTCCTCCTTAAATCTGAAATAAATTTTTAAACCTAAGTTCTACTAAGGCAAAAGGAAATTCTTCAGCATCTCAATTTTCTTGAGGATTTGTATGATACACATCTCAGCTCCACTCATCTTCAAGAACTATAGTCTTCTTTTCACTGTCTAGAAATAGAAGGCAGTTAGTCTTAAAGGTAATAGCAATTTGGCAGCCTTGTAATTTATCAGTTCTGTGGGTCCTAGATGTTTCTTTCCACGGTTCAACCTGAGACTGGGAGAGAGGTGGAATATTGTCTCACTAAAGAGGTTTTCTAGGGTATTTGTCCAAGGCTTCTTAATGCAATTTCTAATGCAAAGACCCCTATTCCTTTTTTTTTCTGGTCTGGTCTTACTGCTGCTTGGCAATATTTTGAAGTTTTAGTTGGTCAACTTGTACCCCTTGGTGATTATTAGCCACTGATAATTATGTGCTGAATGAAGGAGGAAAGGAGAATATTGGTGACTTGATAAGAAATGAAATTGGGTGGTTATTTCCAAAGTTTCTTATGGCATAAATTCAATAACTCAATTTTGTTGGCTTCACTCTGTAGAAAAAAGAGAAATAAAGAGTTAGATTCCATTTTGCAACAGAGCTGGATTGCACAGCGAAAATCTATGAGCATATATAATGTTTTCATCACTGAGTAGGTTAATAAAGACCTTAATAAAATTTACTGGCAATAAGAACCACAGACCACAGGAACAGAAGCAAGATTTGTTTATTTGCTATTTCTAGGTAAATTTCCCATATAATGGATATTGTGTTAGAAATTTAAATGCAGTTAGCACACAATGCATTATAATATTTGAACAAAGATACAACAAAAGGCAGCCTGTGGGTAATGTGCATATGAAAAATCCAGCTCATTCTTGATTTCTATAAGTAACCAAATCTCGGATCCTGAAATTGATCTGTGATCACAGTGGTTGAGGTTTGCTGATAATTTAGCAGCCACTCAAAGGTAGGAAATAAACTTTCAGTGGAGAAGTAACATCTAAACCTTTCCTTATTAGTAGCTCTTAGAGTGCGATGCCAATGTGTATTTCATCAGTGACACCCTTGATGACTGTAAGAAATTCTGTGTATTGCTAAATGACAGATATTTCTGGAGTTACTTATACCTATTCATAGGATAGAGAAACACCATTCTTTGCTTTTTTATTCAAAAAATGAACTGACATGAAGAAATCAAAAGATCAGAATTCAAGTATTTGGATGTCAATTAGTTAATTAATGTCAGGGATGAAGGAACAGCTAGTGGCTTCCTACTGTTTTGAAGAAGTATACATTATACTTGGCATCACATCATTAGAAGGTTTTATTTGATATTGCTGAACTATTCATAGTAATATTGATGGAGTGAGAGAAAATGATAGACTCACTTTTGGTGAGACCAGCATATAAATTAAAATGTCTCCTATATAACTCTGTGTTTTAATCTTTCCTTCTCCTTCCTCTACAAGTCACCAGATTCTAAACTGTGAATTGCCTGTGAATTCATTTTAGTACTATTGGATGTAAGAAGCATTAGATCCTTTTTTAATTTCACAAATTAAATTGAGAAATGGAGACTCAATGTTGAGATGCCTTAATCAAATACACATTGCTTATGTCTATTACAAATGCTTTGACTGCAAGTAACAGATAACTCAAGCAGCTTAGACTGATAGTGCTTTATTTTATTTGGTGTAGCAAGATGCCTGGAGGTGAGCAGCTACTGGCATCAGTTCTTTTTAAAAAAAAAATATTAGGCTTGGAGTTTCTATGATTGGCTCAGGCGTTCCCTCAGGGCCATAGAACGGTTGTTGCTGTAATTCCAAGCATCACAGCCATATTCAAGCAGGCCATATAATGTGGAAGAGTGATGTTTGTCTCATTTATCAAGAAAGCAACGCAGTCCCAGAAGCCCCCGGCAGGTACCTCGTTCTGTCTCATCGGTCAGAGCGTGTGATATCAGCACCTGGAAAAATGAGTATTTACTTTTTCAACCAATGTAGTGGAGGTAGACAAGGCACAAAAGAATTAAGAGTGGGTGTTAGTTACAAGCCTTCAGTGACTGCCACATTGCTAGTTTCCAATCGTTACTCTAACACATCTCAGACTAACATGTTTACAGTGCCTCTGGGGCTCACTCGCTGCATAATTAAACAGACGCTGGGAATACAGCACCTGCTGTACACCCATGCTAAGTGCTGGGTGAACAGTGATAAGGCAACCACAGTCCTTGATGCTATAAAAATTAGAGGTTTTCGAGGGAAGCAGTATTAAATAGCCAATTAAATGATTAAGTATTTAATTATGGTTTGTTATTAAACGTGCAATGACATGAAAGAGGCAGACCAGAACTGGATGGAGACATAGATGTCTTCTCTGAGAGAGTCACAACTGAACTGAGCGTTAAAGGATGGACAAAAGTCAATTGAGCCTAGAGAGTGAAGTGATCATTTTCAAAAGAAAAACAGCATGGACAGAAACAAGTGTGTGGCCAAAGATCAGAGAGGGATGCTGATTCCCCGTTAATAAGAAATGTTAGTGCAGTTTCAGGTACACTCAAAATATCTATTGGTATATGTTTTGATATCTAAATTATAAGGAGCCACCCTAGGGAGAGTCTGTCACACTTTGATATTCAAATTAAAGCTTTGTGCTCACTAATTGCCTTTGTTGATATTTTTTGTCATCAGTCGGTACTAATTGCCTTTGTTGACTTTTTTTTTGTCATCAGTGGGTAACTCAGCATTTGTATGTCTCGCAGCAGATTGGATCCTGCCCGGATCTTCGTTGTCAATAGCTTTGTTTAATTCCGGGGCTTCTCCAATATCACTTGTACTGACCTTACGTAATCTTGAAAGGTATACAAATCACATTGCAATTGATTTACTCCTGTATATATTGGACGATTGGCTACAGTCTGACCAGGGAAGATAGCAGAGATGTTGACGGGATTGGAGAAGACAGGTATCGCTCTTTCATACAGGACTAGTTTATTAGAGGTCACTTCAGCAATTGACATTGCTTATGCTGACAACTATTCCATCTTTATGGAATCTGATAACTTGAGAGGATCAGACAACAAATGCAGGGATGATGAAGACCTTACAGAAATCTAAATAAAATGTAAGATGCATAATATGCATGGCTAAGGGTAGTGAGATCATCGACCATTTTCATGTTGTTATTGAGATCTTATTTTTTGTAGTGAATGCTGCAAATACCACCAAACTTCATGAATAGGTTTTTCCTAAAACTAACTCATAAGGATGAAGCAATTTACTGGATTTGTAAGACACAGTATGTCTGAGATTAAATGGTATATTTTGGTCAATAAATCTGTACATTGCAGCCAATATATTTTCAATAACTAAACTTTCAGAAAATATCCGCTGCTATTCAAAAAACAAATATAAATAAAGAATCTAAAAAACACAAAACAGAATACAATATTTTTCTTCCCTGATCACCACTGTAATGGAATACTCCCATTTTTCTAAGAGATAGTTTAATTATTAGTTTTTAATTGGTTTTCTCTTCTTTTTCTTCTTTCCCCTTTCCTGGCTTCCTGCTTAGCCTTTTAGAAAATGCAAATATAACCTTTCACCTCCTCCTCATCAGATATTCCCTACAGGGCCAGTTCATGTATATGTTCTAAGAGGGATCTCTCCTCCCCCCATAGAGCTGACAGTGGATTTGCAGAGGAAAGCAAGTCGCCATGGCACGCTCACCTCCAGGGGGTTTTGCCCCCAGAGGGCTTGTTGGAAAGCATATCCGCTTGGCCTCTTTCACAACTTACTTCTGCCCAGGAAGGTGCCAACTCAGCACCAGCTCAGTAGATAAGGCACCAGGCTAGCAGGGAGACCCTCTACCTTTGCTCACTTCCACCCTTCCTTGTAAAAGTGCCCGCTCTCTGCCCCCAAGGGAAGGTGGTGCATTTAAAGGCAGGCCACTTTCTGCCCCTTCCCCCAAACTAGCTTTGGAATACATTTACTTATGCTGGGTGTTAGACCTCACTCTTGTTAATCACACTTTGCATGCAGTGAGCAACTGACATGCTTTTCGGTTACACCACCACCATCTGCTTTGCTTATATGGTGATATTTCAAACAAGTTTCTCCATATGGCAAATAGGAATAACAGTAGTACCTATACTATGGGAATATAAGGTGGATTGAATGAAAAATTAAAAGCAAAACATTTAGAACAATGCCTTAGCACGTAGCAAGTACTCAATAAAATTTAGGTTTTATTGCTAAGTTCTTTATCTACTTGCTCTTGGAAAAGTGAACCATGGCAAAAGAACAGTAGTGAAAACAGACACCCACGGTTGTAGAGTAAGCCTGCTGAATAGAACTTTAGCCAGATAAATGGCTCATGCCTATAATTCCAGCACTTTGGGAGGCTGAGGTGGGAGGTTTGCTTGAGCCCAGGCGGTTGAGGCAACAGTAGAAAAAAGAAATGAGGCGGTGCCATGGCCACATTGGGAGGGACTCTGGCTGTCTAGACACAGGCTCTGAGACATTCTCAATTGCCCTTCAGGCAGCAGACAGGATGGCTGGAGGCTGGGGCAGAACAGGACACCTCTATCCACAGTTCACAGACATAGATTCTTAGAATATGATGGTAACAAGAAAGAAAGGCTTGAGGAGGTACCAGGTTCAGTTAGTAAAAGATAATTCTTCAAGTCAGGGCATCCAAATCCCCAGAGGGAAACTGCTTTAGTAAAAGTGGGCAGTGATTAGGACACATGGAAGCAAGAAGTAGAGGTGAATGTGTTAGAGTCTATTTAAAAACCTACAGGGGAAAATCCTCTCAATGTAATTTGGAAAGTAGCTTAGGAAGGTAAAGCATCCTTTTACAAAGAGTAATTAGATGGGTAGGCCTTCGTATTTTCCGTATCTTTCACAAAAGCATTCATTTACAGCAGGAAAAAATGGAAGCATTCCCAGGAAAACCCTTTAGTTCAGGAATCTCTTTCCCATTGCTATTTAGAGTTCTTAAATTTTATTAGAGCTTTATTTATCTGAGTCTTGGAAGTGGTTTAACCTTATTTTTTTTTCTTAAATAAAAAAAAAAACAGGAGGAGTCATGACATTTTGATAATGGGAGACTTGGGCCTAGCTGTTGGTGTGTGGATTTCATTAGTTTATTTTTCACAAGGAAGCTTTGCTTCCAATTTGCTTGGGTGCAGGGTGGAGGGGTTTGGTGTGATGTATACTCTCTGTGCTGGCAGCCACTTTAGTTCCCTCATGCACTGTTTTCCTGCAGCATGGCATTCATCTGGATATATCCTGTGGGAAAGGGTTCCCAGAGCCTCACTGGGCATTTCTCACTGGTCCATAGGCCTCTGGGAAGCAAAGGGGAGATGGTCATTTTCACAGCTGGCACCACGGACCTCTTGAGCATTCCTGTCCTGGAAAGTCCACGCACATCTGTGGGGCATCACTGACATTTCACTGAGGCACAGCAAGAAACGGGTGGGTGCTCCACAGCCCTGCCCTCTCCCTGATTGTTCTCCAGGCACATCCACAGCATCGCAGCAGCTCCTGAGGCTAGGGGGGCTCTTGGATGCTGCCTGTGAAATTTCTGCTATTGTGGAGATGTACTTTGGTTTTTAGCAACATGAGGATATTGCAGGAGCGCAGGAAGAAGTCAGGGCTCTGAGGTCTTCTAGTGCCTTTTTCCAGTGCTCCGAGGATGGGCGCTCCCATCCTTTCCTGCTCACAGTGTGCTCAGCGCAGCAGCCTCCAGTGCTCCGAGGATGGGCGCTCCCATCCTTTCCTGCTCACAGTATGCTCAGCGCAGCAGCCTAAAGTGCTCCGAGGATGGGCGCTCCCATCCTTTCCTGCTCACAGTGTGCTCAGCGCAGCAGCCTCCGACTCTGTCCCCTCAACTATTCAATGCCCTGAGCTTCCACAGCCCCATACCTCTCATGCCCCCCTCCCTTGATGATGCTTCCACCTCTACAGGTGAAGTACAGGCCCTGCAGATTCCATCACTTCCCCCAGAGGCATCTGTCTCATTCACATCATGCTAGGGACCCTGAAGCAGAAAGTCATCTGATTCCCGAAACACTGATTAAACGTAAAATTAATGCACGTGGGAAACTTCTGCAGCTCCTACATCAGGGTGCTTGCAAAATAAAGGGCTGTTTCACTCTTACAAGCAGAGCCACTCTCCCCACACCTCCCAGAGGAGACTGCCTTTCACTAGGGGCCACATTAAGTCTGCCTTTCACTGGGGACCAGCTCTCATAACAGATACCAAATTTCACCACCTGTTTAGAACCAAAATTTCATGGATACATTTTCCAGTCAGCCTAATGAAGACAGTCGCAGGTATACAGACAATGGCAGTGAAAATCAGCAACAAAGACCAGTGGGAAGTGCTGGAGGGAATGAAGTAGCAATGTTCAGACAATTGCCACCCTTGCCTGCCTGTGCTGTCACCTAGGCACACACATCAGGAAAGCGCCCAGTCCTCAAGGCCACAGAGGATGCCTGCGAGACCTGATAGCAAAACAATGAGTTAGTGTGGTCTTATGAAACGGTGCTTCTCAGTTTCACGGGTGACGTGTTTCTTTCAACTCATCAGTATAGCTCCAGCCATACAGTTTCCCAGTGGCTCCATCACAGGGAGGATGTGCTGCTATCTGAGGCTTTTATTCTTTATGCTTTTTATATACAAATGACCTAATTAGAGTCGAGGTGGCAAAAGTTAGCTTCGTTCACATTTGTCACCAAAAGAGTTTGGATAACAACATGGGCTTTTTAAAAAAATTATAGTTATTATTATACTTTGCAGTGCAGTTAAGGATTGAAAAGGAAAAAACTGGAAATGATTTAAGAGGCAAGTATAAGATGTAGGTTTTTATGTGCAAAACTAGGGTAGCACTGGCTGGTAATTGGACCTTTGTGCTTAAATCATTTTGCAGACATAACACCTGGGTACCTGCTCTTTACCGAGACTAAATGTATCTCAGGACTTCAGAATATTTAGTGAGGTGAGCTTCGCATTGCTGGCTGGCATATTTTCTTTGCTATCTTGAAAGTTATTCTTGGAGTTTATGCGGTTGATTTCATTGGGAAACAGAAAAAACAATCAAATTGACAGTAACTTCGCACCAAAGCATCTAGCAGGCAGAGCAAATGGTCACTCTTGTTGTAAAAGCCATCTTCAGAATTGTTTTGTCTGAACGCTTTGTACCTTTCATTGAGCACACATCTTCTGGGGATTGCTAAGGTGGTCTGGCCAAAGGGCTGGTCTGGACATGGTCCTTGCCTGCTTTAAAATCACTGTCAACTCACAGTGCATGCCATGTGGGGTCTGGTACCCATGACCATATATTTTATTACAATCTGTCATCTTTTCTTCTTCTCTAGAACACACATTCTTTTAAAAGTTCACAGTGTTAAAAACAACATAGATGCTCAATAAATGTCTGTTGTGTGAATGAATGATGGAATGAGGGATTGAGAGGATGGATAAGGAATTGCACAATGACCAGAGCTCTCTTTTTCCAGTGTTGGTGTACAGGGTTGCTACATTTTTGGAAGACTAGAGCAATCCTCATTCAGGACTTCTGCCACCTTTTGAAGCTTACTAATAATTGTATCTACATATTTTAATTGACAAATAATAATTGTACTTATGGGTTACATAGTGACGTTTTAATACATATAATGTATAGTGATCAAATCAGGGTAATTAGCATATCATCATCTCAAACATTTATCTTTCTGTTTGTTGGGAATGTTCAACGTGCTCCTTCTAGCTATTTGAAACTATGTAATGTATTGTTATCTGTAGTCATCCAACTGTGGCATAGAGCACTAGAAGCCTTTCTTCCTACCTGTCTGTAATTTTGTAGCTTTTTGAAGTTTCATCTGAGAGGGGAAAAGTGATCAAGCAATCCGATGCCTCCTATCCCAAGCTGCATATCTAGGTCTGTATCCATTACAGCTATGCCTTTAAGTCTGCAACCTCATTTAGCCTGTGGTACTTCTGGAAATCTCTGTCTGCTGCTGAAAACTTTCAGAGCTGGAGTGACAGCTACTCAGGGACAGCTCTCCTGCCTTTAGCATGCTTTCAGCTCCAAGTGATAGAACACCTCATTAACAGTGGCTGAAACAATAGGGGATTGTGATCTCTTATAAGAAGTGCAGAGGCAGGTAATTCTATGGTTGGTAAATTCAGCAGCACAACAATGTCACCCAGAGGCTCTCTCTTTCCACTCAACCACATTCATAGGCTGACTGTATCTTGATTTCAAGATGAGTGCAGCTCCTCCAGGCATCACAAATTTTACCCAGGTCTATCAGCAGGAGAGGACATTGTCCTCGTGCATCTCACTTTAGCCATGAAATAAAATCTTTCCCACAATACTTAGAGTAGGCTTCCCTCAGATCCCACTGGTGAGCAATAGATCCCATGCCTCTCCTTGAAGAGTGGTGCCTGGCATTATCTGGCTGTGCCTTGGAGGCCAGCTTTGCTTCCCTGGCACACAGGTGAGAGAATGGACAGCCAGCAGCACCTGTTACACTCTGCAAAGTTGATTATAAGAGGATTGGAGTTTGACTGGTTTTCTTCCTAGCTTTGTAAAGGGGAATTTGTGTTTCAAAGTGGAATACTTCCTCTTGTTTGCTGGCCTGCTTATCTGGTACTACACTAATAAAACCCAACATAAAAGATGGCTTATGTTCCTCATGCAAAAGGAAAAGCTCAGGGGTGGACTGGTACCAGGGATGTGGGGTCCATGTCCTCAAGCAGTGTCCTTAGCAACTTGTCTCCCTGTCTTGGTTTTTCTCAGGCAGACTCTTTTCTCCTGGAGGCAGGATGATTGCCAACAGCTCCCAGCAAACGTCTGCTGACTTGGTCACTTCTGGGAGAAAGCTGCTGTCCCCACATGGGCCCAGCACAAGTCCTGGGGTTGCTCATCACAGGCTGTTTGGCATAACTGGGATCATGTACCCATCTTGAACCACTCACTGTAGCCAGCCTTGAACCAGGGGTAGGGATCAGCCCCTAGTTGAGGGATTTGGGCAAAGAGTAGGGGAGGGGTTCTGGGTGGGCAGTGGATACTGATGGAGACAGGAGCTGGAGTGGGTGCCATGCCAGTTACCATAGTCTCACGGGTCCTGGAATTGTGCTATAGGAGTCGAAATGGGATTCTCCAGCTCTGCAAACTCAGGAGTCACAGTTTCGGTTCATAGTGTTGATATTTCTGGTCTCTGTATAAGGAATATATTTTGTTGAACTATGTGACTAATCAAGTTGTAATGTTTTTTAAATGAAAGAAGAATTCCTATCATAGTCATCCCTTTGATTTGTGAGGATGAACACTTCGATCTCTTTAGAAGAGATAAAAGATTACATGAGGAAAAAAGTATGTAACTAGAGTTATATAAATATAAAAAAACTTTTAAATTTCAATGTCCTTTCTCTTTTCTTATTCTTTTTCATATTTCTAATTTGAAACCACTTGTTCTGTAAAAGCACTTTTTTTCTTTTGAATTGCATTTTATTCCTTGCTAATATTCCCTTGAAATCCATTCTAAAATATGAATGTACGTATTTTCATTGGCTGTCATCAGATTGTGTTATCAAGTGAGATGTGAATTGCAGGATAACAGGATGAATGTGTTTGACTGCAAACCATATGAATATGAATATAGTCCTAATAAAACATTATACAAAAAGTTGCAGTCTCTGCAGCCTGTCAACCTTGGGTGGGTAGAGTTTTAGTACATTATAATGTGGTAAGTGCCTTAAAGTACAAGCATACCTCATTTTATTGTATTTTGCTTTATTGAACTTCTCAGATACTGTGTTTTGTTTTGTTTTTCTGGTTTCTTTTTTAAAACAAATTGAAGGTTTGTGGCAACTCTACATTGAGAAAGTCTATTAGTGCCATTTTTTTCTAACAGCATGTGCTCACTTCATGTCTCTGTGTCACATTTTGGTAGTTCTCATAATATTCGAAGCCTTATTATTTTTGTTATATCTGTTATGGTCATCTGTGACCAGTGATTGTTGGTGTTACTAGTATAAAATATTTTAGGGCACCACAAACTGCACTCATATAAGACAATGGACTTAATCAATAAATAGATTGTGTGTGTTCTGACTACTCTACCAACTGGCCATTTCCTCATCCCTCTCCCTCTTCTAAGACTTTTTATTCCCTGAGACTACACAGTAATAAAATTAGGCCCAATAATAAGCTTACAATGGCCTCTAAGTGTTCAAGTAAAAGAAAGAGTCACATGTCTCTCATTTTAAATCAAAAGCTGTAAATGATTCAGCTTACTGAGGAAGGCATGTCAGGAGCCCAGACGAGCTGAAAGCTAGGTCTCTTGCACCAAACAGCTAAGTAGTGAATGCAAAGGAAAACTTCTTGAAGGAAATGAAAAGTGCCACTCCAGTGAACACATGAATCATAAGAAAGCAAAACAAGCTTCTTGCTGATATGGAGAAAGTTGGATTGGTCTGGATAGAAGTCCCAACCAGGCAGAACATCCCTTTAAGCCAAAGCCTAATCCAGAGCAAGGCCCCAACTCTCTTTAATTCTATGAAGGCTGAGAGAAGTGAGGCAGTTTCATAAGAAAAGTTGGAAGCTAGCAGAGGTTGGCTCATGAGGTTTAAGGAAAGAAGCCATCTTCGTAATAAAGTGCAAGGTGAAGCAGCAAGTGCTGATGGAGAAGTTACAACAAATTATTCAGAAGATCCAGCTAAGATCATTGATGAAGGTGACTGCACTAAACAACAGATTTTCTGTCTAAATGAGACAACCTTCCATCGGAAGAGGATGCCATTTAGGACTTTCACAGCTAGAGATGAGAAGTCAATGACTGGCTTAAAAACTTCAAAGGACATTCTGACTGTCTTCTTAGGTGCTATTGTTGCTGGTAACTTTAAATTGAAGCCGATACTCATTTACCACTCTGAAAATTCTCGAGTCCTTAAGAATTTTGCTAAACCTACTCTGCTTGTGCTCTATAAATGGAGCAACAAAGCCTGGACGATAGCACATCTGTTCATAGCATGGCTTAGTGGGTATTTCAAGCCCACTCTGGATCCCCATTGCTGAGGAACTAAAGGTTCCTTTCAAAATATTACTGCTCATTCGCAATGCTACTGCTCACCCAACAGCTCTGAAGGAGATGTACAAGAAGACTAATGTTGTTTTCAACATTATAAATATAAACAACAGAATGTTGTTTTAATATATAAAATTATATATAAATAAATATTAATATACTTTTATATATTTATATAATTAATATATGTAATTTATATATAAATTAATAGTTAACATTATATATGTTTAACATATTCATATACTTTATATATAATATACATATTTAATATATTTGAAATGACATATTTAAAATATATATTATATTTACATTTTATATATTACAAAATATATTTAAATATTTATGTTTTAAATATAAACAATATAATGTTGTTTTCACTCCTGCTAACACAACGTCCATTCTGAAGCCCACAGACCAAGAAGTAATAATGACTTTAAAGTCTTACTATTTAGAGAATGCGTTTCATAAGGCTATCGCTGCCGTAGAGAGTAAGTCCTCTGATGGATCTGGGTGAAGTAAATTAAAAACCTTCCTGAAAAGGTTCGCCATTCTAGATGTCAGTAAGGAGATTCATGATTCGTGGAAAGAAGACAAAATATCAGCATCCACAGGACTTTGGGACAAGTTGATTCCAACCCTCATGGCTGATCTTGCGGGGTGTAAGTGGGGGAAATAACTGCAGATGTGGAAACAGCAAGATACCTAGAATTAAAAGTGGCGTCTGAATATGTGACTGCATTGCTGCAAACTCATAATAAAATTTAAATGGATGAAGAATTGAAAAAAAGTTAATCTCTGCCGCAAACTTCATTGTTTCTTATTTTAAGAAATGGCCATAACCACCCAACCTTTAGTAACTACCATCCTGATCAGTCCGAAGGCAGCACCGTGGAGGCAAGACTCTCCACCAGCAAAAATATTATAACTCACTGAAGGCGTAGACGATCATGAGCATTTATTTTAAAATAAGGTATTTTAAAATTAAGATAAGTACATTCATTGTTTTTTCACACATAATGCTATTGCACCCTTAACAGACTACCATATAGTGTAAATATGATTTTCGTATCAACCGGGAAGCTAAAATGTTTGTGTGGCACATTTTATTGTGGTTTTCACTTTATGGTGGTGGTCTGGAACAGAACCCACCATATTTTTTTTTCTTTTTTTCTTTTTTTTTTGGTGGGGGTGGATACAGAGTATCAAGTATCACTCTGTCTCCCAGGCTGGAGTGCAGTGGCGCCATCTCAGCTCACTACAACTTCCGCCCCCTGGGTTCAAGTGATTCTCCTGCCTCAGCCTCCTTAGTAGCTGGGATTACAGGCACGTACCACCATGTCCGGCTAATTTTTGTATTTTCAGTAAAGACAGGGTTTCACCATGTTGGTCAGGTTGGTCTCAAACTCCTGACCTTGTGTTCCCCCCACGTTGGCCTCCCAAAGAGCTGGGATTACAGGTGTGAGCCACCACACCTGGCCTTGAGCCCAAAATATGTCTGAGGTATGTCTGTATTGTTTAAAAAGTATTGTAAGGGTTATAGTATACGGGAACTCTCTGCACTTTCCATTCATTATTTTTTCTGTAAATCTGAAACTGTTCTAAGGAAAAAAAAAAAACCACCAATTTAAAAACTTTTGTAGGTGAAAACTTGGATTTTGTTAAAAATATAGAAAAAAACTTCATATTTTGATGAACTCTCGCCATGAAGAATTGTGAATGATGAAGGTATAAGCCATTCAATAAAGACTAATGTTGCCAAAGGAGAAGAGATGAGGAAAAATCAAGCAAGGTTGGCAGTGTTTTGACAGGTAATACCAGACCAAAGGAAATGCAAGACACATGGTAGATTTGTCATGTGGCAACTTCATGTCACCAGATAACATGAACAGGGTGTTGTCCTTGAATGATTTATATCTGTGTTCTTGTGAACCAATTTCCAGAGAAAATAAACTGTATCATCTTATGTGGCCAGAAACAATTCTATAGAGCATGGCTTGAACTAAAAATTCAAGTAGAAACTGAGTGAAAAGCTCAGTGGTCCACCACAGAAAGAAAAGTCTGTGTTTCTTTATAGTATAGAGGAATAGCAAAACCCTAGTGCAGATTTTTATTTTTTTAATTTTTAAGAGATGCATCTTGCTTAGCTGGAGAGCAGTGGCATGATTATAGCTCACTGCAGCCTTGAACTCCTGGGCACAAGGGATCCTGCTGCTTCAGCCTCCTGAGTATCTGAAATTATAGGTGTGTGCCACCATGCCTTGCAAACTAATATTTTTTGTAGGGATGAGGTCTCACCATCTTGCCCAGGCTGCTCTCGAACTCCTGTCCTCAAGGGATCCTGCTGGCTTGGCCTCCCAAATTGCTGGGATTACAGGCATGAGCCACCACACCTGGCCAAGATATCTTAAAGAGACAGCACAGTTCTTTCTGTTATGATCCCAACTCAAGAAAAATTTAAGAGCAAAGTCAAATTCTCACTAGGGGTGCTTCTGTGTTTGGATGTCTGAAAGCAATCTTTCCGAAGTGCCTATTTGCATACAATAATTGATTCAGAAAATATCTTAAGCAATTGAGCAGAGGATGGACTCACATTGTTGGTTAATTTGAGATCCATTGCTTTTTGTGCAATTAAACATTTAACACTATGCCAAAAAAAAGAAGCGTTAGTAAAACTAAGATACTGAGACAAGCATGATTACATAACATAAGCAAATAAAATGCAAGCAAATACAATCTTTTATTATTTGCATTTATTTAATTTCTGATGAGATTTTACAGCATTGGGTTTTAACCTTTATCCTGTTTTATAAAAATTGCTATGGTTTTAAATATGTTCTTATCTTTAGTTTTATTATTATTATTATTGCCTTAGAAGATTATTGCCATTTATTTTTTTGTGATCAAAGCTAGTCATAATTTTTCTGTAAGTTAGGGACCCCCTTCAAACTATGGAGAGGGAAGCAATGGAATGGGACATTATGAAACTTCTTTGTTGGTTTATTACACATTTACTCTTGTTCCCATTCCAGTGGACTTTCTGACTTGCTGCTGAGAACTCTGCTCCACTTGCTCCACTCTTGCCCCCAATTCCCTTTGGGAATTGCTGGCCTGAGTCACTGTTCATTATATACCTGTAGGAGAGTTGAGCCTGGAGAAAATATTACAAAGCATTGATTTATGACTTTTTCTCTCTTATCTTCACAGAAAAACTTTATATATGTAAATTTTTTAGATGTTGATTTTTAAGTACCCCATTGAATATTATCTTTTATGTAGTTGTCCTGGATCCTATCTTTGGTACCAATGTGACCCATCCTGAGTGAAGGGTGAGCCTCTCTCTTTTCCATTTTTAATGGTGCTGGTGAGTAACTTAGTCTATTTGGGATACTATAACAGAATTTCATAAACTGAATGGCGTATAAGCAACAGAAATACACTTCTCATGGTTCTGGAGGTTGGGAAGTCCTAGGTCAAGGTGCTGGCTGATTCAGCATTGGTTGAGTTTTTACTTCCTGGTCCATAGATGGCCATCTTTTCACAAAAAGATGAAGTGAAGGGCCCAGTGTGCGTGTCCTTCCATGTTGGAAGGAAGGAGGGAACTTTCTGTGGTGTCTTATACCAGGGCAGTCATGACATTCACGAGGGCTCTGCCCGTACAACCCAATCAACTCCCAAAGTCCCACTTTCTTTTTTTTTTTTTTTTTTTTTTTTTAACTTTTAAGTTCAGGGGTACAAGTGCAGGTTTGTTCCATGGGTAAACTTGTGTCATGGGGGTTTGTCATACAGATTATTTCATCACCCAGGTATTAAGCCCAGTGCCCATTAGTTGTTGTTCCTGATCCTCTCCCTCCTCCCATCCTCCACCCTCTGAAAGGCCCCAGTGTGTGTTGTTCCCCTCTATGTGTCCATGTGATCCCATCATTCAGCTCCCACTTACAAGTGAGAACACGCAGTATTTAGTTTTATGTTTCTGTGTTAGTTTGCTAAGGATAATGGCCTCTAGCTCCATTGATGTCCCTGAAAAGGATGTGATCTCATTCTTTTTTTATGGCTGCATAGTATTCCATGGTGTATATGTACCACATTTTTTTCATCCAGTCTATCATTGAGGTTTATTCCATGTCTTCACTATTGTGAATAGTGCTGCAATTAATACATGCATGTATGTGTCTTTATAATAGAATAACTTATATTCCTTTGGGTATATACCCAGTAATGGGATTGCTGGATTGAATGGTATTCCTGTCTTTAGATCTTTGAGGAATTGTCACACTGTCTTCCACAATGGCTGAACTCTCACCAACAGTTTATAAGTGTTCCTTTTTCTCTACAACCTTGCCAGCATCTGTTATTTTTTGACTTTTTAATAGTAGCACTTCTGACTTGTGTGAGATGATATCTTATTGTGGTTTTGATTTGCATTTCTCTAATGATCATTGATGTTGAGCTTTTTATTCACAAAATTGTTGGTTGCATGTATGTCTTCTTTTGAAAAGTATCTGTTCATGTCCTTTGCCCACGTTTTTATGCGGTTGCTTTGTTTTTTTCTCTTGTAAATTTATAGATGCTGGATATTAGATTTTTGTCAGATGCATAGTTTGCAAAATTTTTCTCCCATTCTGTGGTTGTCTATTTATTCTGTTGATAGTTTCTTTTGCTGTTCAGAAGCTCTTTAGTTTAATTAACTCCCATTTGTCAATTTTTGCTTTTGTGGCAATTGCTTTAGATGCCTTAGTCATGAAATCTTTGCCTACGCCTATGTCCTGAATGGTATTGCAAAGGCCCCACTTTCTAGTACCGTCTAGTATATTGGTGATTAGGTTTCAACATATAAACTTTTTGGAGAAATAAACATTGAGTTTATAGCAGTAAGGGATTAAGAGAAGCATCTCAAAGGTAGATCTTATGAAGGTTGTGGATGATTGAGGGTGGATTACATTTTGGGCTTAGTTTTCCATGTGACTGCTAAGTCACCTTTGAACAAGCCTTCAGGAAGACATGCAGAAGTCCTTAGTGCTGCTGTCTAGATACTTGCATTCTCTCCCATCCAGGGGCATGAGATAATGGTACCATTTTCAGCAGAGTGACATGTGCTCCTTCCATCAGTTGCTGGTGACCCTATGTTATATATTAGGGGTTCGTAAAGGTTTTCTGGAAAGGGCCAGAAAGTAGATATTTTAAGATTTACTGGCAAGACAGTGTCTGTTGTAACTCATCAGCTTGGGTGTTGTGGTGTGAAAGTAGACAGACAACCAGGTAAACAAATAGGCATGGCTGTGTTCAGCTTTACTTATCAAAACAGGTAGCATGCTGGATTTGGCCCATGGACCATAGTTTGCCAACTGCTGCTACATATCATTTCCTTTTATTCTCTAAAAAAAGAAGAAGAAAGAAAGAAAAAAAACTAAACCAAAACCAAAGCCACAGTGAAGACAATAGCAGTATCAGCTCTGTTAGATGGTGAGGCTGGGACTTATGAAAGTTATGAGAGGCCAAGCTGGATTTGAACCTGACTTCATAGTTTCCAGAACAGTACTTGGAGCCTTGTGGACTTTGCAAGTTGCATGTGAACAAAAACCATTTGTGCAACTTCCAGTTGTTGTTAGGAGAGCTTCACAGCCTTCCCTGAGCAAAGATATCTTTCTGTCTTATCTGTCATCGCACCTTCACTTCTCATGCTCATCTCTTCTGCAATGATGAGTATCCGGAGGACAGAGGCTGCACCAGTTTATTTAAACACAGAGGCCAGTGTCTGCAGCAAAGTCTGGATGCAGTTGGTATTCACCTAAGTAATTATTAAATAAATAAATGAACGAATGAGTACTTAATGTATAATTGAGAATGATCTGGTTGGCAGTCGACTTCCTGTTTTCTTCTGTTGTATCTATTTGCAGGTCAGATCATAGCTATAGTGTTTGTTTCAAGGTGTGCCAGATCCTTTGGTATGCTGGTGGTTTTAAATTTCTAGCCATTGATAAGCATATAACTATAGCTCAGATGTAGTATGCAGAGAGTTTAAAATAGGTTATATGATGGAAGCTGGGGTGAGGGCTACAAGAGTTTGGATGGACAGAGAAGACCTGTTTGGGGAAGTGTTGTTGGCTCTGAGATAAAAGGAATGAGGACAAGCCAGTCACGCAGTGACCTGGGGAAGAATTTCCAAGCAGAGGGAAGAGCAAGTGCAAGGATTCACAGGGAAGATGTGCTGGGTTGGTAGCTTGAAGGCCTGGGCAGCACAGAAACCAGCTGAGCTTCAGCCAGGTCTTTAAGGTTGTCTCTGCATCAGGCATCCTGCGCTTCAGTTCAGCAAGTGTTTATTAAGTGCCACCCACCTCCTGAGTGCTGTTTTGGGGTCTGGAAAGCCAGCTAATAAAAAAGGCAATGAGTCCTTCATTGGTCTTCCAGAGCTTATATTTTGGTGGGAGGAAATAAACATCTACTGTTAAAGGTTGAATTGTATCCCCCCAAACAGATAAAGTCCTAATATATCTCTATGACCTTATTTGGAAGTAGAGTCATTGAAGGTGTAATTAGTTAAATTAATAGGAGGTCATTAATTAGTTAAATTAATAATAGGTGGAGTAACATGGGCCCCTAATCTAATCTGACTGGTGTTCTTATAAGAAGACAACCACAAAGAGACACAGACATGCAGAGAGAATGCCATTAAAGACGGAGGCAGAGAGTGGAGTGATGCATTTACAAGCCTATGTGCCCCAGGAATGAGCAGTCATTACCAGATGCAAGGAGAGAAGCTTGAGATAAATTCCACTTCACAGCTGCCAATTGGAACCAACCCTGCCAATACCTTGATTTCCAACTTCTGGCCTTTAGGATGGTGACAGAATAATTTCATGTTGTTTTAAGACATCCAGTTTGTAATACTTTCCATGGCATCCCTGAAAAAATAATGTAACTATTGAAAAATTTATAATTATGTCAGGTTGTGATAAATGCTAAAAGATTATAGGAAAAATAAAGCAGGTAAAGGGACAGAGTGAACAGAAGGACAGGGGTTCTCCTTCAGACACAGTGGTCAGGGAGGGCTTCCCTGAAGAGCAGAGCCCCAAAGGGAGTGTGGGGAGGACCGCTGGAGAGATGGAGGACGGGAGAGTCTCCCCAGCCCCCCTGAAGCTGCTGGCCCTGGTGTGGCCAGGGTTCTGCGCTGGGGCTGGGGGTTGGCGTGGAGTGAGTGAAGGAGCAATGAGGGGGCTAGGTCATGGAGGTGGCTGAGGCCTGCAATTTGCATGACTTTGCAGGCTTTGAAAGTACTTTGGATTTTATTCCGAGTAGGATTGGAAGCTACTGCAGGGTTTTGAGCCATTTGACATCCAGTTTCTGTTGTGAAAAGCACTCGGCTGTTGTGTGAAGAACAGAAGTGGGAGGGGGAGGCAGCATCAGGGAGACCCTTGCCCCCCTGAATGGGCATGCCTGTAGTGCAGGTAAGGAGACATGGTCAGGTGGAAGATGCAGGTGAACACAGAACTGAGAGGGGCCGCTGATGAACTCTGTGTAGGATGTGGAGGGGGGATCTTTAACATTGACTCTGTAGTTTTGATCAGAGTGACTTGAAGGAGCTGGGTTTCATTCAAAGAAGAGAGAATGGGGAGTAACTTGTTTAGGGGAGAAGATCAAGAGTTCAACTTTGGGTGGTTTTTGTGTGAGATGTCGATCAGGCATCCAATCAGACATGTTAATAGGCACTTGGATATATAGAAGTCCAGAGTTCAAGGCAAAGGTCACTTCGGAAGTCAGCAGCTTGTAGCTGGAATTTAAAGTCATCTCAGTTTGTTGTGTACCTGGAAGGACATTTACTTCTATCCCATGACATTCATTCATGGATCTAAACCTTTCTGTTTGTCTCTAGCTGTGCACAAAGTAGAACTTCCAGGCCAGTAACTGGACCATGGGTTCCAAGAATTGCCAGCTGAGAAGCATTGTCCTGGTGCAACATCCATGACCTGTCAGCGCCACTCCAACACGGAAAAGTAAACTAAGAAGCTCCCAAGCTCTTTTTTCTTTCTTTTTGCCCATTTTGCTGTGGAATCTGAAAGAGAAGTTCAACTTGAGGGCAAGGGTACAAAATGATCCTCATAAACAGAAGCAATTTCTTTTATGAAACCGGAGAGTCCCTGAGCACACGATTTAATTCAGCATCCCTATCTTTAGGTGTTGGTATGTCACAGGCAGGGCAATCTTCCTAGAGGGTGACCCATGCTTCAACGGGCAGCTACATTTTTACGGGGCATCTTCTCAGTCTCTGGAGGAAAGAGGAAACTGCAGACTTTATTCCTTCAGTTGGGATTTAAGGGCCTGTGTCTGTAAAATAGTTCCTGTCACTTGAGATTTAAAGGCCCTGTAGTAATGAGTAAGTCACCAATGTGAATTTTGACACTTGGACTCTCACTTGACAACCAAAGCTGTCTCTTTGTTTCTTCTTCTTTTTAAACTTACCTGTTTTCTTGACTCTTTTTCTTTAGAATTGGAGGCAAGCGAGAACTAGCTATTACTCGATTATAGCTTGAGTTTTCAGAGTTATTAAATGCTTGAAGCACGGTGGGTTTTGTGGAATACTAGTCCATGAAATGTTCTGTGTCCAACGGGCTCATGTTCAAATAAGTTTGGACACAGGATGTTTTATATAACTCCCTTTTGAAGAATGACAATGTATGGGTTCTATATTCTGTGTAGTATCTTACTCTAAAACTTACATGTATAAATAGCAAACCTTCATTATCTCAGACCGTCTGTGGGTGTGGGACCTAGCAGGGGATGAGCTGGATGGTTTTGGCTCAACGTCTCTCGTAACGTTGCATTTCAATGTTTTCAGGGTAACAGTCATCCAAAGGCTCAACTTCGGCTGCAGGATCCACTTCCCTGTTCACTCAAGTAACTGATGGAGGAAGCCTCATTTTCTCACCACTGGGACTCTCCATCAAGCTGCTCACAATGTAGATTTTTCCCTAAGGGAGATAGAGAGAATAAGAGAGCCCCAAGACAGAAGTCACAGTCTTTTATAACATAATCTCAGAGGTGACAGACAACCACTTGTTCTGTATAATGCTGATCACAGACTAACTATGGTCTAATATGGGAGGATTTATATTTGGGTGTGTCTACCAGAAGGCTGGGATCACTGGGGGCCAACTGAGGGCATATGTGAGGCTAGCTAGACCTCACAGGGATCCCTGCCTAATTACTACTTTCGATGTGAACATGTAATGTAGCAGCATTAGTGGAAAGATGGTGATTCAAGCTTGGGTAATACATTGCTGACTGCAGCTCAAATAGGGCCAGACCTCCTTTTATACTTGGTAAAATATCAACTCTGTCTTGGCTCAAAGCACCAGAGGTTGTAGGAGCATACATACTCAATAGCATTCTACTTTCTATCATGTTTGTTCTTCCAGTGTCTCATTGACCAAGAGTTGACCTGCTGAAAATATATTTTTAAAATTAAATTAAATACATCATTCTTTCTCTGGCACAATCCACCTCTTTCTTGGACAGAATTCTAGATCCAGAAGGTCAAATGTCTCCTTGGTAAAGACATTTGGGATTGGAGGAAAAGCAGAAGCTAGACATGGCACAGATGGTGATATTATATTTGTTCTAATTTGATTGAATGATTTATTTGTAAATACCTTTAAACAGACAATGAGTCTATGAGTATCAGGAGCTGTGTCATCCTCATATTTCTAGTGTCTAGTACAGAGTCTGGTACATCCTTACAAGATACTCAGTTGCCATTGGTGAATTAAGAACTCTCTGTTTTTCACAATGTCCTAGTACATATATATCAGTACATATCAGTCATCGTTGATGCTTTATGGCCTGCAGCACACTGAATACTTGGCTGTTGTTCCACTATCTCCTTATATGCAGCAGTCAGTTGCCCTGAGCATGGCTCAGAATATATTGCTCATTAAAGTGAGTTCCAGACACGACTGCAAGGGCATTAGCCTGATGCTCCAAAGTAGCAGAAAGTCTCCAGGGCATCCTGTAATTATTCATTTGCTAAATAACACAGACACACAATGACTTAATTACAGTATTTTGCTGTGAAATAGAATTGTAGTGATTTCCACATCAGAGTATCTCATTAATGAGATTTGCTAAGTGTTATTGGCAAAATTGTGAAATGTCCTTTTGCTTTAAATCATTTTCTAAATTGCTAATGTCATTTGTGGGAGAGAAAATTTCCCAAACTCTCTTGTGGAGGTGAAATGTTAGTGCTTCAGAAAATTCTCACTGTTAATTTCTTCCCAGGTGGCAAGACTTGAGAGTGTGTAAAAACTGCATTTTTGACATCTCAGTGTATCTCCACATCATCAGCATTCAAATTCTTACCAAGCATCAAGGTTACAAATATTAGATTCCTCACCAAGAGCCTACAAACCTGAATACGCAAATGGTCGAGTGCCCCATTTTGTATCTGAGCTCTGCCACAAGTCATCTACATGACCCTGGTCAAATGCTTTGCTGGGCCCCAGTCTCCTCAAGGGCAACATATCTAGGTTCATTTGTGGATTCAACAAATATTTGCGTAAGGGTCCCAGGCTTTTTCCTGGGCGCTAGGAATAGAGCTGCAAACGGGACTAGACGGAGCTCCTGATTAACAGCAGCTTATCTTCTAGCAGCAGAGACAGACAAGAAGCTTGTAACTGAGTATGTGCCTAAGATATTCCAAGCTAAGTATAATTTTTTTTTTGTAGGTAAAGGAAATTGGGTAATTTAATTAAGAAATCCTCAAGAATGCCTCCTACAAGGAGGATGGCCAGGGAAAGCTTCTCAAGGAGAGTGACCTATTAGCAGAAATTTGAATAATAAGAAAGAGTCAGCTTCAGAAATTTGGGAAGAGCATTCCAGGTGGAGGGAATGACTAAGACAGAACCCTGGGGTGGGAGCCCATTGATCTCACAAAGTGCCGTCTAGCAATAAAATTCAGTGATTTCTACATGAGAAATTTCAAAGTTATATATTGTTTCTCCCAGCAGGTCAGTAACATCATAGGTTATCCAATTCTCATGGGTTTTATTTTCTTGTCTTAATCTAGGGTGAGCTTTCCTCCTAAACGCTTCCTCCTTAATTAATTGCACCTTATCTGGCAAAGTCCCACCCCTCTCAGTTACTTAGTGCGACCGGCTGGTTGACAATAGTAAAACAAGAAAATCCTTCCAACCAAAGGAATCTTCTTGTAGATCCTTGTTTCTTGCCTTCCTCTTAATGACCAGTAATAACCAAAAAAATTGATGGAATTTAAAGGACATAATTTACTTAATAGCTTTAGTCAGGCCTGAATATGAAATGTGCCAGAACATAGAATCTCGTCTCCATCATTTCGGACCTTGTTGCTCATTGAGGCGCTCCTTCTGCTTGCTAGTCTGTGTTCCATGAAACTGTGCAGGCACTACCAGGGCAACAAGTGGCTCACCCCATTGATGCATCCAGGCCAGTGCCCTCCTGGTCTTTGGAAGGCATCAGAAGATTGTGTGGAACATGCGTGTACACATTAAAAAGGGCTATTCCTTCTCTTGGTTGAGCATCTATCTAACCCAATCTAATCTATCAAGCAACAAAGTGCTCAGCCTTCTAACCTTGGGTACATTGTTGGTTGGTTGATTAATTGATTCATTTATTTATTTACACATTCATACATATTTTTATTTTTAGTTCCTATTGTCTGAGGGTCTACTATGTGCCTTTTTCCTTCATACAAAAAAGTGGGCATATGATCAACCTTCATCATACATGATTCTATGATAACATTATTATATCCATGCTCTATATTTAGAACTTTGTATGTCTGGTTAATAGTTATTATTCATGCCTCCCCTCAAATACCGTCTATGCAGAAATGCACCGGGAATGGCCCCAACAACATGTACACATGGTCACATTTTTGTACAATTAGCAAAAGTAAGACATTTTAATGTCAGCTGCTTGAGATCTCTGTTTCTTTCCACTTCCACTTTCTCCTCTGTTACATTTGACCTCATGCTGAGTGGTCCTGAAGTGGCTGTGATAATTTAGGGAAACTGACCAAGGGGAAGCTAAGGCAGATAACTATTTAATTTGGGTTTAGTGGGATATAATTAGTCATGCATTGCATAATAACATTTCAGTCAGTGATGGTTGGAAACGTGAGAGAAAAGAAAGGAACAGGTGACCTGCAATAGGAATTAAGGATGTTATGAGATTTTCTCATCGTGTGATTAGTCAACATTCTTAACATTCTTACTATTGTAAAACATTAATTTGCTGAATTAAAGACAATCTGACCATAAATTTGGGTATCTTTGTTGTTGTTTCTTGTTCGTATCGTGTGTGTTGCTGAAGAGATGAAACCGGATGTGCAGATATGAGGTGGAAGCTGTGCAATCTTCCTTAGATTATTCAGGAAAACCATTGACTATTTAAGCTTAATACAGTCAAATTTCTGATAAATGTGTTTATTAACAACTTCCATAAAAGTAAATGCGTTTAATTGTTTCAATATAAAAAAGGAAAATTTAAGTTAAAACTATCCAACGCATTCACACTATTTGTGATCTGTGAATTAAGGGCATAAAGCAACTAGCTTGATAATCCCTTGACAGACTAATAGATGAGAATCATATTTTTTAAATGGAAAATTGGTATAATTACAAAGCTATTAACTTTTTCTCATACTCCCCCATCGTATTGTAAGTAAGCCACAGGGAACTTTCCTTGAAAATAAGTTTTCAAATTAGCCTTTTGGTTTAAAAACTATCTAATTTAATCATTTTGTTAAGTCGAAGTACATGACTGTGAATATTTGGAAGCCTGGTTCCTGTTTTTTTATGTTTTGTTTTGTTTTATTCTTTCCTCCCACTGTGTTTTGGGGAGATCCAGAGGCATGCATGCATTCAGGACCCACCATGTGCAATTTAAAGCCTTGGGGTTTTAATCCATGTTCTGGCTTAATAAAATGAATTGAAAACTGTTTCCTTCTTCTATTTTCTGAAATATATTATCTAGAATAAGCCATGTTTACTTCTGAAATGTTTGGCAAAATATGTCAATGAAACTATCTGGCCCTGAAGTTTTCTTTGTTGGAAGGTTTTTAACCACAAATTTAATTTTATACACAAATGCACACACACACACCTATGTGTGTTTGCAGGTATGTATGTATTCAGGTTATCTGTTTCTTCTTCATTATATTTTGATAGATTGTGTTTCTCAAAATAATTTATTTCATTGAAGTTATTGAATTTATGGGCATAAAATTGTTTTTAGCATCTCTTATTATCCCTTTAATGTTTGTAATATTGCTGATGATGTCTCCTTTTTCATTGCCAATTTTGGTAGCTTGTGTATTCTTTTTTTTCTGGGTCTATCCAGCTGTGAGTTCATCAGTACATATTTTGATCTCTCTCTCTCCCTTTCTCCCACTTTCCCTCTCTCCTTCCATTCTTTCTTGCCTGTAGAAAAGAGAACATACTTTGCAACTTTAAACAATTATAAACAATTTTAAGTTTTTTAGATTTATTCAGTTGCAAGTGACAGTAATACAAATTAGAGGTTTTTGATCAGAAAAGGAAATGTATTCACTCATGAAATGAAAAGTCTCTGTTCAAGAATCAGATTTGATTCATTGGTTTTAATCTATTTTTTCAATATTATTGAATATCATTTCTCTTTATCTTCTGGGCTTAATTTGCTTTTCTAGTTCTCATTTTCTAAGGTGGAAGCTTAGATATTTAAATATATAATACAAGCATTTAATGCTACAAAAGTTCCTTTAAACTCTAATTTAGCTGCATCCTATAAGTTTTGATTTTTTTTTTTTACCAAAAGCATTTTCATTTAGATTCAGTTAAAAATATTTTTAAAGCTTTTTTTCATTTAGATTCAGTTAAAAAATATTTTAAAAGCCTTCTATCAAATTTGGCCCATAAGTTACTTAGAAGTGAGATGTTTAATTTCCAAATATTTAGTGGGTTTTCAGATCTATTTCTAGTTTAATTCTGTTATAATCCATGTACGTAGTTAGTATTCTTACTTACATTATTTTAAACTTGCTAAGATTTTTTTGTGTCTCAGAAAAAATGGTCCAGCTTGGTGGATGCCCCATGAGTTCTTGATCAGAGTGTGTATATATTATTTGTTAGATGGGGTGTTCTATAAATGTCAATTAAGGTCATTGCTAGTTTATAGTTTTGTTCAGATTTCCTTTGTCCTTACTGATTGTCTATATATTTGTTCTATTAATTATTGAGAGAGGAGCACTAAAATATCAAGTTATTATTTTGGATTGGAATTTGCCAATTTTTTTTGTTCTTACTGGTTTTTGTTTCATGCATTGTTAAGGTCACGCACATTCAGAATGGTCATTTCTTGGATTACTGACTCCTTTGTCATTATGTAATGCTTTTCTATCCCCTGTAATATAGTTACATTGCCTGATATTAATATTAATACATCTACTCCAACTTTCTTTTGGTTAATGTTTCCATTATACATCTTTTCCCCACCACGTACAAGTTACTTTTAACCTATCTATGTCTTTATTTTTTAATGGCTTTATTTTAAACAATATATAATTAGGTACTTTGTAAACCCAATTCGACAATCTTCACCTTTTAACTGATAGGTTTAGGCCATGCACATTTAATGTGATTATATGCATTATTTGATTAAAATATACCATCTTGTTAGGTTTGTTTTCATTCATTTTTTTGGCTCACTGAGAAAATTTTTATGATTTCATTTTGTCTCTTTTATTGATTTATTATTTAACCTCTTTAAATATTTTAATGATTTCCCTAAGTCTTATAATATACGTCTAGAATTACCAGAGTCTACTTCCAAATAATATTATACCTTTCACGTGTAAGATAAATTCCTTATAACAATATATTCCCAATAATTTCCTATAATTCTCTATGCTTTTGTTTGCATATTTGTTACTTTTACAAGTGATCTCAATACACGTCCTCAGCCCTGTTAAATGAGACTTCCTTAGAACTCTCTCTAATGTTTTCTGTGAGTGCCTGTTAGAGTTTTTCGAGAAAAACCCCGAAGGCAGTTCAGACTCTGGATTTCTGTGGTGGTCGATGATTTCACACTATCTCACCAATGTGCTCTTGACCTTCACCATTTGCCAATCATCCCAGCCAACCTCCCCTTACTAGTGTCCGTGGACATCTGCCTCATTTAAGTCCAGGTTCACACTTTGTCTATCTTTACTTTACCTGCTTCTCCTTAGATTTGAGGTCCTGTTGTTTGCTTTGTGAACTTAACTCTCCGACGGGTTTGAGAGAAGTCGACAACACCGGTGTTTGGTCTAGCTTTCCATCACAGTAAAGTGAGAACAATGCTTTTTCCCACTATCTGTGTCTCTCTTAAGAAACTGAAAGTAAAATAAAAGTGTGTAGCACCTCCCCACTCTCTTTCTTCCTCCTGCTCTGGCCACATGAAGCTCCTCGCTCCAACTCTGCCTTCTACCACCATTGTAAGCTTCCTGAGGCCTCTTCAGAGGCAGAAGCCACTATGCTTCCTGTACAGCCTGCAGAACCATGAGCCTATTAAAGCTCCTTTCTTTATAAATTTAAAAAAAAAAGAAAAAAGAAACTGAGAGTAATCTCACCACTTCCTCCTGAGGAACCAGTTACACATCCCCACTTCCCACCACAGCCCTTTGCTTATTAAGGTGGGATTGATGGACTCTGTGGCCCCAAGGTGGTGTGGCCCTAGGACTCAGGCCTGCACACTCAGCTTTGTTAATCCCCTGGACACATAGATTAGATCAAGCTTGGATATCTTAATGGAATTTGGGGTCAAAGACATTTTCTTTGCTTTGAAATTGCTGGGGAAAAAATATTATGGGTTTGGAGCTGCTGAGAGTCACCATGGGAAAAGAGCCTTTTTAAGATGAAGACACTAACAAAGAAGTAGAGATAAAATGACATTTTAAAATTTATTTTACTTTAGATCCAGATATACTTGTTCTGGAAGATTTTAATACATGAGCCGACGCTTTTCCTTTTTGTGTGTATGTTTTTTTAAACCCTCTAATTTGGAGTTCTGTCACTTGAAACTCTAGGAATGCTGACAAATGCAAATCATTTATAATTGTTCATAGTTGGTGAGAGTTACCTCACCCTCATTCTACATCAAGTTGAAAGATATTTATGTATTGCTGTATGTGTCAGTCACTAGTGGATATTGATTTGCAGCAATATTAAGAAAATCTTGCTTGCTCAATACTTTCTACTCTTCAGAGCACTTTCATGTATATGGTTTTTTGTGACACAGAAATTCTTTTGATTTGTGTGTATGAGTGTGTTAGTTTCCTATTCTGCTGTAACACATTACCACTAACTTAGTGACTTAAAACAACACAAAATGATTATTGTATGGTCTCTAGCACAGAAGTTCAGTATGGGTTCCACCGGACTAAACTCGGGTTGTTGGCAGGGCTGTCTTCCCGTTGGAGGCTCTGCAGGGAGTCCATTTCCCGTATCTTTTCACCTTCTAGGGGCTGCTTACATTCTTTGGCTTGGTAGCACCTTCCTCCATCTTGAAAGCTAGCCACGGTGGCTCAGGTCCTTCTCACATTGTATCACTTTAACCTCCTCTTCTGCCTCCTTTTTCCATTTTTAAGGACCCTTGTGTTGCTCTGGGTTCACCAAGATTATCCACAATAATCTCCCATCTCAATGTCAGCTGATTAGGAATACTAATTTTATTGGCAACGTTAGTTCTCCTCTGCCATGTAACCTAACGTACTCACAGGTTCCAGGGACTATGGTGGGGACCACTTTGGGGGTCCTTTATTCTGCCAACCCGAGTGTGGCAGGAACTTTACATATGAAACCGCAGAGACACATGATGATTGTACAAGGTCACATGAGTTGGAAATAGAGTCTTACTAGTACACCTGTCCTTGTTTTTCTCTCCATTGTATTTTCCCTTCAAAATGATAAACTTTTTTTGCTTTCATTCCATGTCCATGCCAATTTTCAGTAGAAGTCCTCTAACTACAATGGTTGATGAAATAGCTGTCTGGAAAGTGAGGAATTTGTACAGAAGTAAAAGGTACATTACTCTCTTTTATGTCTATTTGGGAATTGTGTGTTGGTGTGATGGCATCAACAATTCAGTATCATTTACCATGCACTACAGCTGTGAGTTTTCATCCATGTTTCCCATAAGATTTTCGGTGCAGTTGGTGAAGCCAGATTTGCTCTGGGAAACATTTTCCAACAGTAGTTAGCAGCCAAGATGGAGATGGCTTTGTAGGTCCCCAACATTAAAATACAATTTATTTTATCTTTCACTGACAATTTCCAGAAGGCACGCACAAGCTAAAAATCCCCATTTGTTTGTTAGAACTGTGGATGCCCCATGCAGAGTTAGACTCCTGTGCATAGTATTGTATCAATGGATCTGAAATGCAGATATCTTTGTTTTCTCCTCTATTCTCTGGACAGAAACTACCGCACCAAAGTTCTTTATGAATTGTATCTTCAGTGCATCTTTAGTTTTTATTAAAGTTTGGAAGCAAGAAAGAGCAGAGAGAGGTTGTAAATAAGAGATCCTAGTTAATGTCATTTTGAAAATGAGCTATGAACGTAGGTCTTATTTTGGAGATTAGCTCCTTCTCTGACTGTACTAATTGTTCATATGACAGAAAAACAACATAATTTGTATCCTTTGGCAACTTTTAAGTACATATTTTCCTCTGAGATTTTTTTTTTTATTTTTGCTTTTGTAAGTCAGCCTTGCCTTATGGTTGCAGTTAATTTTCCTAAATGCTCCATCTCATGAAGAATGAATTAAGGAAGAAAGACAAATTCTTGTCCAACATAGATATAATTGAAGATATAATTGGAGCGAAAGCTCTCTTTTTACTCCAATCAGTTGTCAACCTGAATATTTTTCTTGCAGGTCAGATTGGAAAGAAAATGCTACCATTTGTAGCTAGTAAACGTCAGTGTGGCTCTGCCAATGTTAAATATTTTGGCCATTTTCTCTACTTGGAGGTGAGGTTGAATGGTATCAAAATACCTGAGGGTGACAGCAAGTTCTTTGTCATTTCTTCTCTCCCCTTCCCTGGTTCTTTTGAATTTTGGAAACTCTTTCAAATGGAAGATCTCCTGTAAGGAAAATGTAGCCTAGGCTACTGTGCGTGTTTGTGTCTTAGTTTTCAATAGGAAGTTTAAAAACTAATAAAATTAAATAAAAATGCTTATAGAATAAGGATACAGAGAAAGAACATACTTTTGTACAGCTGTACAATATGGGTTTTAAGCTAAGTTTTATTAAAAAGAGTCTAAATGTTTTTAAAAAGTTTGTAAAGTAAATGATTGTGTAGTAAGTTATGGTTAACTTATCACTGAAGGCAAAATACATAAACTTAATGTTGCCTAGGTGGACAGTATTTGCAAAGTCTATAGTAGTCTATGATAATGTCCTGGGCCTCACATTCACTCACCCCTCACTCACTGACACCCCGAACAACTTCCAGTCCTATAAGCTTCATTCATGGTTAGTGCCCCCCACATATGTATCATTTTTTCTTTTATAACTTATTATTACTGTACCTTTTCTATGTTTAGCTACACAAGCACTTACCATTATGTTGCAATCGCCCTCAGTATTCGGTACGATAACATGCTGCACAGACTTGTAGCCTAGGAGGGACAGACTATTCCATATAGCCTGGGTGTGTAGTGGGCTAGTCCGTCTAGGGTCTAGGTTTGTGTAAGTATACTCTATAATGTCCACACAAAGATAAAATCTCCTAATGACAGATTTCTCACAATGCATCCCCATCATTAAACGATGCATCACTGTATACATATATAAATAAAATATTTCTTCATTTTCATATATTAATAATATATTTATACGATTATATATATTTTAATGTTTTCAGACATTGGACATTAGGCAGAGGAATTCTGTGATTCCTGTAAAAAGAGAAATGCCTGTGGTGAGTCTTACAATTGTTCCAGCTTTCTGCCCGGGGCGCTGGCCAGTGTGCAATGCAGAGAGGGGATTCCAAGTTTGTAGAGCACGGTGGTTTCCAAGGCAGGGAGACAGAGATCGGTTTTGGGAGGCTGAACTATTTGAGCTTCAGGTTATGGAGCTGGAGGAAGCAGCATCATAGGGGTCATGGTCATCTGCTTTGGAATTTAAATTCTTGGATTGAAAACACAACCCTATGCGCTATTACCTTAGTGACTCCAGGAAACATCCCCCACCTCTCACTGAGCACTTCGTACATGTTTAACAGTCAGGATTGGTACCCACCTTCTGTGGGTGAGTCCTAGATGGGCATGGCAGCAGCCCCTCAGCAGGTCATGACAGTACTGGTGGATCTACCCAGGCCTTACTTCAGAGCTTCCACTCTTCTTCTGCCCCCAAGGAAAAGCTGGTCTCAGAGGCCCTTATAGTACATCTAGTCCATTCTCCTCATTTTTGTAGATGGTAAAACTGAGGTTCAGAGAATGGAAGTGAGTTGCTCAATCTTTCCAAGATAGTGGCAAAAAGAGAAAAAGATTGAAAGTCTCAGAATTCTTAGACCAGTGCCATTTCCATGCAAGCAGATGTGGTCCTAATCTGTACTTACATTTAAGGCACTTTTTATACTGGCGAGCCAAAGTTGAATTATGTCTCCAACTCAGCATAAAGGCTTTAGCATAGTTACTTATTTTCAACCTAACAAAGGCAAGATGCAGGGCCACCAAATACAGATGTGCAGGTTGCATACTGCACAACTGTAGAGGGCACATTTACATCATAATCCAGGTGAGTAACATTTCCCCAAGGTTTTGTTTTTTTTTTTTTTTAAATGAATCATACTCTGTATTGTACCCCAGAAAACTTAGACTAACTCAAGGATGCAAAAGTTTTTCTCACATTTTTTTCAAGAAGTTCAAGTTTTAGGTTTCACATTTATATTTGGGATCCATTTTGAGTTAATCTTTGCATACGGCATGAAATGTGGATCAAAGTTTATTTTTTGCATATGGCTATTACATTGTTCTAGTACTGTTTTTTTAAAAGAATATTGTTTTTTAATTTAATTGCCATTGCAGCTTCATCAAAAACTCCATATAAATGGCTTCCCATTTTAAATTATAGCCAGTGTCAAATATTCCAGAAAAAAATACACTAACTAAATAAAGCAAGAGCTATTATTGATTTTAACTTTACTCCAAAACCCGTTACTGACAAAATACCCTTGATGCAGTTTGAAAATTCACCTTTTCCCATCTTTCATCTGCAAGAGTGGTTTCTAATAGCAAAGACTGCTAAAACTAAGGGGAAAAAAGACAAGTCTCAGACTGTGAAAAATAATTGAAAAATCACATATTTAATAAATGACTTGTATTCAGAATATATAAAGAACCCTCAAAACTTAATAAGAAAACAAACAACCCCCTTAAATATAAGCAAGTTATTTAAGAAAGCATTGTACTAAAGAAGATGTACAGAAGGTAGATTAAGCACATGGTTTAACATCATGAGATATTAAGAAAATGAGATATTAAGAAAATTAAATCCACAGTGAGATACCACTACACATCTATTAGAGTACCTAGAATGAAAATTGACCTTCCCAAGTGTTAGCCAGTATGTGGAGGCACTCCAATTCTCAGACCCTGCTGGCGGGAATGTAAAATGGTATTTTACTTTGTAAAAACAGTTTGTCGGTTTCTTAAAATGCCAAACACAACAGTCCCCGGAGTGTGATGTTCCCCTTCCTGTGTCCATGAGTTCTCATTGTTCAATTCCCACCTATGAGAGAGAACATGCGGTGTTTGGTTTTTTGTCCTTGCGATAGTTTACTGAGAATGATGTTTTCCAGTTTCGTCCATGTCCCTACAAAGGACACGAACTCATCATTTTTTATGGCTGCATAGTATTCCATGGTGTATATGTGCCACATTTTCTTAATCCAGTCTATCGTTGTTGGACATTTGGGTTGGTTCCAACTCTTTGCTATTGTGAATAGTGCCGCAATAAACATACGTGTGCATGTGTCTTTATAGCAGCATGATTTATAGTCCTTTGGGTATATACCCAGTAATGGGATGGCTGGGAACATCACACTCCGGGGACTGTTGTGGGGTGGGGGGAGGGGGGAGGGACAGCATTAGGAGATACACCTAATGCTAAATGACGAGTTAATGGGTGCAGGAAATCAACATGGCACATGGATACATATGTAACAAACCTGCACATTGTGCACATGTACCCTAAAACCCTAAAGTATAATTAAAAAAAAAAAATGCCAAACACAATGCAATCATAATGTTAAGGACATTGTTTTTATTTACAAAGGATCTATGAAAAAATAAGAACAACGGACTGTCTTTACATACCCTCCATCAAAAGACCAAAGAAGAAAACAAAAGCCAAGACGTGGCTTCTGGCTGTGTCTTTACATGGTGGAAGGGACCAATGAGCTCCCTGGGGTCTCTTTTACCAGGGCACTGATTCCATTCACAAGGACTCTCCCTTCATGACCTAATCATCTCCTAAAATCCCCACTTTTTAATACTGTTGCCTTGAGGGTTAGGTTTCAATATATGAATTTGGGGTTGGGGACACCAACATTCAGAACATGATGACATTTTACTGAGAAATAAAAAGAAGCTGAAGAAAGTGTTATCTCCCTTGGCTACATAATTCTGCTGAATTCTCTTTTGTAAGGGATAAGAGTGGTTAAGTGAGACAGAGAAAATATATACCATAAATCAGAATAATTGTATCACTTTTCTGTCTGCTTGGCTCAATTTTTTTCTGACAAACTTTAAAAATTAGGCTAGGATTGCTTTTGAGTTTGAAACTTTTTATAATTCCTTCAGCCATCTCTAAGTGCAAGTAAAATATATAGTATTCTAAAAAAGAGGGATATAAATTTAAGTTTGAGTGAAAACACAGTGGGAGGTAAAGTGTTTAGGCCATTAAGACATAAATTATCATTAGCATGAAATAGGTGAGAGCTTGGTTCTAATAGAGCTGGTATTAAATCAGATTAAAGTTTCCTGGGTCTCATTATAAGTACCTAGGCATCCCTTTCTCAAATACCCTCAATATTCCATAAATTCCCATCCTTCCACCAATAAAAATGTGTGCGATGAGGAAGATTAGTTTTAAGGTATCCTACACAAATTATTTCTTTCCATTTTGATCGAGTCTCAACATGATACATAGAGTTAGTATAAATTTTCAGGTTTGTTTATACAGAGTTATCTGCATGAGAAAGTCAAGTTTTAAATGACAGTGGTTCCTGGGAATAGATGTTCCAACTTGTAGTCAGCTTTCTGTATTAAATTATTTCATTATTGTTTGAAAAAGTCATTTTCTCATTCTTTTACACTACACATCATATTTTTCCTTATTTTTTACACTTTCTGTTATCATTTTCTCTCCCCAAATATTAACCAAAATACATTTTGGTGTAACTACAGGATGCAGAGTAGATGACAGCATTACATGAGCAACTGATGCTGACTTCTCAACTTAAAAACCAGTGCTGAATTCTGTGACCACTTTTATCCCTGTAGGTGTACAGTGGTAACATCAAAAGAGGCGTCATGAAAGCCTCCTATGATACTGTAATGCTTCAGAGGGGTGCTGTTCAACAGAACTTTGTGCAATGATGTAAATGTTCTATACCCATGCTATCCAATTGGTAGCCAATAGTCACTTGTGACAGCCAAGCCACTGAAATGTGGCTGGTGCAACCAATTAACTAAATTTTTATTTTTAAAATTAATTTCAATTTAGATGGCCATATGGATATTGAAGCTAACACATGAAATAACACAGGTCTAGAGACATTTACATCTAACTTCCTGGTATGGAAGAAAAAAATAGTAATTCTTACCTTTACCAAGAAAGGTATAAGTAGCATACCTTCTGTCTTTCCTCTTAGTATAAAACTATTGGATGGAACATGCTATCTTTGGTGACTGTAGTTAATAAAGAAGACCATGTGTTAATTGATCATTGTGGCCCACAATATAACTTATTGTTTATAATCAAACTTTCCTCTCTATGTCTATTATAGGTGTTGTTGGACATCAAGCTAGTATCTGGTCCATCTAACTATGTCTGGTTATCTGGTTACAGAACTACGGTTGACTGATTTGTTGGTTCCTTTGTCATTTGACTTACCATCTCCTTCCCCTAAAGTGGAGATATGTATGCAGGCCCCTTGAATTTGGGTTCAGTTTTCCTCCTTGCATTGCCCAACAGAATGAAGTGGTAGTATTGCTTTGCCCAGTCAAAGCCTAGGCTTTAGGAAGCCTTGTGTGTTTTCACTTGCTTTTTGAGCTTCTGCCTGCTCTGTGAGAAGAACAAGGAAAGAATGATCTAATGTCCCAGGAGGAGTATAAAAGACAAATGAAGCAGAGTGGTCCAGTCAAAGCCAACATAGATTAGTCAGCTTCCACCTTTCCAGACACTTGAGTAATAATGTTTTTTGCTGATTTTCTTAAGTAGTTTTTATTATAAAACAAACACAAGAAGGGGCAAGCAAAACACATAATAAAATAGTAAACCTAAATGTAATCTTCTCAACACTTACATAAAATCTGAATGATCTTAATTCACCAACCAAAAGATAGAGATCATAGGATGAATTCATGAAAGAACCAATTATACATGATCTATAAGAAACCACTTTATAATAATGACATAGATAGGCTAAAAGTAAAAGGCTAGCAGAAAATATACCTTGCAAGTACAGAGCAAAAGAAAGATGAGTTAAATTAATATCAGTAAGAGTAGACTTTAGAACAAGGAAAATTATCAGGATTATAGAAGGGCAATACATTAGGATAAAATGGTCATTTCACCACGGAGATATAACAGAAATAAATGTGTGCGTCTATTAGCAGAGCTACAAAATACATGAAGAAAAGTGAATAGAATTGAAAGAGGAAATATGCAAGTCCACAACTACACTTGAAGACATCAGTACCCCTTTGTCAGTAATTTATGGAACAAGTGGGCTGAAAATTAACAAGGATATATAAAACCTGTAAAACATTATAGATCACGTAGGCCTAATTGACATTTATGGAACCTTAACACCTGTTAAAGCTTGGTTAATTTAATTTCTCTGAGCCTCATTTTCTTCTATAAAATCAGAAAATTTAGACAACCTACTGCTGGCTTTTATTGTAAAGGTTAGGGATAATGCCTATAATCTACCTGGGATATGATATTTATTATTCACCCATTCTTTCATTCAAGTAGTAGTTGATTGCCATCTGAGTACCAGGCACAGAGACAGACATTAACAATACAACAGTACATACGGTAAAATTGTGCTTCAACAAGCATGTAGTGAGAGCTGCACACATTATCCATATCATCACAAAAATGAAAAGCAATGAAAAATGCAGTGCTCTAAGAGCCTGTAATAGGGAGATTTGGTGTGGTCAGGTCAAAGGGAACTGCCTGTGCAAAGGCTCAGTGGTTGGAAGGAGTTGGAGTTGGAGGACCTGAAAGCGGAAGTGTGTGGCTGGAGGTTTGTGGTGCACCAAGAGTGGTGGATCTGAGGCTGGGGCCGTAAGCAGGAGCTACTTGTGCTGTAGTTGTAGGATGGATTCAGGCACTTGGATTATATCTCAAGATAAATAAGCAAAGGCCCTAAACAGACATTTCTTAAAAGAAGATGTAAAAATGACCAAAACATATATGAGAAGGTGTTCAACATCACTAATTATTAGGAAAACGCAAATCAAAACCGCAGTGAGATATGGCCTCACACCTGTTAGGATGGCTATTATCAAAAAGACAAAGGATAACAGATGTTGGCAAGGATGTGGAGAACAGGGAAGTCTTGCACACTGTTGGTGAAATGTAAAGTGGTACCACCATTATGGAAAACATTATGTAGTTTCCTCAAAAAAATTAAAATAGAACTATGCAATGATTCAGCAATCCCAATTCTGGGTATATATTCAAAGGATGGAAATCAATAGGTTAAAGAGATATCTTCATTCTATGTTCATTTCAGTGTTATTCACAACTGCCTAGACAACCTAAATGTCTGTTGATAGATGACTTAAGAAAATCTTTTATATACATACAGTATAACATTTTTCAGCCTTAGTACAGAAGGAAATCCTGAAATTCGTGACAGTATAGATGAATGTAGATGTTATACTAAATGAATAAGCCAGACATAGACAAATACTAAGTGATTTCCCTTCTATGTGAAATCTAAAATAGTCAAACCCATGGAAATAGAGTGTAAAATGGTGGTTGCCTAGAGCTGGAGAGTGGAGGAAATGGGAAAATGTTGGTCAAGGATCACAGAGCTTCAGTCATGCAAGATAAATACATTCCAGACATAGAATACACAGTATGATGACTACAGTTAACAATTCTATCTTGTCTACATGAAATTTGCTAAGAAGTTGGACCTTAAGTGTTCTCACCACACATAAAAATGCTACTTTTGTGAGGCGATGGGTGTATTAATTAGCTTAACTGTGATAATCATTTTACAGTATCTATGTATAACAAATGATCAAGTTGTACACCTTAAATATAGACAACTTTTATGAAATTATCTCTCAGTAAAGCTGAAAAAGCAAAAGAACAATGGGAAGTCAGTGGAGGATTTCTTGTGTGGTGATGATATTTGCATTTTCCCCTGGCTGTTAGGTGGAGAGTAGCTGGGAGAAGGGAGATGGTCAGATCAGGGAGGCCATTTAGGAGATTTGGGCGATGTGCAGGTGAGAATTGATGATACTTGGAGTCAAAAATGGCTCATGCTCTCTTTCTTTTCTGCAGCTACTGACTAAGGTTATATCTTTCATGCATGTTGTCGATGTTGCTGGCACTTAGGTCAGGAGGAAAGCTAAACTATGATTCTCTAAAATGAGCATCGCAGGTGGCCCAGTGCTGTATTCTTCTTCTTCTTCTCTCTTTTTTTTTTTTGGCAGAGTCTTGCTGTGTTTTTCAGGCTGGAATGCAGTGGCACCATCTCAGCTCACTGCAACCTCCACCTCCCGGGTTCAAGAGATTCTCGTGCCTCAGCCTCCCTAGTAGCTGGGATCACAGGCACCCACCACCACTCCTGGCTAATTTTTGTACTTTTAGTAGAGGCAGGGTTTCGCCATGTTGGCCAGGATGGTCTCAAACTCCTGGCCTCGAATGATCTGCCCATGTGGGCCACCATGCCCAGCCAGTGCTGTATTCTTAATGCTGCCTTTGGATCAGTTGCAAGATTGCAATGTACAATGTCTTTGCTAGTACCGGGGAGTGTCAGAAGCAAGCTTGCTCACTTGATTAGCTGTGGGTCCACTCATTCAGTAAAACACTTACTGAATTCCTGGCATCAGGAAGGCCAGTGGCTTACTTCAGAGCTGGTGAGAGCTTCTGGATTGGACCCTGGGTCATTGTGTCTTTGAACGCGTTTTCTACATTCCAGTACTTTTTGTCTTGCAAACTGTGGAATTCAGTGAATCCCCAACTCTCCTCACCCTCAGCGGCAGATAATCCACATGTAAAAAAACGTTTTAGAAACAGAGTTTCACCTTGTTGCCCAGGCTTGAGTGCGGTGGCGTGATCATAGCTCACTGGAGCCTGGAACTCCTGGGTTCAAGTGATCCTCCTGCTGCAGCAGAAATGTAGAGTTTGACCAGCATGACTCAGAAGAACAGAGTTTCTGGACTTTGAGAGTTGTGGATATTTTCAAGAATATAGCTCTCCGTTGGGTCTGGAAACCTATATATTGTATAGGCATAAAAGGCAGTGATTTTCCTTCTCTGGTGTTCTAGCCCTGCGCATTCTCCCATTTGGGCTCATCCATTTAGTAAAGGAAGATGGCATTGGCATGACTAGACTTACTCCAGTAGTAATCTGAGAACTTCCGTCACGGTGCTCACCTTGGCTGGGGTTGTAGGAAAAACAGCCAAAATCTAAATCATATTTACATATGCTGCAAGAAGCTTTAGTTTGTCCTCTTGCAATCTTGAATTTTGTAATATTTGAAAAAAATTAAGTTGCACAAATAATGCTGATCTGATCACCCAATGTATGCCAGACTATGTACTGTGGTTCTAGTGATGGAAAAAAAAGAGGTGTTTCTCAACGTGACCTATCAGAACTGAATCTTAAATCTTAAATTCTGGTAGAATTTTTCTGAAGGTAGTGGATTTGAAAGTACCTTCAGACATATCTCCTCTTCGTCACTTTGGTGGCACAGATGAAGACCTTGGGGTCATCCTAGAATTCTCTCTCATTCCATATTCGCTCCATTGATAAATCCTGCCAGTGCTAATCCAATTACCTCTTCCCCTCCACTGCTACTCCTGGTCCAAGTGCCCACAATCTCTAACCTGGACCCCTGCCATATCCTCATCACTGGTTTATTTCTGCCTTTACTGTCAATAGTCTACGGACAATATACCAACCAGATTGATTCTATTAAATTCTCTAATGCCTCTCTTCTCACTCAGAGAAAGATCCAAAGTCCTATAAAAGTAAGAAGTCCTGTAAAACAAAGCCCTACAAAACTAAGAAACTAAGGAGACAGGACAACTAAATGCAATATATGAATCTGAATTGGACCCTGGTCTAATATATCCATTTATTTTGCTTTATTGCTTCCATGTATTTACCATGATCCAAAACTAGATGTTTGAACATACGTGTATTTTCTCCTTGTTCATCTTCCCTAAAATATGTAAATTTCATGAATGGTTCTCAAAGTCCTAAAAGGCTTATCTGTCCTTACCCTTCATTCCTCATTATCTCTGATCGCCTCATTTACCACCACCCCGCTTGGTGAAGCCAGCTCCACCACAGACATCTGGACCTACTTGCTTTTTCTTACGTATTCTAGCCACATACCTCAGGGCCTTTGTACTTCTACTCCCAGTGCCTGGGATGCTCTTCCTCTGATATCTGCATGACTCCCTCCCTCACACTGACTCTGGAGTTGCCTCCTAGGTGAGGCCACACCATGCCCTATGCACCCCCGACCCCAACACTTCCTATTTTCCTTTCCAAGTTTTGCTTATTTTCTGTTCCATTCATTCCAGCAATCCCACTACTGGGTATCTGCCCGAAGGCAAAGAAGTCATTATATGAAAAAGACACTTATGGCCGGGCGTGGTGGCTCACGCCTGTAATCCCAGCACTTTGGGAGGCTGAGGTGGGCAGATCATCTGAAGTCAGAAGATCTAGACCATCCTGGCTAACACGGTGAAACTCCGTCTCTACTAAAAAAATAAAAAATAAAAATTAGCTGGGCATGGTGGCAGGCGCCTATAGTCCCAGCTTCTCGGGAGGCTGAGGCAGGAGAATGGCATGAACCCAGGAGGTGGAGCTTGCAGTGAGCCAAGATTGCACCACTGCATTCCAGCCTGGGCGACAGAGTGAGACTCCATCTCAAAATAAATAAATAAATAATAAATAAAAAAGAAAAAGACACTTGCATGCATATGTTTATAGCAGCAAATTTGCAATTGCAAAGATGTGGAACCAACCTAAGTGCCCATCAACCAACGAGTGGATAAAGAAAATGTGGTATGTCTACACCATGGAATACTACTCAGCCATAAAACAGAAATAAAATAATGTCTTTTGCAGCAACTTGGATGGAGCCGGAGGCCATTATTCTAAGTGAAGTAACTCAAGAATGGAAAACCAAACATCATATGTTCTCACTTATAAATGAGAGCTAAGCTATGAGGACACAAAGGCATAAGAATGATACAATGGACTTTGGGGACTCATGAGGGAAGGTTGGGAGGGAGGTGAGAAATAAAAGACTATGTATTGGGTACAACGTACACTCTCAGGTGACGGGTGCACTAAAATATCAGAAATTACCACTAAAACACTTACCTATGTGACCAAGAAACACCTGTACCCCAAAAACTATTGAAATAAGCAAAGAAATGTTTATTTATTTTTATTGTTTATTATTTATGCCCTGCTTCTGACTAGAATATAAGTTTGAAATAGTAGGTTTAAAATTTTTTTTCCCTGTTTTACTTACTTCTGTATTTATAGTGTCTATAACATTGGCTAACACATGCAGACACTCCAAAAATATTTGCTCTTTTGAAGGGAACAGGGGCATATCTATTATCTTTTATTTATTTATTTGAGATGGAGTCTCGCTCTTCTGCCCAGGCTTGAGTGCCGTGGTGCAGTATCGACTCACTGCAACCTATGCCTCCCAGGTTCAAGCAATTCTCCTGTCTCAGCCTCTGGAGTAGCTGGGATTACAGGCACCTGCCATCACACCCAGCCAATTTTTGTATTTTCAGTAGAGTCAGGGATTCACCATGTTGGCCAGGCTGGCCTTGAACTCCTGACCTCAAGTGATCCGCATGCCTCCACCTCCCAAAGTGCTGGGATTACAGGTGTGAGCCACCATGCCCAGCTCTATTATCTTTTAGCAAAAGAGGACTTAACTCCGAATCATCTGCCCCAGTGCCTCCACCCGCTGAGGGTGATTCAGATGATTCTGAAACTGGGGGTGGAGGCACTGGGCCAGATGATTCTGGATTAAGTCTTCTTTTGAAGCTGGCCTGGTATGGTGATCTCTGTTTCCTGATGATGTCTTGTCATCATTAAGCATCATTAAGCGGCATGAAAGGCCTCAGTCGAAATGCCCAGACCCTTCACATGATGCCTGGAGCTGTGAAGTGGGAAGGAGTCCCTGCCCATGTGTAATCTGGGATGAGCTCAGTTATGCAGAAGTGTGGGATGTGTTTAATGCCCCCAGTACTCAAAGCCTGTCGTGATGCACCTTGCTAAGAACATTGCAGGCCGTTCTACCTGGTCTTTGTAATAATTCTGTGATATGGTGAGTAAGAATATCCCTATCCGTTCTTAAAGATAATAAAACTGAGGCTGAATGAGGGTTAGTGTCTTATCTGAGGCCACACAGCACTTTCTGGCTCAATTGCATTAACCTGGAATGTAACTGTACATGTCAGTACTCCTGTGATTACAAATGATAGAAAACCTGACTCTTAGTGGCTTATAAATAAAGATAATGATAGGTCACAGGCTAAAATGTCCAGGCACCCAAAGGAGGTGAAAATGTATGCCCGCAGCACAGCCTGCACATGGATGTTGACAGCAGCTTTATTCATAATTGACAACACTTGGATGCAACCAAGATGCCCTTTGATGAATGAATGATAACTAAACTGTGATCTATCCAGACAATGAAATACTACTGAGTGCTAAAAATAAACGAGTTATAAAGTCATGAAAAAAAAACGTGGAGGTTCCTTCAGTGCATATTGCTAAGTGAAAGAAGCAAATCTGAAAAGGCTGCATACTGGATGATTCCAACTCTAGGACATTCTGCCAAAGGCAAAGCTATGGAGACAGGAAGAAAATCAGTGGTTGCCAGGGGTTAGTGAAACTATTCTGTATGGTCCACACGTCCTGGTACATTTGACAAAACCTGTAGGATGAACAACGTGAAAGAACCTGAATATAAACCATGGGCTTTGGGTGATAATGATGTGACTATGTGTGTTCATTGACTGCAGCAAGTACACCACTATAGCACTGGCATGGGTTGTCAACAGTAGAGAGGCGGAGTGAAGTAGGGAGCATAAATTGTATATGGGAAATCTCTGTATCTTCTCAATTTTGCTGTGGACCTAAAGCTCTCCTAAAAAAATAAAGTCTATATTAAAACAAACAAATAAACAAAAACCAAGCATAACCAGATCCAGGGTCTTAAATGTTGACATCTAAGCCAACTCTTCCACCATCTCTTGACTCTGCCTCCTTCTGGGTTGGGTTTATTTTCAAGCAGACTTCATTCATGGACCAACTCCTGGAAGTTCCAGGCTCTCAACTCTATAGCTTTAAATCCTAGAAGACAGAGGGGCTCTTCTACAATTCCTAAAAGATTCTTTTAACATCCTGCACATGAAGCTTTTCCACCATGGGGTGCCATGCCCATCTCTGCCTAGGTGGATGAAATGCTCTGGTCAGCTGAGTAGAAGCCATAGGCTGTCTTCTGTACCTGCAGAGGGGGGTCAGCTCCACCCGTACCATGTGGACTGAGAGCAGAGCTGTCATTAGAAGTATGTGGCAACCAACACATGCGCCCTGCAGTAACTGATGTGCCTAGTCCACGGTTTCACAATGCATATACTTCAAGTGTAGAGTAGATTCATTCCTAGTGCCTGGATCCAGGCTGAAAGCATTTGTCTCTGGGTGCTCAGGGACTGTTTGCGGAATATGAATGGGTCTAACCAGAGAGACTCTTGAGAGTTCTGTGGGAAGATTACAGGGGTGATATTTTATATGAATCTGGACAGATGCCTTGGAAGGAAAGTATCTCAATGATGCTGTCCATTGGAGGTTGTGCTTGCAATTAAAAATATGGTCTATGGTCTAAATGACTCATTTGCAATTTTTAAGCTATTTCTAAAATGTGATCTTGGAAAGAAAATAAAAGGCTTTGGTGGAAAGTCTGTTGCCAGGTTCTCTACCACGTCATTCTGAATTCTCAAGAATCAGTGTATTTTAGTTAACCCCGTGGTAGGGAGACAGCCATTTCAACATGGCATAAGAAAGTGTCCTGGTTAGATGGCTGGGAAAATAATTAGGAGGACAATAAATATAAATTTCATTTAAATGAGGCTATTAAGAGCTGAGACTTGGCATTTCACTATTTAGCATTATTAGGTATATGTGTAACAAACCATTGCACTAAAAAAAATGAAGGTAGACCATCTAGTGTAATTTAAAACATCCCATTTACTCTGTGTGTAGTTTGCAACTCTCCTCCCTTGCTAATAAGTCTGTTAAGCGTAATGGCCATTCTTGGCTGGTGGTGTTTAATCACATTTTGAATGTGGTTCTCAGCATGTATTAGAAATAAATGGCCTGACTTTTCAACAGAGAAATGACTGAGATTAGGCCATCTGCATGCAATGTCTTTTTATCCTGTGAGTAAAAAACCACCCTGGCTTATCTTGGGGTGGGGGAGCTCAGAGGGCACCAGTCAGGGTTCAGATGAGTTGAGATGGATTCTAGTTGGTAAGACTTAATTTCCTTAGGACAGACAGGAGTCCTGGGAGGTGGCTCATCATTGCTGAAGATCAAGGCTTGGAGGAGCTACTGGACTTGGAGGTGCAGTCCTGATGCCTGGAGTCCATTCTTGCTGAGAAGTCATTAGAGCACCACAGGCTTGTTGGCCAAGGTCCTGGAAAGGTGAATGCTACCATTTGCTTTAAGCTCCCCAAATTATATTGTTAATATATGGAGGCCTTCACATGTACCTCTTCGTTTTCTGGCTACTTTGGGTTAAGATTCCTTATAGTCTGTATGAGCAAAGGCAAATAAATCTATTAAGGCTTGAATTAGGTAATTTAGCTCCTGTATGTTTTATTTTTATTTGTCCACCCTCATGAGAACCAATGATAGAGAGTGAGATGGAAGCAGAATGGCTGGCTACCCAAAGAGATGGAAAGTCAAACTTACCTCATCCTGCAGTTTGGAAGTGTCTTTATTTATTTAGAGATGGGGGTCTTGCTCTGTCTCCCAAGCTGGAGTGCAGTGGCATGATCGTAGCTCATTTAGCTCACTGCAGCCTTGAACTCCTGGGCTTAAGCAATCCTCCCACCTCAGCTTCTCGAGTAGGAAAATGTCTTTAATGATAACTCTGTGACTCAATTGAACAGATGAACAGAATGGTCTAGGATGGAATTTAAGGCCAGGGTATTCTGGGTTGCCTTAGTGAGATTTATTAATTTTTTTCTTCCTTTTAGTTTGAACCCAGAAAACATAGATTAGTTTGGTGATACCTGAAGTATCACTCTGTCCAAAAGAGATACCTGAGTATCACTCTGCCCAAAAGAGGACAATGGTACTTTTGAAATTTTAAAGCGAAGACGCAACAGTTTTCATCTACTCTTGATTGTTAGGAGTCTGAACACCTGAGGTTGGTTCCATCAGCGGGAAAGAAAGCAAATCACGTAGCACTGTAAGTTACTGCGTATGGATGGAGGTTATGTCTGCTGTGTGTTAACCATGCTGCTTTTGAAGGGTGAGATAAATTGACTAGCTAATCACCTACAGGTATGCAGAATCTCTAGTTTTCCGGCAGTGTCAGAAAAGCAAGCCTCAAACTGATTATGGTTCTAGCACAGAGGCGACGTCGAACAGTAGAAGTAACAAAGTTTTGAAGTCAGAATTACCTTGAATCCTGGTTCAATTTCTTACTAATTGTGATAACTTGGGCGACTCACTTAACTTTTCCAAGCCTATTTCCTCATGTGTCATTTGACAGTCATAAAGCTCCCTCAGAGGGTAATTTTGAGATGTAAATCAAAAAGGTATGTGGTCCAGGTACTTGGAAGATACTCAGGTGGATGCAATTTAAAGCACTAAGTCTCAGAACCGTGGTCAGAGTAGTAAACCACACCTGACTGGGAAAGCCCACACTGCTCAGTTCTGTAGCTACTTAAGTACTTGAAGTGTATCTTGCTTTTAATATATGCTAATGGTCAATCAGATGGTGTTAAGTCTCCACAGCCAGGAAAGAACCAAAGTTGATACTGCTCTGTGGAAAACGCGGCCACAGTTTGGATTGGGAGATGTTTTACTAAAAGGATCTGTACCACTGATGGTGGGCATCTCCTGGATGCATGTTCATGGGGGCCACAGAGCAGCCCTTCATCATCCCCACCTCCTGCTTGTCTCTCTCCATCTGTGTCTTTGTGTATGAATGTGCATGTGTATTGGTGTGATTGCATTTGTGCATGTGTGTGGAGAATGCTTGGACGTGAGAAGCTATTGCTACCTGAAGGTTTTGCTCTTGCAGTTCCCTTTTCGTTTTCTTTCTTTCTTTCTTTCTTTTTTTTCTTCTCAGACAGAGTCTCACTGTGTTGCCCAGGCTGGAGTGCAGTGGCATGATCTCAGCTCACTGCAACCTCTGCATCCCAGGTTCAAGCAATTCTCGTGCCTCAGCCTCCCAAATAGCTGGGATTACAGGTGTGCACCGGCACATCCCGCTAATTTTTGCATTTTTGTAGAGATGAGATTTCACCATGTTGGCCAGGCTGGTCTTGAACCTCTGGCCTCGAGTGATCCACCCTCCTCGGCCTCCCAAAGTGCTGGGATTACAGGCATGAGCCACCATGGCCAGCCTGTTTCCATTTTTTCAAACCCTGAGGTCACATCTCAAATTTTACACCCTCTGAGAAGCTCTCCTTTACACCCATATCTACAGCATCCTCTCATTTCACACTATCCCTCTTTTCCTTGATCTTAGCATTATCTCTGCAACATTCTAAACACACTAGTTTATACTGAGGTGTCAAACAAGCTTACAACCTCAGTGATTATAAGGGGGGACTGTAAGCAGAAGCAGCCACCGGTTTGAGGGCCACTGGTCCTCCAGGGGTTTGTGCTGTAAAAAATAACCCATTCTACCAAAAAGACACATGCACTTGTGTGTTCATCACTGCACTATTCATAATAGCAGAGATATGAAATCAACTCAGGTGCTCATCAATGGTAGACTGGATAAAGAAAATGTGGTACATATATACCACAGAATACTACACAGCCATCAAAAAGAATAGGATCAGATCTTTTGCAGCAACATGGGTGGAGCTGGAGGCCATAATTCTAAGCAAATTAAGGAAGGAACAGAAAACCAAATACCACATGTTCTCAATTACAAGTGGGAGCTATATATATATAATTTTTTTTTTTTTGAGACAGTCTATTGCTTTGTTGCCCAGGCTGGAATGCAGTGGCACAATCTCAGCTCACTGCAACCTTGGCCTCCCAGGTTCAAGCAATTCTCATGCCTCAGCCTCCCAAACAGCTGGGATCACAGGTGTGCAACACCACAGCCGGCAATTTTTTGTAATATTAGTAGAGACGGGGTTTCGCCATGTTGGCTAGGCCAGTCTTGAACTCCTGGCCTCAAGCAACCTGCCTGCCTTTGCCTCCCAAAGGGTTGGGGTTACAGGCATGAGCCACCGCTCCCGGCTGAGAGCTAAATATTGAGCACACATGGACATAAAGATGAGAAGAGCAGACACTGTGGACTACTAGAGGGTGGAGGGAGAGTGGTGGATTAAAAAAAACTACCGTCCTCCAAACCTCGGCTTCACACAATATTCCCATGTCACTCTTGCCTGGCTCACTGCTGCGCACCCAGTGCTGAGAACGGAGCCTGGTATGCAGCAGTGGCTCGGGACTGAGCACTGGTGTGTGTCTGCCCAAGGTGCATGCATATGCGGACTGGCGTGGCTCATTGTTTGTCTTTATTGTATTGTTTCCTCATGGGTGTGGGGCCTGGACATTCTGAGAACCTCCTAACTTCAAAAGCTTTTGTTTCCTTAATGAGGTGGCACCTAATAGAACACATATCCTGATTCTGTATTCAAAGAGTGTGTTCTCCACATTCTAATCACCCTCATTAGGGCAAACCAGTCAACCTAGATCGGAGAGAGGACGTGTATTTGCTCTGGGATTCAACAGGGTTTTCAGTCAGTGGCTCCAAGGGCTCTGACCTTGAATGTTCAGAGCTGCAGTAGAAATTGACTCTTTGTTGAAATATTGGACTGAGAGCAAAGCAGGCTGTGTTTGCTCCCAGGGCACTCCTGACCCTCCCCTGTGGCAGCAAGGGGCAGGAAGGTGGGAGCATGTTCATGATGGCAAAAGTCCATCTCACCAGCTGCCATCAGACACCTCCTGGCCCCTCATTAGTGCAGTGTGGACAGAGTCAGGCCAGCTCAGCCATCAGAAGGGACGTCACCTTTTGCTCTGGGGCCCGCGAGTTGTTTTCATCCTCCAGACACCAGGTCTTGTCATTACCTGGAATCCTGATTATGCCTGGAAATGCACTAAAGATGCTTCTCTCCATCTGTACCAGCCCTGACGATGTGTCCGCAACACCGTATGAACTGGTTTCACCCCTCCTGGAACCCAGAGAAAGAACCCCTCAATTAATGAGCATGGAGGGCTTTCCTTACCTTGAGTTGCTCCTTATCTTGAGGTTTTTATTTTTCTTTTCTTTGGTCTCATAACTGAACCCATGAGCAAGTCTTAAGGGGCAAAAGAGAAACCTACCACTTTTTAATCATAATTTGCCATCACTTCCTACATGCATCTCGCTCATAATTACCCAGAGCAAATTAATCGTTTCTAATCACATTATTGCAGGTGGGAATGGGGCACAATTGCACACATAATATTTCAGGATTGCTTGAATGGATATGATGCATGAAAGAGAAGTTAGAGAAGTTACATCTGTGTAATTATTTCTACTGTATGGTTAGACCTAATTACTTTAGAATAATTATCCTAGACCAGTGGACTCGAACTGAGGGCATTTTGTCCCCAAGGGAACACGGGGAAATGTCTGAAAACGTTTTTGGTTGTTGCACTGGGGCATTGCTGGTATGTTGTGAGTAGAGGCCAGGAAAGCTGCTAAGCATCTTACAATGCATAAGACAGTTCCCCTTACAAAAAATAATCATCTGGTCTAAAATGTGACTAGTGCCCAAATTGAGAAACCCTGTCCTAGAAGAAAGAGTTTGAGGCTTTTGTAATTAACAAAATGAACCAAGTAGGAGCTATAACCAAATAATTGTCATTGGCTGGAGACAGAGTGTTTCATTTCTTCTGAAGGAGAGCGCCCCACTTACGGGTGTTTACACATTTCATGTTTATAAGAGCCAGGAAATCCTCTCTACTGAATTTCTGCCCAGTTGAAAAGTCTTAGAGGGACCCCAGAATTGCAAGAATTTGAATTTAATTTAGTCTGAAATGGCATTCAATATGCCATTCCACTTGGAGCTAATCATAATTCCCTCAATAAATTCTCAAGCTTCCTGGGGCTGGAGGCAGTATTTAAATTAGTCTTTAGAGCCCAGTGTCTTTGCACTTAGAGGATGTTCAGGACATGTACTTTGAACTACAGTTTTTAAATATCTCACTTGTGTTTTTTCTTCTGAACATAAAGCATAAGTATGTATGTTTGTATATACGTTTCTAGGTGTGTGTGTGTGTGTGTGTGTGTGTACATTTTCTTTCAGATGGACATTTAATTTCTTTCTTTGCTCTAGTGGCATTTAAATAATCACTGATAATTACTAGTGCTTCTAAGGTGCTATAGGCTCTAATTTTCCTGGACAAAGTCGGTGACCCTTGTCACTTGTGATACCCCATGAGAAAGGTCATCTTCACTCTTCTTTTCAGTGCTCAGTCAGTTGTAACAAGAACTGCTTTTGAAACATTACCATTTCATGGCCCGTCTTGCTGGTGGACATTAATTCTAAGTCATTTTATCTTGGCTGTGATGCTTTTTTAAAATATGGTTATCTTAAATGGGTTGCTCCTGGTTTTGATATTAACAAATATTTATTGGGCATTAATTGCCTCAAAATGCTGTGAAGCGTTCCCCCAATAAATCAGATCCAACCTTTGTCTCCAAGAAGTTAAAGAATCTCAATAGACTCTCAGATCTCACTGTAGACCAAACCTTACGCACTAGAGTAAGTTGACTCAAGGATGACTGGGTTTTGCATCTTTCCCATATGTTGGTGCTCAGCACTCTGTGAGTGCTTAATAAATGCCCCAGGAGAAGACTTTTGCATCAAATGCATGATACCAATTAAATGCAGCAGCCAAACCTCATGCTTGGCCACTTGAGATTCCAATGTAGCCTGGCTTTGCTATTGTACAATTCTCCTGGACGAAGGAAATCTCTGTTTCTGTTAAGAGTGCAGTGGGATTGGTAGAGATAAACTTGGCTACAAAGATCCGAAATGCAAGTGGGAAACGTGGGACAGTGATTGATACACAAGAGGATCAAGACGTGGGAAGAAAAGTAGGCAGAAGAAGTTCATAGGAAAGAACTGGAAATTAGGGCTGCCAGGAAGAAGAAGGAATCACATGTGGAAATGACTTCGTGCTGTTGCTCACAGCCAAGCCATTCATTCATTCATTCTTCATTCATTCATTCATTCATCCATTTGTTTGTTTATTCGTTCATGGTATGTATGTGGAGTTCCTACTATGTGCCAATTACTCTTGGAGAAACAGCAGCAAACAAGCAAAATCCCTGACATCAAAAAAGTTTCCTCACAGTGGGGAGGCACAAAATAAAAATAAATATTTAGTATGTTAGATGTTGCTAAGTTCTCTGGGAAAAAAATAAAGCAAGGAGAGAGGGCAAGGAGTGCCAGCCTGGATGAGTGGGTTTTAAGAGAAGCTGTCAATCAAAACCTCACTTAGGAGGGGCCACATGAATGAAGACCTGAAGAAGAGGAGGCAGCATTGGGGGGTGGGTATCCACTATGGTTTGGATACAGTTTGTTTGTTGAAATTTGATTCTCAGTGTTGGAAGTAGAGCCTGGTGGGAAGTATTGGGATCCCAGGGACAGATCCCTCATGAATGGCTTGGTGTCATTCTTGCAGGAGTGAGTGGGTTCACACTTTTAGTTCTTTTTTTTTTTATTGTACTTTAAGTTTTAGGGTACATGTGCACAATGTGCAGGTTTGTTACATATGTATCCATGTGCCATGTTGGTGTGCTGCACCCGTTAACTCGTCATTTAGCATTAGGTGTATCTCCCAATGCCATCCCTCCCCCCTCCCCTGACCCCACAACAGTCCCCGGAGTGTGATGTTCCCCTTCCTGTGTCCATGTGTTCTCATTGTTCAATTCCCACCTATGAGTGAGAACATGCGGTGTTTGGTTTTTTGTCCTTGCGATAGTTTACTGAGAATGATGATTTCCAGTTTCATCCATGTCCCTACAAAGGACATGAAGTCATCATTTTTTATGGCTGCATAGTATTCCATGGTGTATATGTGCCACATTTTCTTAATCCAGTCTATCGTTGTTGGACATTTGGGTTGGTTCCGAGTCTTTGCTATTGTGAATAGTGCCACAATAAACATACGTGTGCATGTGTCTTTATAGCAGCATGATTTATAGTCCTTTGGGTATATACCCAGTAATGGGATGGCTGGGTCAAATGGTATTTCTGGTTCTAGATCCCTGAGGAATCACCACACTGACTTCCACAATGGTTGAACCAGTTTACAGTCCCACCAACAGTGTAAAAGTGTTCCTATTTCTCCACATCCTCTCCAGCACCTGTTGTTTCCTGACTTTTTAATGATGGCCATTCTAACTTTTAGTGCTTGTAGGAACTTGTTGAGAAGTCCCTGGCACCTCCTTCTCTCTCTCTCTTGCTCCTCTCTCTTGCCATGTGATCTGCATACACTGGCTCCCCTTACCTTCCACCAGAAGTAGAAGCAGCCTGAGGCCCTCACAGAGGCAGATGCTGGCGCCATGCTTCTCATACAGCCTGCAGATCTGTGAGCCAAATAAACCTTTCTTCTTCATAAATGACCCAGCCTCAGGTATTCCTTTGCAGCAACACAAACAGACTAAGACAGTGTCATGAGGGAGGAGTGGTCCTGGCAGGGGCTGTGCCCGTGCAAAGACGTGAAGCAAAATCCTGCTTGGTGCTGCAGGAGCAGCAAGAGGGGCAGAGCCGCTGGAGCAGAGTGAGCCAGGGAAGGTTAGCAGATGATTGTGAACAGACAGTGGGCAGTGCAGGCAAGGGTACTCAGATTGCCAAGACTTTATAGATTCAATAAGGACTTTCAGTTTTTTTGTGAATAAGATGACTGCATCAAAGATTTTGAATACAGAGTAACATTATAGGACTTATCTTTTAACAGCAGCACCAGACTGCTGCCTGGAGATAGGACGATGGGGTATGGTTAGGGCAAAAGCAGACACAGGGAGACCACGGTGGGAGATTTTGCAACAGCCTGGGTCAGAGATGAAGCTGACTCGCGCCAAGGTTGAAGATGTAGATGCGATGAAAAGTACTAAGCTTTAAAAGAAACAGGTTTATTAAGATGTAAGCCATATACCATGCAATTCACCCATTTAAAGCTTCTATGGCATCTGTGGCTATCCAAATCTCCTCCAACAAAGTCAGGCTAACGAGGCACTAGGAAAGTGTCTTGTTAGGACCTAAAATAGCTGGTGGCCTTAATTACAGTCTGAAGAAGCTGGCCACGGTGGCTGCTGGTTTGTTCTAGTGTATCTCTCAGTTCACCTTGAAAATTAGCTCTGAAAGGAGTTGAAGAAACTAGTTACAGGATGATAAATGTTGTTTGGTTTTGATGTTTTTGCTTGTTTTGTGTTATTTTTTTCGTCAACTGTTTTAGCTGTTTCCAAATCGCATAAACTACTGAAGGTTGTCCTCGGTCAGTAAATGTTAGCTAATTTCCCTGCTTCTTTCAGAAAGACCCCTGTTCTCAGAGGAAGATAATCCACATTCACACTTGGTTATAAGTATTTTATATGCACCTATTTCTTATAAATCAAGAACCAGAAAGATCAGTAGCTGAACGACCTTTTTGCCTTTACACAATGCTTTTTATTTGGAACAGTATGGTGTACACATTAATTCACTGAGGTAACACTGTTCTGAATCAACCCACTACTAGCATTCTTTAAAATACTTTGAAAAAGATTTGCAGATTACCCATCTACAGAATTAAATACAAAACAAATAAAATACTTGATGGTTATTATATTAGTCAATGTCTTACCAGGACACCCAAACTCCTTTTGTATTTAGAAGACAGCAATGTAGTAAACGGGCCGTACAAGGGTGCTGTGACCACTCTAGGCATTGAGGCTCCCTGAGTTTCAGCAGCAAGAGGAGGCTGTTTCCACTTCTAGGTTAAAAGGACAAAGGGAGGACGTGGCTTTTTCTTTCCTTCTACCTACTGTCCTCAGGACTTTCCTTCTGATCTCAGGCTTGCTGCCTTGGGCTGCAAGGTGGAGGTCACCAATTCAGGCACTGTGTTCTCACACAGGTATGCTCAGAAACGGGAGAAGGGTGCAGGGGTGATCTCTAGAGGGTGTGTCTCATGCTGGAGTGGACTGCCCAGAAACTCCCCGGGGCCTTGCCCTGATGTCCCATTGGCCAGACTGGGTCCATGCTCGCCCTTTCCTGCCAGCCTCTCTCATCCCTTCTGATGTCCCAGCTGTCGGAGAGGCTGCTAAGTGAACACCTGGCATTTTCTACCTAACTGGGTATAGAAAGCCTTTTGTGAATGTACACTTTGATAAACTTCTATAACCTTCATCAGTAATCCTCAATGGAGTGATTCTGTCTCCACCTTCAGGGCACATTTAACAATGTCTGGAGACATCTTAGTTATCTTCAAATCCTCAGCTGAGGGCAGGGGTATTGCTACTGGCATCTAGTGAGTAGAAGACAGGCCATGTAAATATCCTACAATGCGTGGGACAACCGCCACCCCAGAGACTTATCTGACCCCAAATGTCAATAGCACCAAAGTGGAGAAATCCTGCTCCAAGGAATTTCAAGGCCAGTCTATGTTGTGGTCCTTGGTTCATTTGCAATTGGTGGTTTCAGCAAGCATTCATTCATGGCTTTAACCAGAACTTGTTGAAGACAGTTGACTCAGTGCTTTGATAAGAGGGAGAGTGTAACCTTTTGGATCATTTTGGGTATGTACTGACCAAAATCAGTCTGTGGACTTCCAATTTGCATTTGTGGCTTTCTGCACTGTATAACACTTTCCCTGTAGGGCTGAGTGTCCTGAGGGATCTTCTCCCTTCAGAGTGTCAAGACATGTCTATTGAGCAATGCACCTGTTCTCCAGGAAAGTGGTCTCCAGTGCCCCAGTGTTGGTCTCAGTGGCCGTGTCAGCTCCCATCTAGCTAACACTATGATAACATTTCTTTCAGCTACTCCAGCTAAGCTCAGACCATTTTTCTAGCATAGAAGTCATGAATACAGACTCTGAAATCAAACATCAGCTAGCAGCTCAATCACTGTTAAGTGTGAAATGCATGTGCAGAATGCTGTATATCCTATAACATTAGTGAACAAGGCCTGCACTCATATATGCATTTCACAGCATCTATGCATTTGTCTATCTGCAGACAAATAGAGAGGGAAACCGGAATAATAAAATCAATGATGACGATGAGATTTTTAAAGCTAAACACTTCACAGGTATATTCCATTTCTTAACCCATGTTGAGAGAACACAGATATTCACTTTATGGTTATTCCTTTCGTCATATGTGAACTTACCTTTACCTGGATATCTGTAAGTACTTTCTAAATTGCTTTATCATGTGCCTGTATTATCAAAAGAAAGAAATAACAAAACTGCAAACAAATCTCCAGATTCATTGAACTAGGTAGGATACATCTTTTGAAACCAAACCAAAAAGAATCCAAATACATATGACTTCCCCGAGACTATAGTGGCAGAAACATAATTTGAACCTGCCTCTCTGGCCCCAGAATCTTCTCTATTTCCACTCCTCATCTCATTTCTCTGAGGTTCCTGGGTGCCATGTTCGTCTAGTGGCTTTCAGACCTCCTGGGTGAATGTCTTGCTCTTGACATTGGCCAGGGAATTGGCATCTTCGTTGGTAAAAAGCCTTGGCCAGTCTATGACATTGAGTTTTATGGTGTTCATGGTTGTGGATTCTTATTGGAATCTCTTTCTCTAGGTTTTATTTTCAATTCAATTAAGGAAGAAAGGATGAAGGACAGAGAGAAACGGACGGTGCTCTTGCATCCTCAGAACCTAACAGTGTCATTGAACAGGATGAGCAAGATTTGCCCTGGCCAGTACCTTCCTGGGAAGTTCTAACGGGAAGGCAGGTAAGGGCAGGAAATGAAACATCACGGTTTTTTTTTTTTTAGTATGCTTGAGTCAGCTCCCTGTGTTTAATTAAATGTGGTTTCTGTATGAAGCACATGAATGTATATAAACCCAAACAGAAATGTCTGTAGGGGAAACAACAGCTTCTACTTAATACTTATCAGGCACAACGCCAGCAGTAGCTGCCACAAGCTTAGCCATTTTGTCACTGGCTGTTTTCTTGTGCTGAAGGCAGATGAGGCAGGTTAGGCAGCAGATGCTCCTGCCTGGGGCTGCTTAGAACTGGATGGAAACATCTGGTCCAGTTGCCACTTTGGCCATTGTCTGCCTCTGAGCAGGAGAAGTTGAAAAGCAGATATACTTGAAAGTGGAAGGAGAAGCATGTAGCACCACAGCTAAGTAAATTGCATCTGGAATCAGGACTACGTAGTTTCAAATCCCAGCCTTGCCACTAACAGACTGTGAGCACTGGGCAGATCTCTGGATCTCCCCCAGCCTCAATATTCCCATCTGCTGATGGGTACAGCACTGCCTGTCTCAGAATGGTACAGCAGAGCACCTGGTGTTCAGGAAACACCATCGGTGAAAGAAGGAACAGCATCGTTGCCTTCAAGTTGGGCACTGAGACTACACAACCTGCCTCACCCATGTGATGTGTGCAGTTTTAGATTCTCGGGAAGATGTATCCTCCATGTGTTTTGTTTGGCCCACCCAACATATTCACAATTTCTAAATTTATTTTCAAGATTAAAATTTAGAAATTTTACTTAACATGGAAGCTTCTGATGTGACATAGTTGAAGACCTGGCTACTCTGGGCCCCTTGACCCCCTTGCTACAATTAGCTGAGAAGATGCTGCCTGCCCGAAACTCGGCATGTGCTCTCTAGTTACAATGACAATGATGCCAACTTTGACACTTACTGAACATTTACTGTGGACAACATCTCATGGGCAGAGACAAAGAGAATCCCCATTTTACAGATGAGGCACAGAGAGGTTAAGTGACTTGCCTAAGGTCACACAGTTATTATCGACTCAGCTGGAAATGAAACCTGGCATTCAGCTCCTGGTGTCCCTTCCACAATTCCTCTATGGCAGCTTCTCCCCAGCCAGACCTGATTCACTCATTAACCTGCCTGGCTCTCATTGGCATTAGAGTTTTTGCCTCTGAGTCAGTTGTTCTCCCACTGCTATAATATCACAGATTTCTCAAAAAACTAAAAATAGAATTACCATTTGATCCAGAAATTTCACTACTGGGTATCCACCCAAAGGACAATAAATCAGTTTATCAGAGTAATACCTCCATTCCCATATTTATAGCAGAACTATTCACAATAGCAAAGATATAGAATCAACCCAAGCGTTCCTCAATAGATCAATGGATAAAGAAAACATGGTGTATATACAAAATGGAACACTATTCAGACATAAAAAAGAATGCAACTATGTCATTTGTGGCAACATGGATAGAACTTGAGGTCACTATCTTAAATGAAATAGGCCAGGTATATAAAGACAAATATCACATGTTCCCACTTATATGTGGAAGCTAAAAAGTGGGAAAACATGGAGGTAGAGAGTGGAAAGATGGATAACAGAGCCTGGAAAGGGTGAGTGGGAGGCGAGGAAGAAAGATGAAGAGAAGTGGGTTAAAGACTACAAATATATAGTAAGATGGAAGGAATAAATTCAATGTTTGATAGCACACTAGGGTGACTATGCTTAACAAAGTGTATCGTGCTTGGGTGAGGACAACCCAAATACTTTAACCTAACTTGATCACTATGTATTATATACATGTTAGAAAATTTCTCACATGCCCCATACATTCGTACAAATAAAAAACATATAACACAGATTGTATTTGGTTTTGGCAGCAACGTTGGAGCTTATTTCAACAAGCTCATCCTTCCAGAGATGCTCATTTGTGGAGGATCACATTTCCCTGGTCCTTTAAATTTCTTGTTCTCTCCCTGGTTTAAGAAGAATTTTTTTTTTTTTTTTTGAGACAGAGTCTCGCTCTGTCACCCAGGCTGGAGTGCAGTGGCGCGATCTCGGCCCACTGCAAGCTCTGCCTCCCAGGTTCACACCATTTTCCTGCCTCAGCCTCCCAAGTAGCTGGGACTACAGGTGCCTGCCACCTTGCCCGGCTAGTTTTTTGTATTTTTAGTAGAGACAGGGTTTCACCGTGTTAGCCAGGATGGTCTCGATCTCCTGACCTCATGATCCGCCCGCCTTGGCCTCCCAAAGTTCAAGGAGAATATTTTTATAATCACCACCTAAACAGAGGTTGAACTGACCTGAGAGCCAATGGCTCCAGAGTTTCAGCTCTTTTTTTTCTTTTTCTTTTTCTTTTTCTTTTCTTTTTTTTTTGAGACAGAGTCTCACTCTGTCGTCAGGCTGGAGTGCAGTGGCACGATCTTGGCTCACTGCAAGCTCCGCCTCCTGGGCTCAAGTGATTCTCCTGCCTCAGCCTCCCGAGTAGCTGAGACTACAGGTGCACACCACCATGCCCAGCTAATTTTTGTATTTTTAGTAGAGATGGGGTTTCACCATGTTGGCCAGGATGGTATTGATCTCTTGACCTCATGATCTGCCAGCCTCAGCCTCTCAAAGTGCTGGATTACAGGCATGAGCCACCATGCCTGGCTGAAGTTTCAGCTCTTTACTGGAAAATGTTTATCTTGGAGTGGTGGTGGCAGGTTGGGGGGCACGGCATGAATTCTGCTTAGAAGTCCTCGCTGGTTGTAGTGAAATGGCCAAAGGTTGGCCTTATCTCAGGCAGGACACACAGTCCATCCCTAGTGGTAGACCAGAAAATCGATTGCAATTGATTAACAATGAGTGAATCATTTCCATGGAAGTCATTTGTGTTTTCAACAGCAGCTCATCCTCATTTCACTGCCAATTGATTCAGTCTTCTGCTCCCAGTCAATGGCTAATGACATATTAATTCCAATATGAGCAGTGGTTCAAAAGGCACCACTTGTGATTGTGCAAAGAAAACTCTGATACAGTGAAATTCCAGCCAATTCACTTTGATGAACTGCGCAGAAGAATTTATTGTGGACTGGGCTGCATCCCTTAACTGGTGACTTAATTGCAAAGGGCTTAATTCCAACATTGAAGGGAGTTCTAAGGAGTGTCCCCTCTCTTGGCTGACAGCACTACTCCTTCATTTATCTCCATCTTGGCAAATGGTGCCACCATCCACAAAATTGCCCTGACCACAGATCTAAGACAAATGCTGATGCCTTTCTTCTACTCTACCACCATATCTAGTCTGTCTACAAGCCCTGGTGGCTCTAACCTGCACAATACAGGTAGAAGTCACCTATTTTTATCCGTCTCTGCTGCCTCCATCCCAACCCAAATCACGTGGACCTCTCCCTGGGTAAATTTCCTCAAACTCTTGCCCAGCCTCCTTCTCCCTTCTGAACTCTAGGTGGTTCAGTCTCCACACAATGACCACAGTCATCTTTTTAAGTCATAAAACAGATGATATGAGTCTTTTGCTTAAAATCCTCCTTTGACTGCCAATCGCAGTTAGTAGCGAATATAAATTTCTCATCATCAACTAAAGGTATCTTCTTGATTTGGCTCTGCCTGCCCTGTTCCCGCATTTCTCACTGATCTTCCTCTCCCTGTCCACACTCCATCCTCCTTCTTTACAGGAACAGCTTAATTCTGCTCCCACCTCAGGACCTCTGCACGTGCCCTTGCTTCTGCCAGCAACAGTCTGCCCCCAGAGGACTGGCTCCAGCTTGCCCATCATGGCAAGGTAACACAGGATTCTCTTTCTTTGGTAGACCTGCTGTTTCCTAGTCATTCTCTATGATATTAAACTCTTTTCTGTCATTTATTATACTCAGCCATCTTCAAAATGATTTTATTACATATTTATTTGCATATTATTATAATTTACATATTATTATTATTGTTTCTCTCTTTCTCCATTAGTGTATCCTCCATAGGGACGCAGATCTTGTATGACTTTATAATTTTCTATTCACAGAATCTGGAAGAGTGCTTAGCATATGGTGGGTATTCTGTTTGTTGGAATGTAACCATACTTTGTGTGCATCTTGTGCCTTTCTTGGCTCTTGAAAGTCTTATATTTGGTATGGTTTGTGACTAGCTGGGCTGCTGGGAAAAAGGGTGAATTGTGGCCTTGGTCTCCTAAAATTGCTGCTCTTCAAGGGGAAGTGGTGAAGCCATTGACTAAGGACCCACCTCTAGAGGCCCTTGCTTCTTGATAACGCTGTAACCATTGTGAGGGGATAGCGGGGTCTTCGTGATCTTGTGTAATTTGCCTCCTACATGGCAGACCCTGCAGTGGGCATTTGAGGAAATAAGTGAAAATAAGACATGATCCTTCTCCTGACAATCTCGTTTAGTTTGGGGATTAGGCAGGTAAAAAATGATGGTTCCAATCCAGGGTTAGAAATGCTATTCTGTAAGATGGTACCAAGCTCCAAGGGAGCACAGAGGAATGGCTAGTGACTGTAAGGGGAATCATGAAGGGCTCCTACAAAAGGGGCAATTGTATTGGGTCTTGAAGAACAAGTAAAAGTTTACTGGACAAAGAAGTTGAGATCTGATGTTTAAGACATGTTTAAACAGCAAAGCAATAAATCCCTGTGTGCATTTGGAATGCCACTCTGCTCACTGCTTAATTTTCAGGCGCACGTGTGGGAGGGTTTATGGAGATACCTATCAGAAGGAAAAACAAAAAAAATTGTGTCTCAGTTTCCCATTCAGATTTAGTTGCAATTCCTGGATTTCTAAGCAGATGTAATCTATGGAGGAATAACCCGGCTAACTGTCTGATTCCTTTCTTCATTTTTGCCTTCTCTGGCTTTCTCGTTTCTTGTTTCCTTTATTCTTTTCTATTATGTTTTGTTGTCTAACAAAGAGCATGTTAACTTTAAAAAATTTTATCAGAACACTAAATTCATTTTAAATGATGTAGCAGACTGCCAGTTACCTACGCAATATTTGATTTCTCTTTCCTCTTTAATAACAGAATTTCATTAGGATCAATGGTGAGCTAAAAGTCTACATTTCTCATCTTCCTTTGCAGTTTAGTTCCCCAGGTGATTAAGCTGTGGACAGTGAGATATTAGTGGACGTGGTGTGTTGAGCTTCTGTAAAGACCACTAGAAGGGAGCTGCCTCAGCTTGGAAACAAGGGCTCTTTTTATTCCTCTGTCTTCTTTTTGCTGCTTTTAACTGAGAGGAGATAACTGGAGCTCTAGCATTCATCTTGGACCTCAAGGTATCTCTGATGGTGGAAGCCATATGACAGGATGGGAGAACAAAAAGATCCAAGGGCCCACGGAGAGGACACACTAGCTCTGGGTTGTTTCTTATCATCATATTTTCATTTCCTCATTTGTGTCATGAGTTTATTAACAGTTCTTAACTCTTTATGTCATTCGTAAGATAAAATGATATGGTTTATGTAAAATGTTGAGCACAGTACATGTCACCAAATAAGGGTGTTATCCACAATTTTACTACTGTTGTGCATTACTTTACATTCTAGTAATCACCAGTAAACACTTTAGCTTGTTCAATTCCTACGTTACCTCCCTGAAGTATGGCACCCACGAAATTCTGCCTGTATTTTACTGATGACAATTCATGCAGCTCATAAAGGGTAGGACAGAAATAAGCTTTGAGATTAAACTGAAAATGTGCAATAACAACAACATTATCACACACATGATTCATTATTTTATGTAGATTTTTCTCTTTTCATCGTCCAGTCCCCTATGACATGGATGTTGTGCCTTCCATTCTAGAGATGAGAAAACTGAGGCTCCCAGATACCAGGTATCTTGCCCAAAGTGGCAGAGAAAGAAATTGACAAGTATGCCGGATGCCTCTGCTGAGTGGTTGGTTGGGATTGAGGCAAAGGTCTCCAGGAACCGGTTCATTTGTTCTTTCTGTAGGGTCATAGCTACCCCTGTTTCTGGGCTGTCTGTATAAATGAGACCCGTTAGTCATGTAGCAGGAACTACACCTATGGAATTGAATGCTTTAGTTTTAGTATAGCCTTATACTCAAAAGCCCTGGAGTGAGGACTAATTGGAAATTTTTACTGGTGCAACTTTTAATAATGATGATGCTATTGTAGTCTCACTGCCTCTCAATATTCACAGAACTAAGCATGGCCTAATTTTAAAAACATCTGTGCAAAGAATCTTTTTAAAGCCTGCTGTCCATATCACAGAAGCCACCAGGGTCTGTGTATGTGGAGCTCATCTGGCCTTAGTGCAGATGGAGCCAGGAGATTCTGGCTTGATGCTAATGACACCGGGTATGTCCTTTGAAGAATGCCTTTCCCTCCACATTGCCCTGAATATGCAGACATCTCTATAGGCAATGCCCGACTCTAGGTGACATTAATTCTATCATTCTGCATATGAAATGGCAACTGGTTATATTTGCCTCAGATTTCTAATGCTCCCATTTGTCTAAATTCTTACCAGAGGGTTTTGTTTCTGTGCCGGCCTGTAATATTTTATCACAAGGTGTATTAGTTCATTCTCACACTGCTGTAAGGACATACCTGAGACTCGGTAATTTGTAAAGGAATCAGGTTTCATTGACTCACTGTTCAGCATGGTTGGGGAGGCCTCAGGAAATTTACAATCATGATGGAAGGGGAAGCAAACATGTCCTTCTTCACATGGTGGCAGAAAGGAGAAGTGCAGAGCGAAGGTGGAGAAGAGCTCCTCATAAAACCATCAGATCTCGTGAGAACTCACTCACTGTCACGAGAACAAGATGTAGGTAACTGCCCCCATGATTCAATTACCTCCCACGACACGGGGGGATTATGGGAACTACAGTTCAAGACAAGATTTTGTTGGGGACACGGCCAAACCATATCACAAGGGCAGAGTTTAACAGGAGTGTTTTGATCTCAGGTAAAACAGGGTAGGAGCCTGGGTTCATAATGTCACTTTGCATTATTATAATGGTTTGTAATTTACCAAATGCTTTGTTACGTATATTCTTACTTGATTCTCTGTAAGGTGAGTAGAGAAGAAACAGTGATCTTTATAATTGGATGCTCAACAATATTTGGTGGAGCTGATTACTTGATTTTTCTTCAAACATTTTGTTCACTTCCTATCTGGTACACAATTCTCTCAGTCCTTTTTCTTTAACCTCGCTGCCTTAATGTCCTTCGGTAGACTTGTTCGTCTTTTTTTCTCTTCCAGACCTCCAAACATTGGAGTATCCCAGAAATCAAATTTTATAAAACATATTTTCTCTATGCATCATTAGTTTTACACCAAGTGACCTGATTCAGTAGCATGTGTTTAAATGTCATTTATTTATCCCAGATTAATATCTTTAGCCATGATTGCCCTGAAATTCTACTTTCATATGGACAACTATCTCCCCAAAATCTCCATTCAAGTGGCTAATAGGTCTCTTCAACTTGCAGTGTCCTAAATTGATTTGTTGATCTGTATTCCCCTGCAATTCTTGTCTTCTCGAAACCAGAAAAGGCCGCTTTCATCTGTCATGGGTTGATTGGTTGCCCCGAAAGATATATCCAAGCCGTGAGCTTCACTTCACTTGGGAAAAGGATCTTTACAAATGCAATTAAGTTAAGAATCTTGAGATAAGATCATCCTGGATCTTGGTTGGGCCCTAAATCCAGTAACAGGTGTCTGGATAAGAGAAAGGCAGTGAGATATTTAAGACACACAGAGACACAAGCGAGAAGGCCACGTGAAGACAGAAGCAGAGATTGGAGCAAATCATCAACAAGGCAAGGAACGCCATAGGTTGCTGGCAACACCAGGAGCTGGGAGAGAGGGAACAAATTCTACCTGAGAGCCTCCAGTAGGACCCACCTTGCTGAAATCTTCATTTTGGACTTCTGGCCTCCAGTTTGTGGCACTTTGTTGTAGCAGCCCTAGGAAACTCATGCACCATCTTTCCACGTATTCAGACTCAAGTGGCAAATGTGGATTGTCTCTTCTCTTTCTTTCACTCCTACATTCAACCCATCAGAAAACTGCCAGCACTAATTTCAAAGTGTCTCACTTTTCCAAACTTCCTCAACACTTCTGCTACTGCCACTCTTGTCTGCTATCATTCTTGCCTGGTTATTGTAATCACTTCTTTGCTGGTAAGATAATGTCCCACCTCTACCCAGGTCCCGCCAGTGCCTTCTTATCTTTCTCAGAGCAAGCACCCCAAATTCCTCCTATGGCCTACTAGGACCACCAGCCTGGGGTCCTGGCCTGCTCTCTGACCCCACCTCCCACCACTCTCTGTCTCCTTCGCTGACTGCACTGCAGCCACTCTGGCTTCCTTACTATCTCTCAGACCTTCCATACACAGTCCTGCCTCAGGACTTTTGCACATACTATTCCTGTGGCTGACTCTCTCTTGTCCAGATAGTCATTTGGCTCCCAAGTTACATCAAGCAAATCTCTGCATAAATATCATTTTTATCAGAGCTTCTGTCCCCAAACACCCTGTGTGAAACATTAACCCCATCAATTACTGTCTCTTCTCTAGCTTTATATTTCTTTATCATACCTATGTCTTGTCAATATATATTTGCATGTGGTGTCTTTTTCCAAGTTGAATGTAAGCTTCTTGGGTTACAAGGCATTTTTCCCTCTTGTATTTTTCACTGCTATACCCAGGACTTAGACCAGTGTCTGACATGGAATAGGTGATCTGTACATATCTGCTGAATGAATAGAGTCTTAATTTTACTGAAAAGTAAATTTGAGTTTCAGAAGGTTATGGGGCCTTAATCCATTAAGAACCCATACATTTTGGGCATACATGACCCTGGGTCTCCCAATTCTATACAAGTTCTTCAATGTCACTATTCAAGGTTTCACAGCATCGGGATGTCCAGGCGTTCATTACTGAGGAGAGGACATTTCCTCAAGGGTGCTTCTTTCCACATGATATTACAGGATATAAACAGATGGCCGATTAAACAAATGTTTTGGGTCTAGTAAAGTCAGGAGACAACTAAAGTGATGAAGTATATTAGCTTCTCATTGCTGCTGTAACAAATGACTAAAACTCGGTGACTTTAAACAACAAAAACTATTATCTTACAGTTCTGGAGGTCAGATGTCTAAAATGGGCTTTATAGGGCTGAAATGAAGGTGTTGGCTGGGCTCTATTCCTTCTGAAGGCTCAAGGGCACGATTCATTCCTTTCCTTCAGCTTCTAGAAGGTGCTCACATTCCCTAGCTGGTGTCTCCCTGACATCTCCAAAGTAAGCCATGGCTGATTGAGTCTTACCCTATGTCACTCTGTCTCTCTTATGAAACCCCCATAGTTACAGTGGGCACGTTTGAATAATCTCGGACAATCTTCCCATCTCAGGGTCTTTAAATGAGTCACGTCTTTCAAGCCCTTATTACCATATAAGGGAGCATATTCACAGGTTCTGGGAATTAGGATGTGAACATCTTTTGGAGTGGGAGGACCATTATTCTGTTTATTACATGAACATATACAGATTCCATACTGATAGTTAGAGCTTTCAATATGCAAAATTCATGTGATAATCCATAAAGATGGGAAGGCTTGGTGGTCCCAGAGCCACAGTTCCTTTGCTCTGCTCCCCTTAAAATGCGGTCTTGTGTCCCATTACATTCAGAATAAAATCCAAGTTTCCTCCCTGTAGTCTGCATGGCCTATCAGGATCAGGCCCCTGCCTCCCACTTCAATGTTGTGTTCAAACACTTTCCTTGTCCCTCACTAAGTGACAGAAGACCCTGGTGTTCTTTTGTGGTGAGCACCCCAGGCTCACTTCTGCCTGAGGCCATTGAAACCAGCTGGTCCTCTGAGATCCTCATCCCCAACAGACTTTCATGGTCAACGTGTCTTCTCATTCTGGTCTCACTCAGTTGTCATCTACCCAAAGGCTTTCTCCTGGAACTTCTCAGGTACACCCTATGCTGGGAGAGGTTGGGTTTCAGGAGTGAACTCAGTGGGGCTTGCAACCAGAGCTTCGGGCTCTTGGACGACAAGGCTGTTGAGCAGCACTGAGCTGCGTCTCTGCCACTCCAAGCACATGGATAGGAGAGAAATATTTTGAGATACCTCCAGACTCTGTGTCCATGTTTTCATTCTTTCATCCAGCAAATTGAGATCAACGTAGAGTTGTCTTTCTAAAAATGCTTCATACATATGTACTCATTAATTCCTTAATTGGAGAATGAGACCTTCTATAGACCAGTCTCACAGGCCATAGATTGATAAAGAAAAACTATAACACAAGGTCTCTGGGGACACTCAGTGAGACGTGTGATTTCCTTTTCCTTTGTTTTGTTGCATTTCAAAATGGATATCACCCACCACAGGAGATATACTTTGGGGCTTTATGGGAGACTATCCGTGAAGGAGGCTTTTAGGTTATGAAGCAGTGAGACTCAGTGGGAAATGCTGGTATTGTGTTTTACAGGTGCCCATGGGATATGTGAGGCTGTCTTTGCTTGGGTTGCCCCCAAAAGCAGATCTTGAAGCAAAGATTTAGGTGCAGCCATAGCTTGAGGAAAGTGACTCCAGGAAGCATGATGAGGATGCAGAGAGTGGGAGGTGGAGGTGGTGAGACAGGGATGGGCAGACGTCAGAGGCTCACCCTTTGTCTTGATGAGCGGGTTATCAATGCAGACTCCATCCCACAGGATGTTCTCTGAGAGTGGACACAGCTTGGCTCTGCATTGCCTCTCTAATGGCGAGAAAGCTGGGGTTCAAATCCATTCATTCTCATTTTTATTGGGTCAGCTGCAAGTTGAACTCTCCATAGTAGATGCTCAGACAGATTTTGAGGTGCAAAGTGTTAAGGGACCAAGACCTGGGAAAGAGAGAAGTTGGAGTCAAACTTGGATGCAGAATCTACTTCAGCCAGCCCAGAAGTGAATTCTGGGGCAGGCATTGTTGATCTCAGTGGCCAGCGTCAGGCAAAAATGGGCCTTTGCACCCCATCTCACTCAGGCACCAGGTCCACTGCCCTGGGAAGGGTGTGATCTCAAGTGAGGGAGCTCTCTATAGCTGGGGAGGACTTCAGGGGAGACCCAGCGGGAGCCTGTCTGATGAGTGCCCCTCCTCTCCTCCAAGCTGGGATCCGGGTTACTCCCAGGATTTTACCTGAATACCTGTGAGGGTAATCCAGAATGGCAATCGCTGTCCCCTCATAATTTAATGTGAAAAACACTCCTACAGAGGAGAAAATACTTTTCTAAGACCACATGTCCTCTTAGGAGCAGACAGAACATCTGAGTCCTCAACCAGCATGATTTCTGGGAATGGCATCTTGCATCCGTCTTTGCCATCTTACAAATTGTTCTAGGAAGGCATTTGGAGTCCCGGTTCCGTTTTTCTGTATTAAAAGATAAAGGGATAGCTTTCAGAAGAAAAACCCAATCTTCCCTAAGACAGCTTCTCTAGAGGCTACTGCATCCCCCCTTGAAATAATGAGTTTCTATTTCTGACCCATGGTAATGAAATTGGCTTTGCTAAATCACCTGCGGGTGGTTTGAGGTGTCCACCTCTGAGGCTGCACGAAACCCAGGTGGGCGAGCACTCTGCAGCATGGAGCTGCCTAGATTTTGGTGGAGTCTCTGGGTAGATGGAAGGGGGTTTTCTCAGGAGCTGTATCCCTTCCCTGTGGACCAGTGCCTTGTAGTGCAGTTGAAAGCTTTGACCCATTTCCATTTCTTTTAGATCTTCAGAAATATTTTAAAAATATGAAACTAACAAGAGAGTTACCAAAATGTAGTATCATTTAAATATTTATATTTAATGAACTGACACTTTTAATGTACATATGAAACAACTTTTCTTGTTAAAAATGATTGTGGGTTTTATTAAAATAAACAATTTTCCAAAAAGTGTTAGGCTAATATTTCACTCTTCTAAACAGGTATGCCTATACCACTAGTTTATGCCTGACTCCCTTTTGGCTCTTAATTAGTTTAGGTTGTTACTTCAGCAAACATGCAGCTTGCATCTGCTGATGAAACCGAAGTGCATCACTGTGTGGCCACCACGTTCTTGTTCAATTCTGATGGGCTATCTCTGTAGCTGCCTGTACACAACATGACTCAAAGATAAAATGCACAAACTAATGGTGATGGGCTTTGTAAAGGTGAAACTTGGATTGCAAGCTTCCTGACTTGAACCACCATGCACATCTCCTCAGAAAAGCTCCAAATTACATCGAATGGTTCATTTCAGTAATGACTGTAGTAATATTGGCAGTACCTGTGACTCTCCACTCAGGTCAGGAATAGTATCAACTCCTGATACTGAGTGGAGAGCCCACAAGTTAGGAAGAGGTCGAATGGCACAGGTGCTAAGGGCCCAGTCTCTGCAGTCAGGCTGCCCTGATCCCAAGCCTGGCTCCTATGTTCCCAGCTATGTGACTCTGGACAAGTCACCTTATCTTTCTGAGGGTCGCCTTCTCCCTCCTAAAATAGGGCTAATAATAGAACCTACTTGTGATAGTCATTAGCGCTTCTTACAAATATTTCTACCCGTTGGGTAGAATCAATGTAACTGACAATGTAAGTGTGACCAGATGTCAACTGTATCACTTCTGGGCTGGAAAATGTTGTCCCCATGATAAGAAACTTCAGAGTGTTATTTCCACGTGAACATTTGCTTTCCATATAGAGGCTGCTCCATCAGCCTGGTTCTTGGTATATGGACCATGGATATGATAGGCTTTAGCTAATGATGGACACATATAGGAGCAAGAAATAAACCTTTGTTATTTTAAGTCAAAACAACTTATGATATGCTAGGGATTTTTTGTTACAGCAGCAAATCTCATATATCCTGTCTGGTTCACTGTCTCACAGGGTCATCATCAGCATTCACTAAGTTGATGTGTGTAGTAAGTGTTGCACAGTGCCCAGAACAGGGCACCTCTTAAAAACACAACTGTGATTGTCGTGCTTGGTCAGTCTGCTGGAACTCAGTCCTCACTTTGCATGGTGATCCTGGCCAGCCTGTGCATACCATCTGAGGATGCTGCCAGCATCACAATGCATGGGGAAGAGCTCAGAATGGAGGCAGGAGTTAAAGACCTAGTTCAGCCAAGATTGTGATCTGGCAAGACCCCATTGACATCGCTAGTTATATTGCTCACAGCTGCAATAGGAGGGGATTAAAGTAGGTGAGGTCTGAGGCCCAGGTGTGTCTAAACTGCAGTTTTCAGACTGCCTTAAATTTGTTTAACAGAGTTGCTGCCTGGGCATTCACCTATAGGTCTGTCATCAGTTGTTTAAAACCCAGTCATAACTTGTCATGTTTGGCCTCATTAAACCTCCCCTTCCCCATGTGCTCTTTGCGATACAGCCAGCTTGTTCCTCATCTCACTGACCCCAAATCCACAAATGCCACAGCTGCTGACCATGATAAAACCTACTTGTCAACACCAGAGTGATGTAAATAAGTTCCCTGCTTCCAGCATGTTTTCTTTAGATATCCAACCCATAATCCCCATGGGAAAGCCTAAGGGAGAATGTTCATGAACCTTAATAAAGGTGGAGTACTACAGGTCCCCTCTCTCTACCCTCCTGCTGGTTGACGTCTCCTTCGCCTCCAGACCTCCCCTCAGCCTCCCGTCAGCACCCGTAACCTCTCTGGGGTCTGTAAGTAATAAATTCATTCTCTTCCATGCATTTTGGCTTCATCTTTTCACTGTGTCCCTGACTGACACATTTGACTCTAACTCTCCTCCTGTCAGGACCCTCCTTAAAAAATGGCTATCTCAGCTCGTGGCCCTTGTCAATAGAGAGAACTGAAGACCAACTTAGACAAAAATCATGACAATTGAAAAGCACAACACAGACACTCCACACTCCTTCACACAGAGCAGCTGCTCTGTCTTCATCAGTTGTACAGAGTATGGTTCTGTGAAAGTTTTATTTGATGAAATGGGGAACCCTCCATGTCCAAATGGTGATAGGCAGCATTTGGGGTGTGATGGGGGCCAGGCAGATGTGTGTTCACATCCTGCTTCTTCCACTTCCCAGCTCCAGAATCTTTGCAAAGTTATCCAAATCCTTTGAGCTTTAGTTTCTTCATTTACAAAATTCATTACATAAATTGTTGGAAGAAACAGTTTTACATGTTTATGATGTGCCAAGCATTGTTCTAGGTCCAGGGGAGAAAGCAGTAAACCAAACAAACTTAGTCCCTGTTCTAGAGCTTCTAGTACAGTGCTGCAGTGTCTGAACCTTTCTTCATTCTGTGGATCATTTTGGCAGTCTGAAGAAGCCTGTAGAACCTTCTCACATTACTATTTATAGTGAAATAAAGTATAAAGTACTTTACATGCATAAAGTAAAATACATCACAAAGGAGATAAATTATACTGCAATGTATGTATCACAATCTCTGAAACAGTAATAACATATCAATTTCCTTGTTAGTAACCAGATTGACATGGTTTGGCTGTGTCCCCACCCAAATCTCATCTTGTAGCTCCACAATTCCCACATTTCATGAGAGGGACCCGGTGGGAGGTAACTGAATCATGGGGACAGGTCTTTCCCATGCTGCTCTCATGATAGTGAATAAGTCTCACAAGATATGATGGTTTTGTAAAGGGGCGTTTTCCTGCACACGCTCTCTCTTGCCTGCCTGTCTTGCATGAAAGATACCCCTTTCTCTTCTGCCATGATTGTAAGGCCTCCCCAGCCATGTGAAACTGTGAGTCAATTAAACCTCTTTCCTTTATAAATGACCCAGTCCCAGGTATGTCTTCATTAGCAGCGTGGGAACAGACTAATACAAAGATCTAGTGATGGGTCAAATAGCTAGCATAATTTTAAAGTAGTGGTGAATATAAGAGACGTTTTAAAACATCAGCCATGACTGTAGTATGATATGAAAATATAATTTCTACCATTAACAAAGTCACACATACTGCTAATATTACTATGGTCATTACTGAAATTAACCATTCAATGTAATTTAGAGCCTCTAAACTTTGGTTTGAATTCTATTTCTGCCATAGTTTTAGTTATCATCTTGGAAAAGACAACTCACTTCTAGGACACCTGTGTCCTCACAAGATGAACAGAGTAGGAGCTATGCAATAAAGTGTTGTCTGAAAGAGACACAGTGTCTGGAAAGAACCTGTGCATTAAGTAGGATGTTTTTGCTTACAAGTAAAAACACCCACTCTGATAGAATGAGCCTTGGGTGTGTGCCAATTCTTGAACCCATTTCAAGGGACAGAGGAATGTCAGATGCTGACTGGCTGCAGGCCTTGGTCCAGGCAGTACCTCTGGAACTGGGGGTGATGTCAGCTCAGATAAGAGAAATATAAATAAAAGTGGTTGGAGGAGAGTAATTGTCTCAGGATTGCAGGACAATGAACATAGCAGGTTTGGGATGAAGTGCTATGTAACCACAGTTCCATAATCAGGGCCTTGCTTCCTGAGTCAAGTTGCTCTGCCTGTTTTTACAGTGTTTTAAGATGCACCAAGATTCAACATTTTTAATACTAGTATTGGGAGTTATTTCCAGTTTTTACCATTACATGCAAACAGAGATTAGTTTAATTCTGGATGTCAGTACTCCCTTGAGATCACACAGTCCCAGTCACTGGGTTGGTACCTCAGCCTCTTTGCTTCAGTCGTGATTCACCTGCTTCCCAATAGTGAATGCAAGTCCTGAATTTGAAGTATTAAGAAAGGGCATGCATTCTTTTTCCTTGTCCAGTAATAGGATCAGCTGAAATCAAATAACTAAAATTGTTCTCCTGGGATCTCTCTTTCAAGTGGAATTTGTAAGCAGTCATATCCATGAGCTACACACTTCACAGAAATCACCAAAGTGCTTTGGGCACCCTGTTCCCGCTTAACTATAATGCTTCTCATTTTCCTTCTCTAGATGAGGGCCCCACAACTGCCATCCATCAAAACATCATAAGCTTTTAGGAAGTGATCACTTGAGCATAGAAATGAACAGTGTTGTTATAACATAAAGATATCTCAAGCTGTCAATTCCCGTAGACCCCTGGATCCCAGAGGGTGGCATTGTTTAAAGAAGGGCACACATTTGCCCATATTTAAGAAGAAATAGTTATTTCTTGGAAACCGCTAAATTGATGGTTCATTTTTCGTATGAAAGTAGGTAAGCATTCTGTTTCAAAGTGGATTCTTTGAAAGCAATAGTGAAATCTTTAGGATTGCTGACAGTTTGTAGGTAACTGAATACGATGGTTCCCATTTGCAGAAAAAGAGTTGCCTATATTGGAAAATCTACCGTTTTGCATTTAAGAAAACCAAAGCAAATAAACAAACAAAGAAAAACATATAGTTTCCTCTTATCAGGGGGAAATTTGTTGAAGGACTAAGAAAAGGATTTTTCTTGCTTTTAGTAAGTGACACAACATTTTGGTGTGTTTTTGTAAAGAGGTCAATGTTAGGGACTGGTCATTTTCAGTGTTGTTTTATGTATTCTTGAGAAATAAATCTACTCATCTAAGAATGGAATGTCCAGGACAATGGCCACTAGCTGCATGTGGCTATTTAACTTTAAATAATTTCAAAATTCAGTTCATGGGTTGCAGTGGCCTCATGTCCAGGGCTCAGCAGTCACAGTGGGCACTGCATTGATCAGCATAGAGTACAGAACACCTTCACTGCAGAAGGTCCCATTGCACAGTGCTGGCCAAGGCTTATGAAAAGAAATGATGGGGCTGGGTTTGACATGATACAGGAAAACAAAACCAGTTTTGCAGCAAGTGGTTTCATTAATATGTATTCGTGTCCTGAAATATTATGTGTAAATGTTGGAAAATCACATCACATCATGATTGGTTTGGATTATAATAACTTAGCAAAGCATCTTATTTGTACATTCAGCTGGCTTAATAGGTTCATATGGCTTTACTTTTCCATTTGAAGGATAAGATGGGGAATAATTTATCGAACAGAAAAACAATACTTGTCATAATTGGCCTTCTAGTTTTTGTTTTTTTTAATAAGGTATTGGAAGAATGCTCTCAGATTCTTTCTGACGTGAATTCTCTCCTATTCCTCCTGACATCACCTGTTTCTTTTTGGTGAATCTAATGTGGAATAAATAGATATATAATTTATATTATAGAATTATATTTAATTTATATATATAAATATGTTTTTCAAAAATCCTACTACTTCCTATTTTCTTATTTAAAAAATAAAATTGATTTGGAAGGATGAAAGGGATGAGAGTTCTCCATGAATTTTCCCTAAAAATCATTTTCTTTCCTCCTTTTTTTCTAAGGAAACCGTTGAACATTTTATAAATTTGTCTTAACTAGATGCACTCCTCTGAGATTCATCTTAGGTCTTGAGTTTTGGGTCACTGTGGCAGGTCTAGGATTTAAAAAGGGGCTTGCATGTTTTGCCATTCCCCAAGTCACCAGCACTTAATACAGCATCAGACCATGGAGTCTATGAGAGAAGACACTTGTGCTACTTCGTGTTTTGTTTTGTTTTGATGTGCCCTCTCTGTTTCAGGTCCTGTGCTGCACTTTGACATACAAAATTAGTTAGGCCTGTTCTCTTCCTTGAAGTTCCCAGTACAGCCAAGAGGCAAAGATGGGGTGTGTGTGAGGGACAGAGAGCGTAGCCCAAAACTCTATCCATTGGAAGCTGTGTGGCACCTACCAGCTTAGAGTTTCTACTGAACAACAGGGTTCATTTATGTTTAAGTAAAATCTTCATTTCAGGCTCAATTTTTAACAGTTTCATGGTTTTCCTCTGGAGTTTTCCTCCCTGTAGTGCCATGTAATCAAGCTTAGGTTTTAATTAAACAGGTGCTATTCGCTTGTTAGTCCTGTGGAAACCTGATGTTTCCCAAATTTTAATTTAGTTCACACTGGATAAGAACATTTCTTCAGACAAAAAAGAAATGTGATTAATGGGGTATAGTGGAGATGAGGCAGAAATGTACTGAAGTGTGGATAGATTCAGGTACAGGAGGAATAAACACTTAAGTAATTGTAATCAGGCATTGGAGCTGGGGTGTATGCAGATCAAGCTGCATTGGTAGGAGCACAGGATGGAGAAGCACAGGGAATCCACACTAAAGTTCAAAATTGAAAGTTATCTGCCTACTTCTGTCTTCATGTCCTTCTGCTGTATGCCTGTCTTTCTATCTACCTTGGAGCCTCATTCTTTCTCTCTCTCCTCTCTCTCTCTCTTAATCTGCAGTTGTCTACGTGTCTCTTTCTATGGTCTATTTCTACCTGTCTGCACTCTGTTTCTGCCTCTATTTAAACCTGCATGTTCTTTGCCTCTCTTTCTTTCTGTATTTCTCTCTGCCACATATCATATTTCTCTCTGTCTCTAATCATGTTTGCTCTCTAATTGCCAATCTCTAGCCCTCTTTGTTTAAGGTTATCTTTCTTTACCTCTCTTAAATATCCTATTTCTTCTGTTTCTGTCTCTCTGTTATGCTTCTCTCTTTACTTAGGCTTGGTACCCTCTTACGTGGTCTCTTGTCTTTCCATCTTACCATCAATCCTCTTTTTTTGTAGCTCTCTGTCTGTTTGCCTCTACATTTCTCATTGTTTTTCCTCCTCTTTCCCGAGAAGGGATCTCCTTAGCCTGTCCCTCTTGGCTCAAAATGAAGCAGTTATGTATGCCTCTAACAGACTGATAGGAACCTGTCTCTCAAACAGCGTCTTCTATTCAGCCTCAGAAAATAAATGCCATGGGTGCTGAGAACATCAATGCTTCACTCACCTATTCCTTGTCTTCATGGAAAGCTGAGTCTTTATAGTAGAATGATTTATAATCCTTTGGGTATATACCTAGTAATGGGATTCCTGGGTCAAATGGTATTTCTGGTTCTAGATCCTTGAGGAATCGTCACACTGTCTTCCACAAGAGTTGAACTAATTTACACTTCCACCAACAGTGTAAAAGCATTCCTATTTCTCCACATCCTCTCTAGCATCTCTTGTTTCCTGACTTTTTAATGATCGCCATTCTAACTGGTGTGAGATGGTATCTCATTGTGGCTTTGAGGTGTGGTGTTTAATATGTTTGTTGGCCACATAAATGTCTTTTTTTGAGAAATATCTGTTCATATCCTTCACTCACTTTTTGATGGGGTTGTTTGTTTTTTCTTGTAAATTTGCTTAAGTTCCTTGTAGATTCTGGATATTAGCCTTTTGTCAGATGGATAGATTGCAAAAATTTTCTCCCAATCTGTAGGTTGCTTGTTCACTCTGATGATAGTTTATTTTGCTGTGCAAAAGCTCTTTAGTTTAATTGGATCTCATTTATCAATTTTGGCTTTTGTTGCCATTGCTTTTGCTGTTTTAGTCATGAAGTCTTTGTCCATGCGTATGTCCTGAATGATGATATTGCCTAGGTTTTCTTCTAGGGTTTTTATGGTTTTAGGTCTAACATTTAAGTCTTTAATCCATCTTGAATTAGTTTTTGTATAAGGTGTAAGGAAGCAGTCCAGTTCTAGTTTTCTGCATATGGCTAGCCAGTTTTCCCAAGACCATTTATTAAATAGGGAATTCTTTCCCCATTGCTTGTTTTTGTCAGGTTTGTCAAAGATCAGATGGTTGTAGGCCTCTGTTCTGTTCCATTGGTCTATACATCTGTTTTGGTACCAGTACCATGCTAAAGAAAATGTGGCACATATACACCATGGAATACTATGCAGCCATAAAAAAGAATGAGTTCGTGTCCTTTGCAGTGACATGGATGAAGCTGCAAACCATCATTCTCAGCAAACTAACACAGGAACAGAAAACCAAACATTGCATGTTCTCATTCATAAGTGGGAGATGAACAATGAGAACACATGGACACAGGGAGGAGAACATCACACACCGGGGCCTGTCGGGGGTAGGGGACTAGGGAAGGGAGAGCATTAGGAGAAATACCTAATGTAGATGACGGGTTGATGGGTGCAGCAAACCACCATGGCACGTGTATACCTATGTAAAAAACCTGCACGTTCTGCACATGTATCCCAGAACTTAAAGTATAACAACAACAACAAATAGCTGAGCCTGGGCCATGAAAGGAGTTTGTTCAAATTCTTCATACTTTTATGTTTATTTTAAAACAATATGAGCCTACACAGATACCAACACAGCAAAAGCCACTCACAGTTCATTTTTCCAATTGCATCCTCATTGCCTCATTGAAAACAATTTCCCTTAAGGGGTTAAGGGCATTGACTAAGAGTGTGTGTTTCAGAGACGGACATCCATGGGTGTGATTCAACCTCTGGTACTGACTAGATGTGTGGCTTTGAGTGAGTAACTGCACACCTCAGTGACCTTTTCTAAAAAGTTGGTTTAATGATGGTAGTTCCTTCTCAGGGTGTCTGCTCTTGCCTCGGTATCCACTTGGACTGCTCTGGTCTTAACCTTCACCTGCTTGGCTCATGCATATTTCCTTTTGGTGAAGCCGACTTCCCTTAGGCTTTCCAAACCAGCTTTTTCTCCCATTTAAGTAGATCATAATTTTTAAAAGAATTCTTCATCACTGAACATTTGGAAAGAACTTTTCATTTTTGCAAAGCTGGCAGACTGGGGATTATTACTTCCATCTTTATGAATGGGAAATGAAGATTAGAGAGATTATTGCTGGGTCTGAGTCACCAGGAAGTTGGTGGCAGAACTACGACTTGAACCTATGTCTCCTGATTCTCCTCACAGCCATTTGTCTTGCATCCTTAAGTTGCTGGTGTAATGATCAGTGTCTGTAGTTGAAAAAGCAAAGCATGTGTACGAGTGAAGGAATCATTGGTACTTCTGGGTTCCTGTGGAGGGCATGATGCCTTTAGATCACAAATCCCTCAGTGAGGTCAGATTGCAGAAGACATTGATTTATTTTTTATTAGAAGCCTTTGGTTGGGACTTTTCTGATTACAAATAAGAGAAACTTGCTGGAGCTAGCTGGAGCAGAGATAGGATTTATTATGATAACAGCATGCCTCACTGCCCCAAAGACAGGGAAGGAGCCACTCCTCAGGAATGAGCTGGACCCAAAGCTCCAGGCTTATAGGAAGTTGCTTCCACCTCCCATCTCTGCTTCTGTCAACACCTCTGCTTCTTGCTTCCCTGCCTTCTCCAGTTCCCAGCTCATGTGGCAGAAAGTGGCTACCAATCGTTCCTGAGTTAACATCTCTTTCTTTCAAAGGAGAGGCAGACCAAGGCTGGAATTCATTATTTCTTCCAATTCCCCAAGGAAATGGCTCATTGGCCCAATGTGTGTCATCTTTGGACCAATCCACAGCAGCCAGGTGGGCAGGGTTATGTTGACATAATGGTTACCAGGCAACCTTTTGATGTTTCTGTGACAGTGGGGGTTAAGAAGAGGAAAATTCCCAACAGTTGCTTATGGCAGCATTGATTAATGGCTTTGCACTCATTCAACAAACATTATTTGAATGCTGTGCCAGGCACCTGGCACTGTGCTAGACACTGGCTCAAAGAAGTGCATTCCCTTCCCTCGTGGAGCTTACAACCCTGTTGTTTTTCTTCGATCCAGTTCCAATTCTCTGCAGGGAAAACATTCATCCTTAATGTTAACTTGTCAGTTTCCAGCTTGCCAATAGAGAGGTTAAAGATGCACCATTCTTCATTCTGTAGGGCTAGTGGTGAATATTATTTTTGATCAAGTAAATATGTTGATGATATTCATAAGGCCTATTTCCCTTGTCTTCCTTGTTAGTGACTCCTAGTGTGCTGAGATAGTAGGAATTTACCATGGAGTTATCATTCAAACATGCTGCTCCAACATTTTCCCCACCTTTCCTCTAATAATAACTATTCCAAAAACGTAAAGACAACACGTTGAGCTTAGCTGGTGTCTTAGTCCATTTTGTGTTGCTACAAAGGAATACCTGAGGCTAGGTAAAGAGTTTTATTTGGCTCATAGTTCTGAAGGCTGTACAAGAAGCATGGAGCTGTCATCTGTATCTGGTGAGGACTCAGGGAGCTTCCCCTCATAGCAGAAGGCAAAGGGAAGCTGACATCACATGGCGAGACAAAGGAATGAAGAGAAGAGGGAGGTGCCAGTCTATTTTTAACAACCAGACCTTGCAGGAAGTAAGAATGAAGATACATTCACTTCCAGGAGAATGACACCAAGCTATTAATGAGGGATCTGCCCCCATAACTCAAGTACCTCCCACTGGGCCCACCTCCAACACCGGGGATCAAATTTCAGTATGAGATCTGGAGGGAACAAATATTCAAACTATATTAGCTTATTTTTTAAATTTATTCTCACTAGGTACTACCATATTTAAAATGCCTTTCATGTCCAGAAACTGGTAGGTAGTGGAATTTGAAATTACATGCTGTCTTGAATTAACATGTTAACTTGCTATTTAATTTTCAGCAAATGCCACTCCCCATATATAGTTATTGTATTGGGCCTTAGTTTTCCCACCTCCAAGCAGAAATTACTGTTTCATTTGCTTCCCGAAAGATAGTATTTGGAACTAGTACTCTCTTACAGTTCTTTCCAGCTTTGAGATTATGCAGAGAAGTCAATAGATATGTTAGTATTTAAAAATGGAAACTAATTTGAACAAAATGAAAAGAGGGAGTGCCATTGTGAAGTTAGAAAACAATGTCACAAGACCACTCTCACTTCTGACACCAATTGCAAATTCATAGATCCTCGAAACCTTTGTTTTGATAATTTGTTAGAGGGACTCACGATATTGAAATAAAGCTGTTATACTCATAATTACAGTATATACCAACAACAAAAATACACTAAAATCAGCAAGTGTGAGAGGAAATAGGACCAAATTCAGGAAAGTTACAAACATGGAGCTTCCAGTGGTCCTCTCCTCATTAAGTCATAGCCAATGTTATTTTTTGGCAATGATGCATGGCAGTACACACTGAAGTCAGCCAATCAGGGAAGCTCATTTGAGCCACGGTGTCCAGAGTTTTGCTGGGGCTCACACACATAATCTTGCTAGACCATTCGCATGGTTGGTCTCTGTCTTCAGGCCCTTCAGAGGTCAAGCTGATATTGTGTTACCCAAAGCCCCTAGCCTAAATTACTTGCTTTGAATTTTGTGTGGTTCAAGAATCCCAGACAAACAAAGATACTTCTATCAGGCAAGAAACTTCAAGGGCTTAGAGGTTACCTCCCAGGAGCCAAAACAGACCAGAACTCTCTTTGGACAAAGCTCAATTCTTTACTACACTGTCATTTACTCTTAGGGTTGCTAGAGGTAGAATCTAAGGCCTCTTTTTATGTTCATAAAGGATGAGTTTGATGTCTTCACTGGTAAAATTTTAGCTGCTCATAATGTTGCTGAAGTTATAATACTAGATAGCTCCACAAAGATTCTGATTCTGAAAAAATATATCCTTTATTTTTTCAGTTCATTTTTTATGCTGCTCACTATCTACTTCTTACATAGCAGAACTTCCCGCTAATACTGAGGAGTGAGCTTCACTGCTACCACTTGCATATGTGCTCAATGTGTTTTGGAGGATCAAAGACACACTGTTTCCCACTGTTTGACCAACATGAAAACTGGATGGCAGTTGGTCTCTGTAAATAAACATAAATATGCTTTTAAAGCATAAAGCTCAAAGGTGATTCACAAGAGAGCTGAATGAAAGGCTCATCCATTGATGTATGAAGAGTGTTTGGCAGCCTCTGCTGCAAGTGAGTTATTTTTTTTTTTTTTTTTTTTTTTTTTTTTGAGACGCAGTCTCGCTCTGTCGCCCAGGCTGGAGTGCAGTGGCGCAATCTCTGCTCACTACAAGCTCCGCCTCCCGGGTTCACGCCATTCTCCTGCCTCAGCCTCTCCGAGTAGCTGGGACTACAGGCGCCCGCCACCGCGCCCGGCTAATTTTTTGTATTTTTTAGTAGAGACGGGGTTTCACTGTGGTCTCGATCTCCTGACCTCGTGATCCGCCCGCCTCGGCCTCCCAAAGTGCTGGGATTACAAGCGTGAGCCACCGCGCCCGGCCGCAAGTGAGTTATTTAAATGAAACTTTACCTTAGAGAAATACCTCTTTCCTGTGCCAAAGATGTATAGGAGCTGCCCTAGGGATTTGGGGAGGTTATGAATGGAAGCTATAATAAGCAGCTGCAAATACTATGGAAAAGCTTATAGAATAGTCTTTGATGAAAATGTATATACATATATGAGGAAAGCACAAGTTTTGGCCAGATTTGACTTATTATTTCACTCTCCTTTTGAGACTCTATGTGAGAAAATCAATGCAGTGTCTTCACTGTGGCATTTCAAGAGGGAGGCTCTATGGTTGACATGTGGGAGTTTGTGGAATGCATGTGTTTGGATGAAGATGTCATTAAAATATGTGGGGGCTTTATCTTCAGATCTCTTAAGTGTTCAGTCTTTCTTTCTCATTCCTTCTGTATTGCCCAGGGTCTTATTCTGATTGAGCTTCCCATGCTCTGAAAGGCTGGAGGCCAGAATGGCCTTACTAAGGAGTGAAAGACTGATAGAGACTCTGGGATCAGCAGGACACACAGCAGGTCATGTTGCTTCCCTCTTTCTGGAATAGATATCCTGCTCACCATCTTAGCAGAAGTAACCCTCTCATGGGGCAGTATTTCCTAAAGTGCATTTACACATCACCTTCACAGTTTTTGGCAAATGAACTTAACATTTGTGTCTTTATATATTTAGCATTTTTCTTTAAGTTAATTCACTTTTTAGACTTAAAAAGAAAAACTAAATTCAGCCACACTATCAAGTAAACAATTCATGAAACCATGAGTTTTGTGTGTTACCTTTCTTAATATACATTAAGATGTTAAAGTTAATTTTTTTCAAAGACCTTTCAAATTTATCTAGGTACCAGCTAAAATAATCTTAAATATTGCCTGTATTATAAATTCCAAGTTAGAAACTTCCTGTTTTTTGTTGGTTTTGACTTCTATTTTTCCTCTAATTCTATTCGACTGGGTCTACAAATCCACCAGGATCCAGTGCCTGGCTCTGCTGTGCTCTTTTCAGAAGACTGAAATACAGACCTACTGTTTATTCTTTTTTTGAAAAAATACAGTACAACTACGTTTTTGTAATAGAGCCCTTAAAACATCTGGAAGAAAACACTGGCTCTTCAGTTCCACCTGTCCTTTTCTAAGTTTCTGAGATCCACTACAGTCCAGTTTATTGTTCGTTTTAGGAAAAGGATAATAATAATGCTGAATTCTGCTACCGTACCTGCTCCACCTGTCCCTATACAGAGAATGAGCATAGATTTGTCTCAATCATAAAATCTTTAAGATGGATATAAAAGTCAGTAAGTATTTTCTAATGGTAGGAAAGGACTTGGAAGAATTATTTTCTTCTTCTTGAAGCCTACTCTTCAGGGTGAAGCTTTTGAAGGTGGCTGCACCTTAAACAATGGCAACTTTGATTTTTAAAAAATGATGTTTCTGAGAGGCCTAACTTTAAAAAAAAATCATCTTTAGCAAAACTCAAATTTCTTATGATGTATTTCCTGGGCTTGGAAAATACAATTTTACTAAAAACAAGAGATAAACTGGCATACAATCTGAATAAATATCAATGTGTGAAAGGACTCCCTGCATTTGGAATTACCAAATAAAATATAGGACTTCCAATGCCCAGTTAAATTTGAATTTCAGACAAACAGCAGTGGTTTTTTTTTTACTCATAAATATTTTATGAGCATACTTACAATAAAAATCATTTGTTGCTTGTCTGAAATTCAAATGTAGCTGGAAATCTTATATTTTTATTTTCTAAATGTGGCTGACCTATTTGTTACCTATGTATTTTATGGGCAGGTTTTAGTTGAATAAATTGAAATTCCTTAAATATTAAGTGTTTTGAAATATCTGAACCAAATTTCAGAAGCTCATCTGCAAACAAACTAAAAATGGTGATGATGCATTTTTTTCCTGGCTGATCTTTATGATGGACATAATTTATCATTCTCTTATCATTATTACAGTGGGGAGACAAGCATTCCAGGGAGATGGTATCTGCATGCTTACACTATGATTGGCCTAAACAAATCACTCACTCTGAAGTTCCCTAAGCCTTCTGTTCCCCACTCAAGAGCCTGGTATGGAGTCCCCCACCTCTTCCCTTGAAGAACTCCACCTTAGGGAAGCAAATCCACGCCCATGGAGGGCTGTGTATTAGTCTGTTTTCACACTACTGATAAAGTCATACCCAAGACTGGGTAATTTATAAAAGAAAGAGGTTTACTGGCCTCAGAGTTCCACCTGGCTGGGGAAGCCTCACAATCATGGTGGAGGGTGAAAGGCACATCTTACATGGCAGCAGGCAGGAAAGAATGAGAGCCAAGAGACAGGGGAAACCCCTTATAAAATCATCAGATCTCTTGAGACTTATTCACTACCATGAGAATAGTATGGAGGAACCACCCCCAGGATTCAATTGTCTCCTTTACGGTCCCTCCCACAGCACATGGGAATTATGAAAGCTACAATTCGAGATGAGATTTGGGTGGGGACACAGCCAAACCATATCATTCCACCCAGCCAAACCATATCATTCCACCACTGGCCCCTCACAAGTGTCATGTTTTCACATTTCAAAACCAATCATACCTTTCCAACAGTCCCCCAAAATCTTAACTCATTTCAGCATTAACTCAAATGTCCACAGTCCAAAGTCTCAACTGAGATGAGGCAAGTTCCTTCTGCCTATTAACCTGTAAAATCAAAAACGAGTTAGTTACTTCCTAGATACAATGGGGGTACAGGCATTGAGTAAATACATCTGTTCTATATGGGAGAAATTGGCCGAAACAAAGGGGCTAAAGGCCCCCATGCAAGTCCAAAATCCAGTGGAGCAGTCAAATCTTAAAGTTTCAGAATGATTTCCTTTGACTCTATGTCTCACATCGAGGTCATGCTGATGCAAGAGGTGGGTTCCCATGGCCTTGGGCAGCTCTGCCCACATGGCTTTGCAGGATACAGCCCCCATTCTGGCAGCTTTCACAGGCCGGCATTGAGTGTCTGCAGCTTTTCCAGGCTCATGGTACAAGCTGTCAATGGAGCTACCATTCTGTAGTCTGGAGGGCAGTGGCCCTCTTCTCACAGCTCCACTAGTCAGTGCCCCAGTGGGGACTCTGTGTGGGAGCTTCAACCCCATATTTCCCTTCCTCAATGCCCTAGCAGAGGTTCTCTCCATGACAGCCCCACTTGTGCAGCAAACTTCTGGCTTGACATCCAGGCATTTCCATATATCCTCTGAAATATAGGCCGAGGTTCCCAAACATCAATTCTTGACTTCTGTGTACTTGCAGGCTCAATACCATGTGGAAGCTGCCAAGGCTTGGGGCTTGCACCCTCTGAAGCCATGGCCTGAGCCATAACTTCACCCCTTGGCTACAGTGGCTGGGACTCAGGGTGCCGAGTTGCTAGGCTGCACACAGCAGGGGGGTCCTGGGCCTGGCCCACTAACCCATTTTTTCCTCCTAGGCCTCAAGGCCTGTGATGGGACGGGCTGCTGCAAAGGTCTCTGACATACACTGGAGACATTTTCTCCATTGCCTTGTGATTAACATTTGGCTTCTCGTTACTCATGCAAATTTCTGCAGCCAGTTTGAATTTCTCCTCAGAAAATGGGTTTTTCTTTTCTGTCACATCATAAGGCTGCAAATTTTCCAAACTTTTATGTTTCCCTTTTAAAACTGAATGCTTTTAACAGCATTCAAGTCACCTCTTGAATATTTTGCTGCCCAGAAATTTCTTTCACCAGATACCCTAAATCATCTCTCTCAAGTTCAAGGTTCCACAAATATCTAGGGTGGAGGCAAAATGCTGCCAGTCTCTTTGCTAAAATGTAGCAAGAGTCACCTTTACTCCAGTTCCCACCAAGTTTCTCATCTCCACCTGAGACCACCTCAGCCTGGATTTCATTTTCCATATTATCATCATGGCTTTGTCAAAGCCATTCAACAAGTCCCTTGAAAGTTCCAAACTTTCCCACATTTTCCTGTCTTCTTCTGAGCCCCCCCAAACTGTTCCAACCTTTGCCTGTTACCCAGTTCCAAAGTCACTTCCACATTTTTGGATATCTTTACAGCAGTGCCCCACTCTATTGCTACCAATTTACTGTATTAGTCCATTTTCATGCTGTTGATAAAGACATACCTGAGACTGGGTAATTTGTAAAGAAAAAGAGTTTTAATGGACTCACAGTTTCATATGGCTGGAGAGGCCTCCCCCGCAATCATAGTGGAAGGTGAAAGGCACATCTTACATGGCAGCAGACAAGAGAGAATGAGAGGCAAGTGAAAGGGGAAACCCCTTATAAAATCATCAGATCGTGTGATTGTGTGAGACTTATTCACTACCGTGAGAACAATATGGGGGAAACCGACCCCCTGATTCATTTATCTCCCACCAGGTCTCTCCCATAACATGTAGGAATTATGGGAGCTACAGTTCAAGATGAGATTTGGGTGGGACCACAGCCAAACCATATCAGATTGGATCCCATTATTGCATTATACTACCTTGTCTCTCCACAGAAACATACTGAAGCCATCCTGTGCCCAGCTCCATAGATAAATTGCTTAGGAAGATGGTAGTTACATGCTTCACAGTTACTCTTGTAACTGAATGAAGATGGAACCTTCCTCTTAACCCGCCGTGATCAGCGATTACACATGGAATCAGATGACCATGCTTACAGCTGCTCTAATACTTTTCTGGGAAAAGCCAGGTTCTGTAGGGGACTTGTGTAAAGTGCAGGGATATAATTAATTAGCTGAAATACACTATCCAATTAATGATAAACTGTATGACTCTGAGATGAATGGTTCTCTGCACAGTTGTTCTCATCTTCATAGCAACTTCTGCATTCATCTCAAAGACACTTCCAAAGGTGCACAGGACTCATGAGCACCCTGCAGACAGATGCCAGCCTACAAACACTTTATTTCCACCAAGGTCCCGAAAACTAGGTGATCCACAGAGATGGATTTTCAAGGAACAGTCAAGACCCTTATGGAATATCTGCATAATATTCACACATTGGGGAAACTCTGTGTTGAGACCCTGACTTACCCAAAAGAGAAAGTGTAACCTGGAGGAAAATTTAAGTTATGGCAATCCAAACACACAATCTGCTAGCTTCTTTGTGTCCCCAAGTTGCCTACACTTTTGAGGGATGAAATGGGGAAGTAGTTAGGACACAGAATCTGGAGGGAAGAAAAAAGATTTTGATAGGCTGGAACTTTGGGCCTAATGTAACAAGATTAGAAGAAATAAATGTAAAGTTCTATATTTATATCTAAATGCATTTTCAAAAATAGCATACATCCCTATAAATAAATAAGCAAGCAAGAAAAATCACCTTTACAAGTGTATGACTTGGGAAATATAGCATGAAAGCAATGTCTATGAATAAAAGCCTTGGATGGTTTTATCAATATTAGACTCCATATATGTCAGTTGTTAAATGAGGCTTCCCAAAGTACTAATGTGATATTTAACAGCAACGAATAATACCTATTTTCTAGAAAAGAGGTCAAAATACTACTAGCAACTTGACTGAAAGCCATGTTGGCATATAATTTTGTTTGTTTGATTATATTTGATATTGGACATAGAATTTAAAACTTAAATTACATGCTGCATGTAAGATATAAAAAATAGGCAATTTCAAGCAGGAAACTGGATTTCTGTTGCTCTTGAAAAGCTTAAGCTAGGCTCACATTCCCGCCTGGTTAACATCAGCTGGGACTGAGTGTCAACTAACTGTTGTATGGTGCCTGTGGTCTCCAGCTGACCTCAGTCCCCACCACTCCCTCCTGTGTCTCTGGTATTAAAGTTGAAGGGCACAAGCCACTTCTCATCACACATAGCCTCTTGATTTTTAATATTAGAGTTCGTAAAAAAAAAGTGAAAAATGAATATATACTGGTCTCTACACAAAGTGGGCAACCAATGACAGGCCTCTCTTTGTCACTCTGTCCTAGAATTCCATTGGCATTCTAGGCCATAATAGTAACACTGGGAAATTGACACATGTTCTGCCAGAGGGTAAGACTTCAGGGTGCTGAGGGACCTGGAAATTACATTACAGTATGAAAAGCTGAAGGAAGTGCAAGTGCTTAACCACGTGAGGAGAAAGAGGAAGGTCCCAGGGCTGACACAAAGTGGGAGGCATGATGGCTTTTTCTTGAGTATTGAAAGGGCTGCTGAATGGACTACAGAGATTTGTTCTTTTTTCCAGATCTCTAAAGTGGAAAGTGTAAGGAAACCAATTCTTGCTCACTATAAAGAAATAAATAGTTCAGAATCAGTATCTTACAATGGCCAACTTTTTCAGTCTTTGGTTAAAATGTGGCTTCACTACTTTGTAGCTATTTGATCTTTGGCAAGTTGTTAGCTCTTAATGCCTTAATTTCCTCGTGTGTAATATGGAGATGATGATGGTCTAATGGGATTGTAGTGTATGCAGAGATTAGTTCTAAATCAGCGTTCATTAGGCAGACTTTTTCACTAATGAAAATGACCCTTTGAAATTCCGTAAATTAAACTAAAATCACAAGAACTCAGGCTCTTCGAAACTCAACATTCGAGAATTAATTTTCTTTTTTCTCTCGCGTTTGGCTGTTGCTAAACTCTCTGAGTCCTTACATGTCAAAGTCTAGTTTAAAAGGGGTATCAAAGGCATCACAGATAGGTTTTATTTTTTTCTTATGATATTTTATTCTCAGCACATATAATTGAATTTTTATGTGTTAAATGTGCGTGTAATTCAATCTCATCAGGCAAGAATCAAGTAATACAGTATTTCTAAAAATACAGCACAGTGTTTAATCTGTCATACGTCTATGTAAGTATTCATATGTATATCTGTAAGTTTTGGTATCTGATTGGAAGCTTCATGGGTTCTAGGACTATGTTTTTATTAAACAGTGGGTTTCCCATTACTTAGCAGAGTGCCTAGGATGCTGTAAGTACACAGTGGACATAGTTGGAAGAAATAAGGAAGAAAAGGAGGGAAGGAAGGAAGACAGGGAGGAAGGGAGGGAAGAAGGAAGGAAGGAAGGAAGCAAAGAAGGAAGGAAGGAGGGAAGGAAGGAAAGAGGGAAGGAGGGAAAGAGGAAAGGAAGAAAAGAGGGAAGGGGGAAGGAGGGAGGGAAGGAAGGAGGAAGGAAAGAAAGAGGGAAGGAAGGAAAGAGGGAAGGAGGGAGGGAGGGAAGGAAAGAAGTTGGTCCAGTAATGGAATATGTGGTTGCCTAAATTGTTCCATAACTTTCTGGAGCATCTCCTGTGAATTCCTTTTCAATGCAGGAAATCAAAGAAAAAAGGAGCTCTCTATAGTCAAATGAGCTTTTATTGGGTGGAGACTTGGAATTGCATACTTAGATCTACAGTTTTGTTTTTTTTTTTGTCCTCATGGAAAGCATTTTTCCCAAAAACATTCACTGACCACATATTGTGTTCAGTGTAGTGCTCACAGGGCTTAGGATGCTATAAAAATGGAATGCATATGGCTTCTGCCCTTAGTCATTTTCTTAGTAGTTATAGATAAGGGAGCTAACTTTTATTATTGGCCAAATACGTTAGTAGCATTGACATATGTCTGCCTCACGTAAGACTTTAAGGTAGGTAAGGCTTTTACCTAAATTTTATACATGCAAAATCAGAGGCATTAGAGGGTAAGTAACTTCCTAAAGTTTACACAGCTGGTGGGTGGTGGAGCTCAGGTTTTCACCCAACCTGCTGGCTGTGAGGCTGCATTCATACCCCTGTGCATGATAGCTTCATCTTTCTTTGAGTTTGTGTCCAGCGTGGTGGGAGGAACGTCTCATGAACAGTAACAAAATGGCATTCGTATTGCTTCCTCACTGGAGGTGTCAGTTGGTTGATAATGAGCTTTTCTGATACTTATAACACACTATTGTTTTCAACCACATCATCTGAAAGGCATGTTTTCTTCTCATTGTCAAGTTTCTTTGAAGGTCATCACAGGAAGGATAAAAGCATGGATTTCAAGAGTGGTCATATTTTCATGTCTCTTTTTCTGATAAATGATGGGCTTATGCATTTGTGGGTCAGTAATTATATTGTTTGTCAATAAGTTGTGGCTTTCAGGACTGCAGAAGCCTGTTATGCATCATTAGCAAGTACTGAATTCCTTTCATTCTTGAAAAAGAAATATAAATGGATCTATAATGGCACAGAGAGCGTGCCCACCAACTTATGTATGTGACAATTAAATGCCCAGGCCTCTGGCTTCAGCTGGACTAGGCAATAATGAAATGCTAAAGGCTTAATAAACACATTAATATGCTTAAGTCTTCCATGCCCTGGGAAAGCACTTTGTGGACCTGGCTTATGAGTGCTTAAGGCGACATGTGATGGATGAGCTGTCATACGGAAATTTAAAGTTATCCTGCTGCTTGCTTAGAAATATGTAGCAAACTGGCTCCTAAATAGGGCAAAAGTGGCTTTGAAATAGCATCTGCATATGCTGAGTTAGAACACAGCAACTAGAAAAAAGCTCACTGCCCAAGATTTCCCAAAGAGTGGGATTTACAGAAAGGGTAAGATGGCAGGTGGTGTTTTCTGAATGGGGTGCTCTAAAGAGGACATTTTGAGCGAACTTAAATGAGCTAAAGGCATCAATGAAGATTTAAGTAGAAAAGATGTAGACAGTTGTGTAGGTAGCAATGGCCTGGCAGGCCTAGAGCACAACCTATATTAGTTAAACATTTTTGGTTACAAATAATGAAAGCACAGATCAAATTTTAAGCCAAAAATGAAATTAGTTGAATCATGTACCTGAAGAGAGCTTTTAAGGTTTATTGCAAAGTTGGACTACAGCCTTCTCTAGGATCTATTTTCTCTGTTTCTCAATACTGACGCCCTCTGTGTAGTCTTTATTCCCAGTCAGGCTCCTTCTGTGTGGAGGGTTCCAACAGGTTCAGGGTTCATATTTTTCTAGCTTCTAGTCTGGTGAGAAGCCAGTGTTTGTTCCCTGTCAATGCATCAAGAATTACCTGACTAAACAGACTTGGGTGTAGTGCCCATTTCTGAATTGGTAAAAGTGTGGACATAACATGAAATATGTCCACTGGCCAGACCTGTGCCACGTATCCATATGTGGAGCTGAGAGTTCAACTTGAGCTACTCCATCCTCGGGAAAAACTGAGAAAAAGGATAGGCAAAGAATGGCGGCTATCCATTCAGTTTCCCATGAGAATTCCCTAGGCTTAATCAATCAGCAGATCCTGATAGAAAACTTTCTACCATGTTGGAGGAACCATGGCAAACCTCTGGAGGCATTTGCCAACTATTTGAGGCAAACTTTCCGTGACCAAGTACCTACTGAGTGTCTAATTGTGCCAATTACCTACTGCTTTATACAAATCACCATACAACTTAGCAATGTTGAAAAATAAGAATTTATTAAAATAGAGTTTCTGAGGGTCAGGAATCTGGGAAAGGCTCAACTGTCTGACTCAGGCTCAGGGTATGTAAAGATATTGCAGTGAAGATGTTCACAAAAGCTGCAGTCATCTCCAGTCTTGTCTGGGGCTACAAGATCCACTTCCAATGTGACTGGTTCCCACAGCTAAATTCACGCTGGATGTTATCATGAGGTCTCAGTTCCTCACCCCTTGGGTCTCTTCATAGGATCACTTAAAAGTTTTCATGACATGGCAGCTGGCTGCCTGCAATGTGAAGGATTTAAAAGAGAGAGGAAGAAGTCACAGTGATGTTTATCTCTGAATCCCAACAACACTATAACTTTTGACACATTTTATTTATGACAAGCTGGTCACTAAATATGGCCCACACTCACTGAGTACCCCTGACCAAAGATTTTATATGCTCCTCCCTGATGCAAAATATACTCACTTCCTCCCAGGATCTCCTGAAAACCTTGTTCTTTTAGATCATCAATTCAAATTCAGGATTTGGGGGGTTGAAATCAAGTTCAGGTACAGATGAGATTTCTGATTCTAAAGAGGTCCATTTTCCATTAGGGAAGCATATTTACCCTAGAAAATGATATCCCTAGATATGGAGAAAAGGTTTTAGAATTAGGTTGGCTTCAGTTCTTCAGTACAACTTCAGGTTTTGCCAGAAGATGTCAACCTGCAGAACCATGAGCTTCCACTAATATCAGAAGGTGAGGGGCGGCCGGTGTGTGCAGAGATCACATGGAGAGAGGGGGGGGGGAAGTGAGGGAGGTTCCAGGCTCCTTTTTAACAACCAGCTCTTATGGAAACTATGAGTGAGAACTCACTCACCCCCAAATCCCCACGGACATGGCATTAATCTATTCATGAAGGATCCACCCCCATGACCCAAACACATCCCACTAGACCATACCTCCAACATTGGGATCAAATTTCGACGTGAGGTTTGGGTAGACAAACATCCAAACCATAGCATCACCTTTGCACATAATATCAATGATGCTTTATACTGATCGGGCACTTATTATGTGCTAATGTGCCAGGCACTGTTGTCAGTGATTCATATGTTTTAACTTGTTTAGTCCTCACAATGCCACCTTGAGTTAACTACTATTATGAATCCCATTTTATAGATGGGAAACTCTTTATGGGATACAGTTGGTATGCACAGAGAAGTTAAGTCATTTATCCTGTGATTAACACAAAGGGTAAGGAACAGAATCATGGTTTGAACTCCAGTACACATTCTTTTACCTACCACATAAATAGAACACTACAATTTTCCACTGAACACAGCTCCTGGTGAATAGTGAGGTTGTTTATTTCAGGGACTTTTTATTTCTTTAACTTTTCTGCTCTTGAATTGTCCACAAAATGACTTGTTTTAAGTAAGATCTGAGTTTAAAGATATTGTCAAAGATAAAAATGTGTCCTCTGTTTTTTTCTAAATATTTTCTAAAACTTGGCAAATAATTGAATATAAATCTACTTATATTAGGAATTAAGGGACATACAAAGGAATATCAGAAATGAAAACCTGCAATTCATTTTTAGCCAAAAAAAAAATGCACCAATAGTGGCAACACCTCTGATTAAGTCATGTTGTTCCCTAAATATGCAGGGGATTTGATAATTTGATGGCTTTTCACTGATGTATATCACTCAGAGAATATGAATGCTCAGATGGTATTCCTGGTTCTAGGAACTGGAGGAAATATAAATCATAGTAAGCTAAGAACACCACAGGATTATAAAGCAAAGGAAACGTTCAGATTACACAGCACACTCATTAAACAAAAGAAAGTCTCTCTTCTACTTCTATTGTCAAGTGGACAGACAGCTAGCAGAAAATGATCATTTCTATTCATATCCTTTATTCATTCTTTCCTAATTACATCTTCAAAACTGCTGTTTGGATTTAATTTGCAATTGAAATAGCACTACCACTTATGGACAAAGCTACAGTGATAAGAAAATAACACAGATTCCAACAGCCCTCTTAATTTTCATTTCTTTACCTCCCTGAAGGATTGTCTTAACTTTCTTGAAGACTGCCTCTCCCAAATAAATATGTTAAGTAACGAAGTGTCTTTATCAAAGCCAATGTGGAGAAGGGTATTTCCCAGGTTTTCTTCTAGGATTTTTATAGTTTGAGGTCTTACATTTAAATATTTAGTATATCCTGAGTTAATTTTTGTATATGGTGAAAGGTAGGGGTCCAGTTTTGTTTTTCTGCGTATGCCTAGCCAATTATCCTAGCACTATTTATTGAATAAGGCGTTCTTTCCTCATTGCTTATTTCTGTTGACTAGGTTGAAGGTCAGATGGCTGTAGGGATTCAACTTTATTTCTAGGCTATTTATTCTGTTCCATTGGCCTACATGTCTATTTTTGTACCTGTACCATGCTGTTTCAGTTATTTTAGCCTTATAGTATAGTCTGAAGTTGGGTGATTTGATGCTTACAGCTTTGTTATTTTTGTTTAGGATGCTTTTGCTATTCTGGGTTTTTCAGTTCCATGTGAATTTTAAAACAGTTTTTTCTAATTCTATGAAAAATGGCATTGGTATTTTGATAGAAATAGCATTGAATCTGTAAATTGCTTTGGGAAGTATGTCCATTTAAATGATGTTGATTTTTCCAATCCGTGAGTATATTTTTCCATTTATTTGTGTCGTGTCTGCTTTCTTTCAAGAGTATTTTGTAGTTCTTCTTGCAGAGATCTTTCACCTCCTTGGTTAGATAAATACCTAGGTACTTCATTTTTTGGGGCTATTTTAAATGTGATTGTGTTCTTGATTTGGCTCTCATCTAGAACAGTATTGGTGTATAGAAATGCCACAGATTTTCAAGATTTTGTATCTTGAAACGTTATTGAATTTGCTTATCAGTTGTAGGAGCCTTTTGGGAGAGACTTTAGGGTTTTCTAGGTATAGAATCATATCATCAATGAAGAGAGATAGTTTTACTTCTTCTTTTCCTATTTGGATGAATTTTATTTATTTCTTTTACCTGATTGCTCTGGCTAGAACTTCCAGGACTGTGTTGAACAGGAGTGGTGAGAGTGGGCATCCTTGTCTCATTTCAGTTCCCAAGTGGAACTGTTTATATTTATGAAAATATGAACAAACTATATTTTTGTAGTTTGTTCGTATATATTTTATAGTTTATATTGTTTATATTTATATAAACTGTTATGTTTATAGTTTTTGTCTGTTCTGCATGATATTTGCTGTAGGTTTGTCATAGATGGTACTTATTATTTTGATGTATGTTCCTTTGATGCCTACTCTGTTAAGGGTTTTTATCATGATGAGGTGTTGGATTGTATTAAAGTCTTTTTCTGCATGTATTAACACGATCATTTGATTTTTGTGTTTTATTCTGTTTGTGCCACGATTCACATTTATTGATTTGTGTATGTTGAACAAACTTTACATCCCAGGGGTAAAGTCTACTTTATTGTGGTGAATTAACTTTTTGATGTGTTCCTGGATTTGGTTTGCTGGCATTTTGTTGAAGATTTTTGCATCTACATTCATCAGGGATATTAGCTTGAATTTTTCTTCTTTTTGTTGTTGTGTCTCTGCCAGAGTAAGTTAAGGAGGAGCCCCTTCTTGATTTTTTGGAATAGTTTAAGAATTTATGGCTAAGTAAATTGCATAAAGCTATTGCAAAAAAAAGAACAAAAACAAAAATTGCGACAAAACCGAAAGTTAACAAGTGGGACCTAATTCATCTAAAGAGCTTCTGCACAGCAAAAGAAATTATCAACAGAGTAAACAGACAACTTACAGAATGGGAGAAAATATTTGAAAACTATGCACTTGACAAAGGTCTGATATCCAGAATCTATAAGGAACTTAAACAAATTAACAAGCCAAAAACAAATAATAATCAAATTTTAAAAGTGGGCAACAGACATGAATAAAGACTTCTCAAAAGAAGACATCCAAGTGGTCAAAAAATATATGAAAAAAACTGCTCATCATCACTAATCATCAGAGAAAGGCAAATCAAATCCACAATGAAAGAACATCTCACAGCAGTCAGAATGGTGATTTTTAAAAAGTTAAATAACATATGTTTGCCAGGCTACAGAGAAAAGGGAATGCTTACACACTGTTGGTAAGAATGCAAATTACTTCAGCCACTGTAGAAAGCGGTGTCAAGATTTTTCAAAGAACCTAAAACAGAACTACCATTCAACCCAGCAGTCCCATTACTGGGTGTATACCAAAAAGACATATGCACTTGGATGTTTACTTCTGCACTATTTACAATAGCAAAGACCTGGAGTCAACTTACATGCCCATCAACAGTGGGTCTGATAAAGAAAATGTGGTAAGTGTGCACAATGGAACTTTAGGCAGCCATTAAAAAGAATAAAATCGTGTCCTTTGCAGCAACATGGAAGCTGCCTGAAGGCCATTATCCTAAATGAATTAATTCAGGAACAGACAACCAAATACTACATGATCTCACTTATAAGTGGGAGCTAAACATTGAGTACACATGGACATAAAGATGGGAACAATAGACACTGGGGACTATTAGAGGGGAGAGGGAAAGAGGGACATGTGGGCTGAAAAACTACCTGTGGGATACTCTGCTCACTACCCGGATGATGGGATTATCCATATACCAAACCTCAGCAACATGTAATTTACACATGTGACAAACCTTCACATATACCTCCTAAATCTAAAATAAAAGTTGAACAGAAAAGAAAACAAAACAAAACTAAGTGTCTTTATGTTATTGATCACTTCTCAAGCCAAGTTTTCCAAATCTCACATGATTTTTATCACATTTTTTAAATTAAAGCATTGGTCCCAAAGTACTGTCCAATAAAGTCAACTTGTGATGCTCTGGCCTGCCAATAGCCGTTCTTATTAACCAAGGCTTTCAACCTTATAATTTCCCAATAAATATGTTACCAAGCACAGAATGACAAATAAATCAAATAGTGTCCATTACATTTAGAGTGCATCATTGAATGAATATGTGAGTTGCAGTCCTGATTTCTTTTGAATATAATTGTGCGAAAACATGCTAGTTATCCATTTTCCAAGCTTTCCCTTTGTCTGAAAACCAACTTGTTTGGCCTGTACATTTTTCATACTCGTTATTGAAAGCCTGGTGAGGTTCTAATACTAATGCTAAGAAAATCTGCGGATTTGCTGGCCATGGTTCCCCAGTTATTTTGCCGTAGCTAATACTGGGGCTGAAACAACTGTTCTCTCCTATACTGGGTCTGTAGCAGAGAGTATTGACTGTGTAAACAAGATAGCGGAAGCAAGGCAGCAAATTTAAAACACTATTACAAGGTCTGACATAAGGTGAGCCATGAATAAATGTCAATAGTTATCATGATTACACATTGTTTTTGTTTGGATGTATTTTATTTGTAAAGGATTGGCAGGAAAAAATAAAACCATAGATTATGGTGTCAGGAGATGATGGCTTGCCACTTTGATGCTTGATGTTATTGAACCACTTACCATCTCTGGCTTCAGTTTACTCTTCTGGTTCAAGTAACTCACACAAATAAATTCTCATGACCCCTAGGTACTTCAAGGAGGATTCCTCTCACAGTGTATAAATATATGTTATTATATAATTGCAAAGAGAGACCATTACAATTTTCTGTCATCATCCTATGATCAGAGAGCACCCAACACTATTCTACCTTCTATAGCAAAGTATTAGGACCATATTATATACTCAGAAACATTCAATCCAAATGAACGTGTGTCTAATCTTTTATTAAGAATTACTTGTTAGGCCAGGTGCAGTGGCTCATGCCTGTAATCCCAGCACTTTGGGAGGCCAAGCCGGGCGGATCACAAGGTAAGGAGTTCAAGACCAGCCTGGCCAACATGGTGAAACCCTGTCTCTACTAAAAATACAAAAATTAGCCTGGCACGGTGGTGGGCGCCTGTAGTCCCAGCTACTCGGGAGGCTGAGGCAGGAGAATTGCTTGAACCCGGGAGGCAGAGGTTGCTGTGAGCCAAAAGTGCATCATTGCACTCCGGCCTGGGCAATAGAGCGAGACTCTGTCTCAAAAAAAAAAAAAAAAAGAATTACTTGTTAGAAAGTTACCAACGTCCTCCCCCCACTTTTTTTTTCAGATTGTCCTTCACCTCTCTCAAATCATAGTTGGAGGGAATGGAGACTTGGAGGGAATGGAGACTCAAATTTTTTTTAATAACTTGCAGGTGTTTGACAATCTAGAATATCTTCTAGGTTGGTTATTTTATGTAAAGGTCATGGTAAGCCTCTATAGTAAATAATATCTCAATTTTATGGACAGAGAGATTAAGGCTTAAAGAGGTTTAGTGTCTAATGGAAACAAATGTTGAGTTTGAGTTTGCCTTACTGCAGGATACGTGTTCTGTCGGGTGTGCACTGCCAGCCATGATATTTCCTACAAAATTTATAAAAGACTTAATAGATCTCAAGATTCTTAACTGGAGTTGGGAAGAAGGGCCCTTCGTAGTGTGTAGATGTTGGGAGACACAGCGATTTGACTGAGCAACAGTTTTACAATGATGGCTGAGGAATTGCGGTACACATGCAAGTTGAAGGAGGAAGCACTAGGAGATTGTGGTTCTCTAAAAAAAAAACAGTGGAGAAGTGTAAACACTTACATGTTGGTCCACACCAACACATTAGAGTTATTCTTTTCATAGAGCAATTACATTTTGCCTGTTTTGCTGAAAATGAAGCACATGGACAAAAATCCAGATACAGGCCTTACTTGTTGAAGAAGACATCCCTTCAGGTTGATGCAACAGGGATCTACATGTGTTCTGCATTGTTCACTAGTCCACTGAAAAATCGGTGATTTGCACCAATCTATATGACTTCAGTGACGAAGCCCTGTTAGACACACAGAGCCTGCAAATTACAGAAAGGCAAACATCTACTCTAATCGAATCATGTGCTATTTAAAGTTAAATCAATAGGCCTACATTTCTAGTCTGAATAAAACATGAAACCTTAATAGAGTTATATCAGAAAGTCAGGTCTAATGGGCCCTGTAGTTCCAAAATTTAACTATAAAGATGAAGCTGTAACGATTACAAGAATAAGAACAAAATAAAAGGAAGAAGGAAATGCATTTGACATTTGCTTCAGTATAGGCAATGTGCAAATAAAAATCAATTTACTTCAAGTAAACCTTCCTCTTTTGTAGTATAGATGCTGTGTGGTGTCAACATTTATTTCTTTCAATATTTATTCGCCTCAAGGAGAAGAGCAGAGTATTCAGCCTCAGGGTATGGCCTTTGCAATTAGACATAAAAGTGAATTAATCCAGTTTTCTCATAATAAGTGGCAAGGTCAGTCTAAGTCTGCTCTCAAAAGAAATGGGCAAAAAGGAATATATTCACTCTCAAAGCAAATTGCAAAAGATTGAGACCCATGGTGAGAGTGACAAGAAAAGGATCTATGTCAGGAGACGTCACTTCTGTTTTTGCTTTTTTTAATGAGTTTTATTTCTCCAGAGGAACTTCTCCATTAGGCAGGGATCAAAGCCAAGTGCAGACCTAGGTGTATATTTGTACAGCCTTGCAATAAAATAAGAAAATAATTTTTCTTACCAGCATCAGTTCAAAACTTCCTAGGACAGAGAATTGGCTCAGTGTATTAGTCCATTCTCACTCTGCTAAGAAGAATTGACTGAGACTGGGTAATTTATAAAGGAAAGAGGTTTAATTGACTCACAGTTCTGCATGGCTGGGGAGGCCTCAGGAAACTTAGCATCATGGCAGAAGGTGAAGCAAACATGTCCTTCTTCACCTGGTGGCAGGAGAGAGAAGAATGAGAGCTGAGCAAAGGGGGAAGCCTCTTATAAAACTATCAGATCTTGTGAGAACTTACTCACTATCATGAGAATAGCATGGGGGAAACCACCCCCATGATTCAGTTACCTCCCACTGGGTCTCCTCCATGACACATGGGGATTATGGGAACTACAGTTCAAGATGAAATTTGGGTGGGGACACAGCCAAACCTTATCACTCAGCCTCAGTTGCCAGCCCTGGCCTAATGGCTACAGAGGGCAAAGGGGGCTGTACTGAAGCTGTTGGCGTGTTCTGATGGGTCCTGTGACCACTCCTGTGTATAACCATCCCTGATTAGAAGTAAACAAGAGGATTGCCATGCAGTCACAAGAAAAAAAAAAAAAAAGATCAGTTCTGCAAAGGCTTTTGTTCAGGGAAGCAAGGTAAAGACTAAATTGTTTCCAAATTTATCCATTGAGTCTGGGATATCTTAAAAAACAGGCCTTTTTTTTTTTTTTTTAAGTATACTTAGGCCTTCTTTCAGAATTTAGGTGTGAAAGAAAAGAAAACTTAGCACAGGTTGTTACTGAACTCTATTTTGGTGACTTGGGCAAGGGTTGAGCTTGTCGTTGATGTTTATGTAAGAGTGAATCAGCTAGTTAACAAACAACCAAAAAAAGATAGGAAATGGGTGAAGATGTGAGTTTGGAAGTATACATAGAAGCTAAGTTGTGATGGTTACTTTAGCTAAGCCAAGGTGTTTGGACTGTATCCTATCATCACTAAAAAAACTACTGGAGGATTTTAATTAGGAGAGAATTTTAAGAGAATTCTTGAAAATAAATGAAATTTTTGGCAGGATGTGGATTAGCAAGGTGATAATTATTTTAGAAGGTGGTGAGTTCAGCTTCTTAAAAAATTCCAATACTTGGGTGATTGTCTGTATATATGTATATATATACACATATATACATATTTATATGAAAACCATAAAGCTATCATATACAACATACACTTTCATAATGAGTTCTCTAGAGTTTTGTTAAATAGAAAAGAGCAATGCCAATTTAAAGGAAATTCTTAAAAGAATTAAGATAAAAGGTGATATAAGAACATGGCAAAAACCTTCGCTACAATACACAAATGGCTAGGATTTAGAAGTCACCAAAGTAATTTTATGAAATGATTTTAAAATGTGATAGCTTATATCAAAGGCGGTATTTCCCTTTTGTCTTAATTATAACTATTATTGAGATAAAGGAGAGATCAAAGAGGCAAAGTGGTTGAGATTTTAGTGCAAGGCGGGAATCTTGGGGGTTAGGCGTGAAATCGAGTTCCGGACTGCAGTAGACTCTATGCAGTTGCGGGATGATGGCCTTTCCTGCATAGTTTCCTTCGGCTCTTTTGGGAACAGCTAAGTGTGTTCTTGCTGTCTCAAGGGAGTGGCACTAGGATGACACACAGAATCTGTGTGCATAAAATCCAGGCCAGGTACCAGCCCCTGCTTCCAAGGAACATTCTGCCCCTGTGTACTCTTCTAGGCCTGGAAGACACCTAGTCTGCCTGCCTGCTGGGGCAAATGGCCTCTTGTGGCAGGGGACACTGGGCATAGGCGTCCACTTATTAAAAATGATTGCTATGATTTTGAGTTGTACTTCTCTGTGAGAAAGGGGAGAATCAATAATCAATGCCATTTGTAAAGGACAAAGGGAGGCTGTGATCTGGTTAAAATAAATCTGATGTGCACAGGGTGTTGGTGACTGGCACTTAGGGTATAAGAATTGTATGTCGCCACCTCCATTAGAGCTATTGTCATGATGCTAAGAGGAAATGCTATATTCCTAGGGCTTCTATTTAATCATCCATAAAATAGATATCCTCAAGTCAGTGTCATCTTCAACATGATTAATGGATCATTCCTGTGATGTGTCAAAAAGTCTTGCAAATGGACACATTGTGTGCTTTGAAGAAACAAATCACTGAAATCATTATTTCCTCAAACATGGCTAGTGTGACTCTGTAGGTTTATAAAATGGTTTCTGGTAGTAAAGGGGCAATTTTTAAAATTATATCAATACTTCTAAATTTATTTGAATGTTTACTAGAAAATAATATGACATGAAGACAATGCAAAATATACTATTGTTTGAATTATAGGTGTGTGGTCAGCTGTGTCCATGTGCACAGTATTTTAGTAAGTGAACATTGCCTTCTGCCGCAGTGGTTGCAAGGAAAGATCAGATCACATTAATCACCATTAGGGTTTCTCAGTTTCTAATAAAGCTGATATCCTGTGTTCCTTTTGGTGACACTAAAAAATTTAAGTAATTTTTGGAATGTGGACATGGCAGAAATTGTGAAAGTACCACACAACTAACTGAAGTTCGGTAAAATTTGACCTAAGAGATGCCATTGTTAAAATGTTTTTTATAGGGGGTGGAGCCAAGATGGCCGAATAGGAACAGCTCCGGTCTCCAGCTCCCAGCCCCAGCGACACAGAAGACGGGTGATTTCTGCATTTCTGCTTGAGGTACCGGTTTCATCTCACTAGGGAGTGCCTAACAGTGGGTGCAGGACAGTCGGTGAAGCGCACTGTGCGCGAGCCGAAGCAGGGCGAGGCATTGCCTCACTCGGGAAGCGCAAGGGGTCAGGTAGTTCCCTTTCCTAGTCAAAGAAAGGGGAAGCAGACGGCACCTGGAATATCGGGTCAGTCCCATCCTAATACTGCACTTTTCCAACGGGCCTGGAAAACGGCACACTAGGAGATTGTGTCCCGCACCTGGCTCGGAGGGTCCTATGCCCACGGAGTCTTGCTGATTGCTAGCACAGCAGTTTGAGATCAAGCTGCGAGGCGGCAGTGAGGCTGGGGGAGGGGCGCCCGCCATTGCCCAGGCTTGCTTAGGTAAACAAAGCAGCCAGGAAGCTCGAACTGGGTGGAGCCCACCACAGCTCAAGGAGGCCTGCCTGCCTCTGTAGGCTCCACCTCTGGGGGCAGGGCACAGACAAACAAAAACTCTGCAAGAAATTCCACAGACTTAAATGTCCCTGTCTGACTGACAGCTTTGAAGAGAGTAGTGGTTCTCCCAGCACGCAGCTGGAGATCTGAGAACGGTCAGACTGCCTCCTAAAGTGGGTCCCTCACCCCTGAGCAGCCTAACTGGGAGGCACCCCCCCAGTAGGGACAGACTGACACCTCATTCAACCCGGTACTTCTCTGAGACAAAACTTTCAGAGGAACTATCAGACAGCTGAATTTGTGGTCTCACGAAAATCCGCTGTTCTGCAGCCACCGCTGCTGACACCCAGCCAAACAGGGTCTGGAGTGCACCTCTAGTAAACTCCAACAGACCTGCAGCTGAGGGTCCTGTCTGGTAGAAGGAAAACTAACAAACAGAAAGGACATCCACACCAAAAACCCATCTGTACATCACCATCATCAAAGACAAAAAGTAGATAAAACCACAAAGATGGGGAAAAAACAGAACACAAAAACTGGAAACTCTAAAAAACAGAGCACCTCTCCTCCTCCAAAGGAACGCAGTTCCTCACCAGCAACGGAACAAAGCTGGATGGAGGATGACTTTGATGAGTTGAGAGAAGAAGGCTTCAGACGATCAAACTACTCTGAGCTACGAGAGGAAATTCAAAACAACAGCAAAGAAGTTAAAAACTTTGAAAAAAAATTAGAAGAATGGATAACTAGAATAACCAATGGAGAGAAGGGCTTCAAGGAGCTGATGGAGCTGAAAGCCAAGTTTCGAGAACTACGCGAAGATTGCAGAAGCCTCAGTAGCAGATGCGATCAACTGGAAGAAAGGGTATCGCTGATGGAAGATGAAATGAATGAAATGAAGAGAGAAGGGAAGTTTAGAGAAAAAAGGATAAAAAGAAATGAACAAAGCCTCCAAGAAATTTGGGACTATGTGAAAAGACCAAACCTACGTCTGATTGGTGTACCTGAAAATGATGGGGAGAATGGAACCAAGTTGGAAAACACTCTGCAAGATATTATCCAGGAGAACTTCCCCAATCTAGCAAGGCAGGCCAGCATTCAGATTCAGGAAATACAGAGAACACCACAAAGATACTCCTCGAGAAGGGCAACTCCCAGACACATTATTGTCAGATTCACCAAAGTTGAAATGAAAGAAAAAATGTTAAGGGCAGCCAGAGAGAAAGGTCGGGTTACCCACAAAGGGAAGCCCGTCAGACTAACAGCTGATCTCTCAGCAGAAACTCTACAAGCCAGAAGAGAGTGGGGGCCGATATTCAACATTCTTAAAGAAAAGAATTTTCAACCCAGAATCTCCTATCCCACCAAACTAAGCTTCATAAGTGAAGGAGAAATAAAACACTTTACAGACAAGCAGACACCGAGTGATTTTGTCACCACCAGGCCTGCCCTAAAAGAGCTCCTGAAGGAAGCACTAAACATGGAAAGGAACAACCGGTACCAGCCACTGCAAAAACATGCCAAATTGTAAAGACCATCGAGACTAGGAAGAAACTATAGCAACTAACGAGCAAAATAACCAACTAACATCATAATGACAGGATCAGATTCACACATAACAATATTAACGTTAAATGTAAATGGGCTAAATGCTCCAATCAAAAGACACAGACTGGCAAACTGGATAAGGAGTCAGGACCCATCAGTGTGCTGTATTCAGGAAACCCATCTCACGTGCAGAGACACACATAGACTCAAAATAAAGGGATGGAGGAAGATCTATCAAGCAACTGGAAAACAAAAAAAGGCAGGGGTTGCAATCCTAGTCTCTGATAAAATAGACTTTCAACCAACAAAGATCAAAAGAGACAAAGAAGGCCATTACATAATGGTAAAGGGCTCAATTCAACAAGAAGAGCTAACTATCCTAAATATATATGCACCCAACACAGGAGCACCCAGATTCATAAAGCAAGTCCTGAGTGACCTACAAAGGGACTTAAACTCCCACACAATAATAATGGGAGATTTTAACACCCCACTGTCAGCATTAGACAGATCAACGAGACAGAAAGTTAACAAGGATATCCAGGAATTGAACTCAGCTCTACATAAAGTGGACCTAATAGACATCTACAGAACTCTCCACCCCAAGTCAACAGAATATACATTTTTTTCAGCACCACACCACACCTATTCCAAAATTGACCACATAGTTGGAAGTAAAGCTCTCCTCAGCAAATGTAAAAGAACAGAAATTATAACAAACTGTCTTTCAGTCCACAGTGCAATCAAACTAGAACTCAGGATTAAGAAACTCACTCAAAACCGCTCTACTACATAGAAACTGAACAACCTGCTCCTGAATGACTATTGGGTACATAATGAAATGAAGGCAGAAATAAAGATGTTCTTTGAAACCAACGAGAACAAAGACACAACATACCAGAATCTCTGGGACACATTCAAAGCAGTGTGTAGAGGGAAATTTATAGCACTAAATGCCCACAAGAGAAAGCAGGAAAGATCCAAAATTGACTCCCTAACATCACAATTAAAAGAACTAGAAAAGCAAGAGCAAACACATTCAAAAGCTAGCAGAAGGCTAGAAATAACTAAAATCAGAGCAGAACTGAAGGAAATAGAGACACAAAAAACCCTTCAAAAAATTAATGAATCCAGGAGCTGGTTTTTTGAAAAGATCAACAAAATTGATGGACCGCTAGCAAGACTAATAAAGAAGAAAAGAGAGAAGAATCAAATAGATGCAATAAAAAACGAAAAAGGGGATATCACCACCGATCCCACAGAAATACAATCTACCATCAGAGAATACTACAAACACCTCTATGCAAATAAACTAGAAAATCTAGAAGAAATGGATAAATTCCTCGACAAATACACCCTCCCAAGACTAAACCAGGAAGAAGTTGAATCTCTGAATAGACCAATAACAGGTTCTGAAATTGTGGCAATAATCAATAGCTTACCAACCAAAAAGGGTCCAGGACCTGATGGATTCACAGCTGAATTCTACCAGAGGTACAAGGAGGAACTGGTACCATTCCTTCTGAAACTATTCCAATCGATAGAAAAAGAGGGAATCCTCCCTAACACATTTTATGAAGCCAGCATCGTCCTGATACCAAAACCTGGCAGAGACATAACCAAAAAAGAGAATTTCAGACCAATATCCTTGATGAACATTGATGCAAAAATCCTCAATAAAATACTGGCAAACCGAATCCAGCCGCACATCAAAAAGCTTATCCACCATGATCAAGTGGGCTTCATCCCTGGGATGCAAGGCTGGTTCAACATACGCAAATCAATAAATGTAATCCAGCATATAAACAGAACTAAAGACAAAAACCACATGATTATCTCAATAGATGCAGAAAAGGCCTTTGACAAAATTCAACAACCCTTCATGCTAAAAACTCTCAATAAATTAGGTATTGATGGGACGTATCTCAAAATAATAAGAGCTATCTACGACAAACCCACAGCCAATATCATACTGAATGGGCAAAAACTGGAAGCATTCCCTCTGAAAACTGGCACAAGACAGGGATGCCCTCTCTCACCGCTCCTGTTCAACATAGTGCTGGAAGTTCTGGCAAGAGCAATCAGGCAGGAGAAGGAAATAAAAGGTATTCAATTAGGAAAAGAGGAAGTCAAATTGTCCCTGTTTGCAGATGACATGATTGTATATCTAGAAAACCCCATTGTCTCAGCCCAAAATCTCCTTAAGCTGATTAGCAACTTCAGCGAAGTCTCAGGATACAAAATTAATGTACAAAAATCACAAGCATTCTTGTACACCAATAACAGACAAACAGAGAGCCAAATCATGAGTGAACTCCCATTCACAATTGCTTCAAAGAGAATAAAATACCTAGGAATCCAACTTACAAGGGATGTGAAGGACCTCTTCAAGGAGAACTACAAACCACTGCTCAATGAAATAAAAGAGGATACAAACAAATGGAAGAACATTCCATGCTCATGGGTTGGAAGAATCAATATCGTGAAAATGGCCATACTGCCCAAGGTAATTTATAGATTCAATGCCATCCCCATCAAGCTACCAATGACTTTCTTCACAGAATGGGAAAAAACTACTTTAAAGTTCATATGGAACCAAAAAAGAGCCCGCATCGCCAAGTCAATCCTAAGCCAAAAGAACAAAGCTGGAGGCATCACGCTACCTGACTTTAAACTATACTACAAGGCTACAGTAACCAAAACAGCATGGTACTGGTACCACAACAGAGACATAGATCAATGGAACAGAACAGAGCCCTCAGAAATGATGCCGCATAGCTACAACTATCTGATCTTTGACAAACCTGACAAAAACAAGAAATGGGGAAAGGATTCCCTATTTAATAAATGGTGCTGGGAAAACTGGCTAGCCATATGTAGAAAGCTGCAACTGGATCCCTTCCTTACACCTTATACAAAAATTAATTCAAGATGGATTAAAGACTTATATGTTAGACCTAAAACCATTAAAATCCTACAAGAATACCTAGGCAATACCATTCAGGACATAGGCGTGGGCAAGGACTTCATGTCTAAAACACCAAAAGCAATGGCAACAAAAGCCAAAATCGACAAATGGGATCTCATTAAACTAAAGAGCTTCTGCACAGCAAAAGAAACTATCATCAGAATGAACAGACAACCTACAGAATGGGAGAAAATTTTTGCAACCTACTCATCTGACAAAGGGCTAATATCCAGAATCTACAATGAACTCAAACAAATTTACAAGAAAAAAGCAAACAACCCCATCAAAAAGTGGGCAGAGGACATGAACAGACACTTCTCAAAAGAAGACATTTATGCAGCCAGAAAACACATGAAGAAATGCTCATCATCACTGGCCATCAGAGAAATGCAAATCAAAACCACAGTGAGATACCATCTCACACCAGTTAGAATGGCCATCATTAAAAAATCAGGAAACAACAGGTGCTGGAGAGGATGTGGAGAAATAGGAACACTTTTACACTGTTGGTGGGACTGTAAACTAGTTCAACCATTGTGGAAGTCAGTGTGGCGATTCCTCAGGGATCTCGAACTTGAAATACCATTTGACCCAGCCATCCCATTACTGGGTATATACCCAAAGGACTATAAATCATGCTGCTATAAAGACACATGCACACGTATGTTTATTGCGGCACTATTCACAATAGCAAAGAGTTGGAACCAACCCAAATGTCCAACAACGATAGACTGGATTAAGAAAATGTGGCACATATACACCATGGAATACTATGCAGCCATAAAAAATGATGAGTTCGTGTCCTTTGTAGGGACATGGATGAAACTGGAAAACATCATTCTCAGTAAACTATCGCAAGGACAAAAAACCAAACACCGCATGTTCTCTCTAATAGGTGGGAATTGAACAATGAGAACTCATGGACACAGGAAGGGGAACATCACACTCCGGGGACTGTTGTGGGGTGGGGGGAGGGGGGAGGGACAGCATTAGGAGATACACCTAATGCTAAATGACGAGTTAATGGGTGCAGGAAATCAACATGGCACATGGATACATATGTAACAAACCTGCACATTGTGCACATGTACCCTAAAACCCTAAAGTATAATAAAAAAAAAATAATAAAAAAATAAAATGTTTTTTATATTAGAAGATAATTGCTTTATTTTTGCATGCATTTATTCAACTAACACTGAATTTGTTATTGGTTAGTTACTAGGCATACTCACATAATTAAGACATGATTTATGACCTTGAATGTCTCATGCTGTATTATGGGAGACATAATACAATTTCAAAAACTCTTCTGTTGATATGGGAATGAAGTATAATGGAAAATGTAGGGATTAAGAACAAAGATTCAGGACAGACATGCAGAGGAGGTGCTATTTGAGTAGGGGTTCACCCGGCAAACAAGAGCAAGGACAGTATGTCAGGCAGTTGGACTCATATCAAAAGTTTGGAGAAATGTGGGAACGTGACACGTGATTCACTCCTTTACATTTGTGCAGGGGAAGGGTCTTTTTGATAAGGTGCATTCTGGGAAAAAGAAGTGGCAGTGTGTGAGACTATAAATGTTAGTAGAGTCTCCAAATACTTTGAAATATGATTTGGAATTTGGACTTAATTTAGGAGCCCAGAATGGCAGAGACAAGATGTGCATGTTACCACCCACCTCATGTGCTCATGGAAGACATCACTAATCAATCCCAGCACTCCTTCGAGCTAGGGCCCATTTCTTCTGCAGACAGAACTCTGAGGCTGCCTCTTTGATTGATTGGAAATGATAACTGAGATGAAACCCATTTCTAACTTTTGGCAGAGCCTATGGAGCAAGAAAGAGCTTTTAATAAGGATTAGAACATGATGCAAAACAGGACAACAGCTGTATCCTAAAATTCTATATATTTAAAACATTTAAACAAATAAAAAGCAATACAGACCAACTTCAGTGCCTTTCCAGTGGAATCAAAGTCACATAATCAAGATTTTCTTTGTTTGTTTTAAACATGTTTAATTAGTTACTAATACTGAAAAGTTAGGAGATTCAAAATTTGTTGTTTTTCTTAAACAATCTGAAAATTCAAATACTGTGTCAGTGTTCCCACCCGGTAACCCCCACATCCATCTGATCAGTAGCTGTGGATTTGGCCGGACGGGGTTCAGTCCCATTCACCACGGGTGATGGCATTCCCCATCGTTTACCGTGAAGCTGCTTCAGTGATTCATGCTACCTGCCTGGATTCTGGAGGTATTTTATTTTCACCTCCTGCTTATCTATCCTAACAGATATTCCTAGGTAGTGGTTCTGATAAAAATCATGAATAAAGGACATTTTTGTCAATTGAATGATGTTATATATGTATCAGACAAAACTATGGGATTTCTTTTCTCATGAAAATCCAGGTTTTCCCATATCAGAACTTTTCTGAATTAAGGAATTCTTAAGTTTTGTTATGGGAGGGTAACTTCTCAGTCTGTGCAGAACAAGACAATTTTTAGAGTCAGGGATTCTACTCAGTATTTCTCACAATAAAAGATGTTGAACATGGGATCTTATAATGAGGTTTTCAATTCCTTTCCACAAAAAGAGCCTTACGATTTCCAAAGCTGGTTCTGATCATGGGGGTGAGATACTGGAATTAAATTCTCTTCAATCAGAAATATGCGGGGAAGTGAATTCCTTGGGAGTGAACTTGGAGGTGAGCAAGAGTTAGAAATGTCCTCAAATGAAGAAGTGTTGAGAGTATTACTGTGGGTCGTAGGAAGGATAAAGTCCATGAAATGGAGAATGAAACTCTGGAAAGGAGAGGAAGGTGATGGGTAGAGCTTCTGTGATACATTTTATTTCAGTGTTTTCATTAACACAAAACTTTTCTAACTTATAGGTGAGTATGTCCGCTACTGACAAAATCAAGATTTGAGTCCTGGCATCCGGTCCAGCCTGTCATTGCCGCTGACTTCTCCCTGTGCGGGGTTCTGGGGAGGGGTAGCGGTCTCTCTAATGGGATGTCCACAGTCTCTGGAACGTACCTGAGGCAGTGGCATCTGGGCTTGGCATTGTGTCAACATCCAGCATTTTCACTGTAACAAGAAAATGGTCAACTATTCCATTTTCAGCTCTTATTGAAACTCCTGTTATCATTTTCTCTTTACAATCCTGGACACAGTAATGAGGTTTTAAATCCTTCCAACATGCTCTCAAAGGCAGTCACCAGCTCTGTTAGTGTGACCTTTTCAACACTGCATGATTTACGTGGCTGGCCATTTGTCTCTCTTTTTAAATAACAGCAAAGAGGGGGAGGAGGGAGTCAGAGGGGCATGTTACAGCGGATATGAAAGGCTCACGGATGCCTTTTAGCTCCCACCAACAGACTTGGTGTTGGAATGACTGGACTAGCTTTGATCTGGCTGTTAGTTGTTTCCTGAAAACCCATATAAATGTGAAAATGGAAAAACATACACACTCTTGCTTCTATATTGCCTTATTAACCTCAGCATTTTCTCATTATTTACCCCCTTTCTCTAAGAGGGGATATTGACTTCTTTCTCAGATAGCTTCTGAAAATATTTTTAGGAGACACTGAATCTCCAAGTAATTTTTTTTTTTTGGAGACAGGGTCTTGCTATGTTGCCCAGTCTGGAGTGCAGTGGTGTGATCTCTGCAAACTGCACCCTTTGCCTCCTGGGCTCAAGTAATCTCCCCACCCTAGCCTCCCAAGTAGCTGGGACTACAGGCATGCACCAGCATATCTGGCTAATTTTTGTTTTGTTTTGTTTTGTTTTAGAGACAGGTTCCCACGATGTTGCCCAGGCTGATCTTGAACTCCTGGGCTCAAATGATCCTCCCACCTCGGCCTCCCAAGTGTGCTACAATTACAGAAGTGAGCCACTGTGCCCAGCCTACCAAGCAGTTTTTAAACCACTTTATTAATGTATGATTGGACCTACAAAAAGCTATACATATTTAGTGTATACAACAGGATGAGTTTGGAGATAAACTCATCACCATTGATGAAACCACCACCACAATCAAGACCATAAATCTCCCCATTTCCTCCAAAAGTGTCATCCTGCTCTCTTTATTGCATTTATTTTTGTTATAGCACACTTAAACATTCTAGAGTCTATTGATTCAATGATTAATATTCTCGGGGGCTCTGCAATACTCAACATAATGAACTTGCTTCTGATATAACTATTTTGGTATTGGAGGAATTCTTTAATTTTAATTTTTTTATCTTTTTTTTTTTTGCTTTTTTCTTTTTTTTTTTTATTATACTTTAGGGTTTTAGGGTACATGTGCACAATGTGCAGGTTTGTTACATATGTATCCATGTGCCATGTTGATTTCCTGCACCCATTAACTCGTCATTTAGCATTAGGTGTATCTCCTAATGCTGTTCCCTCCCCCCTCCCCCCACCCCACAACAGTCCCCAGAGTGTGATGTTCCCCTTCCTGTGTCCATGAGTTCTCATTGTTCAGTTCCCACCTATGAGTGAGAACATGCGGTGTTTGGTTTTTTGTCCTTGCGATAGTTTACTGAGAATGATGTTTTCCAGTTTCATCCATGTCCCTACAAAGGACACGAACTCATCATTTTTTATGGCTGCATAGTATTCCATGGTGTATATGTGCCACATTTTCTTAATCCAGTCTATCATTGTTGGACATTTGGGTTGGTTCCAACTCTTTGCTATTGTGAATAGTGCCGCAATAAACATACGTGTGCATGCGTCTTTATAGCAGCATGATTTATAGTCCTTTGGGTATATACCCAGTAATGGGATGGCTGGGTCAAATGGTATTTCTAGTTCTAGATCCCTGAGGAATCGCCACACTGACTTCCACAATGGTTGAACTAGTTTACAGTCCCACCAACAGTGTAAAACTGTTCCTATTTCTCCACATCCTCTCCAGCACCTGTTGTTTCCTGCTTTTTTAATGATGGCCATTCTAACTGGTGTGAGATGGTATCTCACTGTGGTTTTGATTTGCATTTCTCTGATGGCCAGTGATGATGAGCATTTCTTCATGTGTTTTTTGGCTGCATACATGTCTTCTTTTGAGAAGTGTCTGTTCATGTCCTTTGCCCACTTTTTGATGGGGTTGTTTGTTTTTTTCTTGTAAATTTGTTTGAGTTCATTGTAGATTCTGGATATTAGCCCTTTGTCAGATGAGTAGGTTGCAAAAATTTTCTCCCATTCTGTAGGTTGCCTGTTCACTCTGATGGTAGTTTCTTTTGCTGTGCAGAAGCTCTTTACTTTAATTAGATCCCATTTGTCAATTTTGGCTTTTGTTGCCATTGCTTTTGGTGTTTCAGACATGAAGTCCTTGCCCACGCCTATGTCCTGAATGGTATTGCCTAGGATTTCTTGTAGGATTTTAATGGTTTTAGGTCTAACATATAAGTCTTTAATCCATCTTGAATTAATTTTTGTATAAGGTGTAAGGAAGGGATCCAGTTTCAGCTTTCTACATATGGCTAGCCAGTTTTCCCAGCACCATTTATTAAATAGGGAATCCTTTCCCCATTTCTTGTTTTTGTCAGGTTTGTCAAAGATCAGATAGTTGTAGATATGCGGCATCATTTCTGAGGGCTCTGTTCTGTTCCATTGATCTATATCTCTGTTGTGGTACCAGTACCATGCTGTTTTGGTTACTGTAGCCTTGTAGTATAATATCATACTGAATGGGCAAAAACTGGAAGCATTCCCTCTGAAAACTGGCACAAGACAGGGATGCCCTCTCTCACCGCTCCTATTCAACATAGTGCTGGAAGTTCTGGCCAGAGCAATCAGGCAGGAGAAGGAAATAAAGGGTATTCAATTAGGAAAAGAGGAAGTCAAACTGTCCCTGTTTGCAGATGACATGATTGTATATCTAGAAAATCCCATTGTCTCAGCCCAAAATCTCCTTAAGCTGATTAGCAACTTCAGCAAAGTCTCAGGATACAAAATCAATGTACAAAAATCACAAGCATTCTTGTACACCAATCACAGACAAACAGAGAGCCAAATCATGAGTGAACTCCCATTCACAATTGCTTCAAAGAGAATAAAATACCTAGGAATCCAACTTACAAGGGATGTGAAGGACCTCTTCAAGGAGAACTACAAACCACTGCTCAATGAAATAAAAGAGGATACAAACAAATGGAAGAACATTCCATGCTCATGGGTTGGAAGAATCAATATCGTGAAAATGGCCATACTGCCCAAAGTAATTTATAGATTCAATGCCATCCCCATCAAGCTACCAATGACTTTCTTCACAGAATGGGAAAAAACTACTTTAAAGTTCATATGGAACCAAAAAAGAGCCCGCATCGCCAAGTCAATCCTAAGCCAAAAGAACAAAGCTGGAGGCATCACGCTACCTGACATTATTCTTTTTACACTTTTCCAGCTCTATTTTTTTAAAGCAAATCACTAAATCCAACCCTCACTCAGGGGAGAGATGGTGAGAATTAAACCCCACTTCCCAGAGAAAGGAGAGAGAGTAGCTCCATAAATTTTTTGTAATTCTTGCTTAAAGGAGATTTGTCTGTTGTTCCCATCTATGTGTTCAGTCATTTATTTATATCAGTAGGGACTCATGGATCCTTTAATTTATGTTTGGTTACTCCAATTGTTTCCACTTTAGTCCTCGAGAGCTTTTTTGGGTTGTCCCCTGTGTCTTTGACATGCCCCGTCCTTTTGTTGTTATGAGCCCTCTTTTACATTTGGCCCTATGGCTTTTCTTGTATCTTCCAATTATATTTAAGTGGATTTTTGACATTGAAACCTTTGTCATACTGGCGCTAAAACACTTCTTTAAACATCGATATTGAAAATTTGTTGAGTTTGAAATTTTATAGCTTTGTTTTTCTATCAATACAATGAGATGAAACGTGATTATGGAAGAAAAGAAAGCCGTGGTGATATTGTCCCTCTCCTGCCTGAGGCTTCTGCAAAGCCGACTCTTCATTCATTGGGCCTCCTTCCCCACCTGGTTGATTCTGACTTGGGTTCCAAACCCATCCCACCAGGCATGGGGGCTGCTGTCTCGGGGATGCCTCCCCTGCATACACACTCACAATCGGCAAAGCCTCTTTCTCCTTAGGCCCAGAGCCCATTGGAATAAGCCATTCTCATCCTCACCTGATTATGTCATTGAGTCCTGGGACCAGTGGGGCCAGTGACCAACCTCACAGCATATGACTGCCCACCCACCAGTCTCTGCTGCCTTCTGAGAGCCACAGCAACCCTGGGGGAAAGGCAGACTCATCACCCTGGGGCCCAGAGACATTTGCCTTGTCTGTTTTGGATGGGCAGCTGGTCATCCTCTCAAGTGTAGTGCGGTATCAGAAAGAAAAGTGAAATGATAGAGAATTTATTTCCCAGGTAAAATCACCAGGCTTCTGGCTACATGTCAATATATTTTAAAATCCAAACTAACTCATTGGAAGGGTGGGGGAAAAGAGAGATTGAGAGAGGTTTGGCATATTTTGGAATATTCCTTTGGAATTTTGGAATATATTTTATTTCTGAATAAAGCAAATTATAGACTTCCGAAAACACATATCATGTTCAATTTGGGTAGTATCCTTAAAAGTAAGTGCTTTTATACCTATATAAGATGTATCCTTGATGTGTTATCATGAAACATACATGATACAAATCACATATTACAAATTCTTGGTGAAAAATATCAGTATTCCTCCTATTCTTCTCTACCAAAAAGAAGGCTCTTTTAATAATTTTAGTCTTTAATTTTCCAGTATTATCTTCCAGAATATCATAATGATAGCATTTATCGATGTTAGGTAATACCTGTGGGATTCCCATAGGACAGATGAGGTTTTTTTTATTATTATTCACATGGCCCCTCTCCTTCAGGGAGAGGATTGCTTTTAGTTCTTCTTGGTACCACCTTCCTAATTCCACAGAAGGTGCTAATGTCTCCACTACTTGTTCCTTTGCCTTTCAGCAACACACTGATGTGCCACTCTAGGAAGTGAAGATTCTTGAGCTTTCCATATCTTATCACTCTTCCTTTTGTTCCCATCTGGCCTCCTCCTACTTTCTGTCAGCCACATTTTTAGTTATAATATAGCATTAAGGTTATTAAAACTTATACTCCATCCAGCAAATATATCCAAGACTTCAGCACATTCTCCCAAGTTGACCCTTCTATCAGAGGCCCATTAAACAACATTTGAATAAATAGAATTTGTTGTCTGTAGGTCCGTGAGGATGAAGCAAAACAGAGGATGCAAAATGTTGAGTCTGGGCCTTCCCTGGTACAAACTAACTCCCCAGCCAATGGCATTTATCCAGTATTAGTTTCAAGCTCTGAGCTATTTCTGGATACATTGACTGAACAAAATGTATATAACTGTCTTGCCATTACCAGTCTTAAGCAGTATTTCATTTAGCTATCACATTAAAGGTTATTTTCTTAACCTTCCATGTTCCATAAGCCATGTGTTAATTTGATGTATGTGTAGTGTGATGAAGAAAATGTTATTCTTTGAATAGCTGCTCCTAGCATTTTTCTTCTTTTTTTTGTAGTAGGTATGAGTTTCCATCCATGAACTCAGCTCTGGAAGAATGGAAACTTCTATGTTTATGTATGACTATATGACTCAGGTTGTCTTTTGAGTTTTTATTGCCCAGAATGCTTGAGAAAATATCAGTAAATGCAATATTTTCGCACACTTAATTTTTGGATCGAGTTGTATCTCAGATATAGGACATTAATATAGTGCAGAAGGGTGTGTGTGTTTGTGTGTGTGTGTGTGCGTGTGCGTGTGCGTGTGTCTGGTCATCTCATCATGGTAGAATTCCCAAGTCAACTACCCTTGTCTGATTATCTAATTAGTGTGATTGTTTTTCCTTGTGCTTATCTTAAAGTCCCGTGGTTCTCCTTTCTAAGTCTCTACTTTCTTGATGCATGAGAATTATTTACACTCAGGAAGCTCCATGCGATGGTAGGACCACTTCTATATCTGGGCACCTCTGCTGCTGCTATACCATGGTCAGTGTGGAAGACACCATGATGCTGGCTCAGGCACATTTTTCAAGATGTACTACATGGGGATTGGTCCCTGGGTTCTATCTAGAACATGAGACAGAGGTTCCATGTGCTGTCAGGTTCCACAAACCTACTTGCATTGTGCCAAGAGAATGGAGAAAGCAGGGTTTGGGACTCCTTTCTTGGTTGGGTAAACATCTACACTCTCCTCATTCACCCTCAAGCTCTTCCCAAGTCCTTTCAAATGGAGAATTTGTTTCTTTGGCCAGAAAGTTTGCTCTGATTCACCACACGTTTTCTCAAAATACTGAACCAAGGTTTTGTATGGACACCAGTGAATCAGAAGAGATGTTCAGTCAAACAACTGATGCCGTCTGGTGTACCCTAACCATGCACGCCAGAGCTTCTTCTCAGGGTAAGTGTCTTTAGATGGCAGACTTTTGAGTTTCAAAAGTCTTTTCTCTATTTTGGGCTGTAACAACACTTATGTGAGGCAACTTAATGCCAGAGAGTGTAGCTGCCCAGCTGGAAGGAAGGTGAAAGAATAATAATAAATAGGGGAGAAAACTCACTGGTTGTTATTTCAGATTATTATATTGCCAGTCCTCCTAGGTAGAGGCTAGCAAATTTTAGGAGACTATTTTGAAAAGTTGGCTTTGAGTAAAGACTGAGACTTCTGGCCCAGGAATTGTCTAATATGAAGCCCCGAGAGGAAGAAACCTTCCTGTCATCATAGCTTCCTGTGTGCCAAGCATTGTTCGAAAACCTTTATGTGTATGGGCTTGTTTAATCTTCACAATAATTTATAATCTAGCTCCTGCTACTTCAAAACAGTAATACAAGAGGTTAAATGACTTGTTCAAAGTCCACAGATAAACACAGAGGAGGGATTTAAGTGCTGCCGGTCTGACTCCATCCTCTGGACCACTGATAAGTAAGGCCAGGTAAGATTATACAGCAGTCACAAATATTCTACCCTGATCTCAGTAATTTATAGCAACAGAAACTTATGTTTTCCTCATGCCACATGCCCAAAACAGGACCACTCACTGTCTTAAAAACCGCTGCTCACTGCTGGGTGCATTGGCTCATGCCTGCAATCCCAGCACTTTGGGATGTCAAGGTGGGTAGATCACGAGGTCAGGAGTTCGAGACCAGCCTGGCCAATATGGCGAAACCCCGTCTCTACTAAAAATACAAAAACCAGCCAGGCGTGGTGGCGCATGCCTGTAGTCCCAGCTATTCAGGAGGCTGAGGCAGCAGAATCACTTGAACCCGGGAGGTGGAGGTTGCAGTGAGCTGAGATCACGCCACTGCACTCCAGCCTGGGCTGGAGTCTCAGACTCTGTCTCAGAAAAAAACAAACAAACAAAAACTGCTGCTCATTAGTCAAAGAACTCAAAAGGGTCTCCAATGGGCAATTAAATGCTTCCTCTCAGAAGTGGTGGACATCACTTTCTGTGACCACTCGTAGCCCAGGATGAGTCACATGGCTCCATTCAACTCCAAGGAAGCAAGACATGCAGGCTCCCCATGAGCTCTGGGGATCCACATCTGGACATATTTGGGGACCACCCCCATGACCATCCTGCTGAGCTGCCTGCCTATCAGTAACTGTGAAAACAGACATGAGAGTTTCTGTAAGAAAACGGAGTGAGGAAAAAAGGGTGGGACACAGGTGGATTGGGGAAAGGCAACAGAACCTTGCTCTATGACTTATGATATTTTCAATGAAGTCTACCAAAGAAAGTCACAAAATTAGGAGTGCAGTTAATATTTGTGAAAATTAGAAAGGACTTTATTGCAGCATACTGGCTAATTTGGTGCTAAAGAAACCCAGACCACGTGGACAGGGAGGCTGCTGACACCTGGTGGCTCCTGCTTCTCCAATGGAACTGGCTTCACTCTGGAAGGTATCTGTTTCCTTCACTGCACAAGTGGAAATGTGACCCTGGGAGGGCAGGGGGATGCTTCACCACCTCTTCGCAACCATCTGCCTTGGCAGGTGCCTGCATTGGCCTAAGCAGATCACAGGAGTTGCCGGCAAAGCAGGGTGCTCAATCAGCAGATCCTCTGGAAGGGGCTCCCCCAAGAGGACACTGGAATTGCACAGGCGTATGCCTAAAGGCAATGTTGATGGAAGCCATCCCCTTTCGATTTATTCTCTTACATAGATACTCTACGTGGTTGGTTTTTCACGCATCAGAGGACACGGGTGCTTGCCTCAAAGATGTGTGAGTCTTTGTGGTACAGGGCAGGGAGCCAGGGGGAAGGCAGGGCTGGCTGTGTTGCCTCCACTAGAGGTTTCCTTATCCCTGTGTCTGGGGTGAATGCCTGCTCTGGGGCCGTGGGTGCTCCTGACCACGTGGTACAATAGCCTCAAAGATGAACTCACTTCCTTGTGCACCAGAGATGCCAAATGGAAATGCTACTGGAGAAGGGGCTGGAACATTCATCAGGTGCTGCCTCCAGGCGCAGATTAAGGGGAAAGTCATAAAGCATATTGAAGGGTTCTAGAGATGGTCGAAAAGAAAGGTACCTGTCAACCAGGTCCTAGAAAGAAACAGATGGCTCACTTACAGGAATAATTAAAGAGGTCTGAAGGAGTGGGAGGAGAGAGCCCATGCTGGAACCCAGTGAGAACCACAGCCATGGAAACTGAGCTGTTTGACAGCAAGGTGGCCTCAGGGAAGGGAATATCAGCAGTGAAACTGCAACTCCACAGGGAAGGAGTCGGGGGTCCTCTCCTTCCACACCTGACCTACCACAGATGACTCCTCTTCCTGCATTTCACTAGAAGGCAAAAGGCACAGAAGCCTCTGTGTTGCAAACCAGAGGGGCTCCCCCTCCAAGGGCACGGAGCAGGGTGAATCAAATACCCAGCATATAGCAATAAAGACCCACTTACTTGCTCTACCCTTGCAGGATGAGCTGGACATGTTTAAACAGCTTTATTGAGATACAATCAACACCATAAAATTCACCCATTCAAACCATACAGTGCAATGGCTGTTTATTCAGAGATATGCCTTTATCACCACCATCAGTTTTAGAACATTTTCCTTACCCCAAAAAGAAGCCTCATTGCATTTTTCAGTCACTCCTTGTTTGTCCTCAACTGATCCCCACAGCCCTTGGCAACCAATAATCACTTCCTGTCTCTATAGTTTTTTGTTTGTTGTTTGTTTGTTTTTTGAGATGGAGTCTTGCTCTGTTGCCAGGCTGGAGTGCAGTGGCGTGATCTAGGCTTACACCTGCTTCCCAGGTTCAAGCGATTCTCTTGCCTCAGCCTCCTGAGTAGCTGGGATTATAGGAGTGTGCCACCACGCTCAGCAAATTTTTGTATTTTTAGTAGGGACAGGGTTTCACCATGCTGGTCAGGATGGTCTCGATCTCCTGACCTTGTGATCTGCCCACCTTGGCCTCCCAAAGTGCTAGGATTACAGGTGTGAGCCACCACGCCTGGCCTCCTGTCTCTATAGTTTCACCTGTTTGGGATATTTAATATGAATTGAGTCATATACATAATGTCCTCACTGTTCACCCATGGGCTGGGCATGGTGGCTCACACCTGTAATCGCAGCATTTTGGGAGACCTAGGCAGGAGGATGGCTAGAATCCAGGTGTTTGAACCAGACTGAGCAGCAAAGCAAGACCTCATCTGTACCAAAAGAATTTTAAAAAATTAAAAATTTAAAAAACATTAAATTCACCCACGTTTTAGAATGTATCAGAACTTCATTCCTTTTTAACATAGAAGTATATTCTATTGTATGAATAAACCATATACAGGTGTCCTTTAATCATTTGAAGAGTGTTTGGAGTGTTTCCCCTTTGGCTGGCTGGCTTTCTTTCTTTTTCTTTCTTTCTTTCTCTCTCTCTCTCCCCTTCTTTCTTTCTTTGTCTTTCTTTCTTTCTTTCTTTTTTTTTTTCTTTCTTTCTCTTTCTTTCTTTCATTCTTTCCTTTTTCTTTCTTTCTTTACTTCAGCACATCCAGAATGCAGAAAATACTTTTTGGCTATTATGAACAATGTTGCTACAACGAGCCAAACATCCTTAACTAGCTCCTGCTTTAGTCTCGCTGGGGTTTCTCGACATTTACTAGGCAGTCAGACTGTATTTGTAGCTGGAGAAAGTGGGAGGGAGCAGATGAGACAGAGAACAAAAGGATAAGTGAGATGCGATGTGCTAAAGAGAAATTACTAAATACATTCTAACAATTGTCATCATGTAGTTAACTTGCCAACTCAGGGATGCTGTGCCACAGAAAAAAAACAAAATAAAATATCCCATTGGCCTAGTGACTTTGAAAATTCAGTAATGCAAAGCTGAGATTACACTGTTTTGTTTTCCGGTTATTATTGCATAGTCAATGTGCCATTTTTAGGGAACAAGTTTCCAGTCTGAATCGTTGGTGGCATTACAATGCCTGGCTGCTTACAACAAAAAGAAGGGGAAGGAAATAATTTTAACTGCTTCTGTGAAGAAACCCAGCTGGCCCCAGGATCTTCAGACTGACACTATGGTTTTCCAGATAAACTACTGGGCTAGTAAGGGCAACAGTCAAGATGCAAACAGGGTAAGGGGAGTTTCTTAGACCAGGGGTTAAAAATTCAGTTGGCTTCAGAGGCCAAAGAGTGACGTAACCACGATAGAGTTTCAGGCAATAGGAAGATGGATTCAGTGTTAAATTGCAAGTTGTGCACCCTGCCTGAAAGCATTCAGAGCCATATATTTTTTAATCCTTTAATTACTAAAGAAATATTTTAGAACAAATTTAGCTACCACTAATGACTTTTGTTTGAGACATAGCAAAGGCAAACCTTAAGCCATAATATACAGTCATATGTATATTATTATATTATTATCCTCAATGGATTTAAATCCCCCAGCCCCCCAGGCATTCAAGTTCAAAGTTCTATGAGCTCATAATGGTTTCAGATATGAACCCTGCCCCCATTCTCAGGAAAGCTTCAGTTTATGTGGAGCCCAATAAATGAGACAATAGGAGAAAAATACACTAGGGAACACAAAGGCCACCATGCCCCCACTCCCCTTCAAATACCTTCAGTTTCTTCCCCTGTAAATGAAAATAATAACAGAACTCATTCAGTTGCTGCTTATCCAGAAAGCAAATCATCTTACCATGTTCTTTCATGGAACACTGATCGATCTCATGCTGTCTTGTACTAATGGTGTTTTCATCTTTTTCCAATCTATCCTCCCATTTCCTAATATGCAAAGGGCAGGATCTGTCTTGGTTGAAGTTCTCAGAAAACTTGAGGCTGAGACAAGGACTTAGATGCAGGTGATTTAGTTTGGAAAGTGCTCTAGGGGAGCTCTAGTAAAGGAACTGGGAATGTGAAATAGGAAAGTAGGAAACATCAATAAAATGACATTTTATAAGGGTCACTGCTGCGGGTAGTGGGGGCTGAATACTGACAGGCCCTCTGGGAATCACAGAATACCTCCTAGAACTGTTTGTGTACAGAAGAGGCTGAATCTTTGTTTAATTGCTCTATATTCTCCATTGGTAGGTGGACACATCTGGAGGAGTCATCTTCTATGCACTTCAGGCTCACACTAAAATGGGAGCTGAGTATGGTTCCACAGCTTTGGGAAAATCCCAAAGACAGACAGCAAAAAGATGTGTAGCAGGCACCTTGAGGTGGGAGGCTGACATTGAGTCTGATTATACCTGGACCTGGCCCCTGTGGCTGAGACCGAAACCAGAAATGTGCTGAGGAGAGGTGACGTTGGCCACCAAAGTCATCAGAGTGAGTGTATTATTTATGCCCAGGTTCCCTGTCCTCAGTGTACTTTCATTTTCACAGAACAGCTTTTCAGATTTCGATGAATAGAATAAAAACATGTAGATGGTAAAATGAAAAATGACTGCATCTACAAACACAGAATTCAAAGTAGTCTGTAAGTTTAAGAAGAATGGCCCCTGTTCCTGCTTTTTCTTCAATGTATTTGCAAATGACACAGAAAACCTAACTCAATATGGCTTCAGTCAATAGGTGGGCTCATTGGCTTATGAAACCATCTGGTGCCTAAGCAAGATCAAACAGTGATACCAGGACTACTTGTCTGTCTCTTACTTGCTATATTCTCAACATTAGCTTTATTCTCAGTTGTACATAGTAGCAAACTGGCTGCCAAGCACTCCAGCTGTGTGTGTGTGTGTGTGTGTGTGTGTGTGTGTGTATCTCCCACAGAAGACCACAGGGTTGAATCTCATGACTTTCACAGTAGCATGCCCATCCCCTGGAGTAAGCACCATGGTAAGGAAATGAGAAGCCTTTCCTTTGGCCTGAGTCACTTGCCTATTTCTCGAGTATATTCAAGGTATTGTTCCCAGGGAAAAGGTAAATGTATTTTGGGTGTCAATTACAACTGATGTCTACTATTAGCAATAAATGTACAGAACCTTTCCTTAAATATAAATTTGGATCACAAACAGATGGGTTTCACTCATCTGTGGTCCAAGTTGTGCTACAGAAAATGCCCCCTCCCTGTTCTCATCCATGGCAGAAGTTACTAATCAATCACAAACAGCTTCTCTTCAAAGATTGGATGCATCCCCAGAAACCATCTCAGCAGAATGCTCTGGGCAGCTACTCCCAGGCTATGGGAATGGATAGATGAGAGAAAATAAATTTGCCATCCATGCTCATAAAGGGCAAAGCTTTTAGAGTAAAGTAGTCTTGAGTTCTCACTCCAGCTCTGCTCATTCCTTACTATCTGGGAGACCTTAAGCAAATAGCATAATTCCTATGAGTCTCAGTTTCCTCATATGTGAATTAAGAAAATAAAATAGGCCAGGTGCGATGGCTCACACCTGTAATCTCAACACTTTGGGAGGCTGAGGCAGGCAGATCACGAGGTCAGGAGATCAAGACCATCCTGGCTAACACGGTGAAACCCCATCTCTACTAAAAATACAAAAAAAAATTAGCCAGGTATGTTGGCACATGCCTGTAATCCCAGTTATTCTGGAGGCTGAGTCAGGAGAATTGCTTGAACCAGGGAGGCAGAGGTTGCATTGAGCCAAGATTGTGACACTGCACTCCACTCTGGGTCACAAGCAAGACTCCGTCAAAAAAAAAAAAAAGGAAAAAAAGAAAAGAAAAAATCTACACAGGAAGAGTATATTTATATTGAGGTAGGAGGTGGACTTTACTCCAGACCAGATTGGACACTAGCCAGTGTCAGCCACACAGGAAAGAGATGAAAGCAGATCTCCATAAAACATGCCCACCAGTGCCACATCAGCTTACCATTGCCATGGTAACACTTGGATGTTACCGCCCCTTTCCATGGCAATGACCCATAAGTTTTCACCCTTTTTCTAGAAATTTATAAATAACCCACCCCTTAATTTGCATGTAATTAAAAGGAGATATAAATGTGACTGTGGAACTGCCTCTGAGCTGCTACTCTTGGCACACAGCCCATGGGGTAGCCCTGCTTTGCAAGGACCAGTACCTCTGCTGCTGCTGTGCACTGCCGTTTCAATAAAAGTTGCTGTCTAACACCACTGGCTCACCCTTGAGTTCTTTCCTGGGTGAAGCCAAGAACCCTCCCAGGCTAAGCCCCAGTTTTGGGGCTCATTTGCCCTGCATCAATATGGTTAGTAAAGTGTCACAAAGTAGGTGTTCAATGTATCTCATTTTCCTCTTTCTTTCAGAAAGATGTTTCTTCTTCTCTGGATCTTCCATTTTGGAAAGGGAAGCCAAACAATTCATTGATGATAATCTACTGACTTCAACTCCCCCTTAGCACCCATCCATGTGAAGAGACACCTTTGGACATCTGTTATACTTGGAGGAGCCAATGTTATCCTGTTTGTTAAATAATCTTGTTCAATCCATGATTGGGTAACTGGTCAATTCAATACACTCACAAGATACCAGTACAAAATGTTAATGATGGTATTTGTGCCACAGGTTTTTGCTCTCAGAGAAAGAAGGGCCCCCAGAGCACAGCCTGCTGAGATGCCCCGCACTGCTATTGAAACAGTTAAAGCAGGTCAATAGTTCTCAGTGTGTTTTTTTTTCCCTCTCAGCCCGTTTGTAGTTTTTTACCTTTAAAGACACATAATCAATCAAACATGAATGATTGCAGTAGCCTATATTGACCATTTGTTTTTTAAACATTGAAACTTTGGAGCAATCTGTGCAGGAATTTTTGATAATATGTTAAAAAATACTGCAATTCTGAGAGTAATTTCCCTACCATGCTTATCTAAGGTGACCATGCTTTGGTTGAGAATTCCGCCCCCATTTGTATTTGGTAACACTTTAAAAAATTTTAATTAAAAAAAAACTATTTTGTTCACTTTGAGAATTTTTATTTGCAAAATTTTTTGTGGAAGAGAGCATGATCTCTGTGTCAGTGAGCAGATGAGGTGCTGGGTTTCAGACTGTGTTTCTTTATTCTTGTGGAACATATTATAGAGTCTAGGATGTAGATCTGAAAGTACCCATTTCAAAATATATTATTTAACCACAATTATGATAAGATTTTCTTTGCATATGTGGTGCTTTGAAGGTTATGTCACTAGAGAAAACTGATCCATGGAAAATTTGTTATAGCAATAGAACAAAAGTATGCCCATTTGGGAAGATTTCTGCTAAAAATAATAGTATATTCAACTACTAATATCTAAAATACTGAAGACATTTAATCACCCATAACACAACATCTTGGGACACAGGCAGTGCTGGGTTTGTTCAGCAGTTCTGAAAGCTTATGGCATCCACATGTTTATGATTTTCTTGGCTTTTTTTCTACTGACTGCAAATGGCTCCACAGCCCCAAGCATCATGTTCTCAGACGCCAGCGTCTCAAGCAGAGAAGAGAGAGTGGGCAGAAAAGGGACCTCATCCACAGTGCCATCTCTTCTCAGGGGACTAAACTCCCCCAAATTCTCCCATATAGCTCATTGGCCATAGACTCAATGCAACTAAGTACAGCAGAAAAGAATAGGATTCATTACCCAAAGGGGCAGGCAAATCATGATTCATCTTTGCAGCTTTGGGAGGAATGTATCTTCCATGGATATTTATCTGGCAACTCAGTACTTGAACAAAATCAGAGTACTGTTTTCATGAATGAAGTAACCATGCAGTACATGTACTCTCAATTGTTATTTCTTTACAATATTTCATATATGGTCATGAACCTCATTAGCAGGAATTCCAGAATTGCCCTCTTTGGAGTTCCACCTACACCAAATTGTTCAAAACTCATGGGAGTTAATATAGTCTAAAAGGAATTGGTATTCCTTGAAATGCCAAACAAAAGAAATGGCCTCTGCAAGTCCACTGCTGTCATTACTCCATGCTGCAACACAGTGTCACTGTTGAAGAGTGGTTCTGTGCATTTCTGCTGCTGTAATTCTCCACTGCTGAGAAACCTGTCCAGGACCAGTTGTTTGTGAAGTTAGGGTGCTTTGTACTTCATGTGCCTCTTTAGCCATTGTTTTGTGCTGGGGTAGTCTCTGGCTCCCTATATCAGCCAGCGACACACTACACAGAAACCAGCCATGTGAAACCAGTCTTTGTGCCCATGGGTTAAACAAGTCTGCCAGCCTAAATCTACTCCTTCCATAAGATCTCTTTATTTTTGTGGAATTTATTTTCCTTTTCTCTCACTGGATCTTTATCTGTGTGGCCCTGTTCTCTCTAACTTCAAATCTTGGGATACAGGAAGTGGGTTATCCATTTTCCCTTCCAGGAGAACATGGGCTCATTTATCAAGTTAACTTAACTTTTTTTCAGTATCAGTTTGGTATATCATAAGAGGATGGGTGATATCTTTTGCTAATACAGTAGAATGCAGGTACCATCATTGTAGGACTCTTGTTCATCTTTTTCTATCCTCATCCATAATGCATGGCAGATAATGGAAGCCCATCTCCTTAAATCAATTAGTATAATCACCCAGTTCTTGAATATGATTCTTTTAAGACAATGGACATTTATATAATAAAGGAGACAACTATGATAATTTTTCCCCCGAACAAAGAAGATCCTAGTTGGTTGGCTGTCTCTCTGTGAAACAAAAGTAAACCTAGAATAATTAAAATATACCCCTCAACAGGATCCCCCTTCTGTCTTAAATACCCTGTCACACATTAAAATAGTCTCTAAAGAGATTATTTTATTATAGCATTATAGATAAATTCTACTTCCTAAAAGGGGATCCTCTTCACATTCTTAAACAGAATATTTGACACCTTGACCTGAGTATCTTTATTTGGCCTGACTCACTGTCAGATACCAAGGATACCCTTGGTAACAGAGATTAAGTGTGAGCCTTATACCTCCTAGTCCTTATCGTCCATTCATGGAACTGCTTTAGCTTTCCTAAGGTGTCTCTGTTGGTAATCCTCATCCATATGGCACATCGCCAACCAGGCATGGATATCACTATCCACTTTCTCCATCTACACCTAAGCAGTAAGCCCTTCTGGGCAAAGCCCTATAACAGAAAGGTGACACCATGTGAAACGACTGGATTTTAAATCCTTTGCAGCAATCCATTTATAGTTTCCTGCTCTTCAACTTTCTCTAACTGCTACTTCAAATCATTTTGTTTTCTTCTGACAGCCTTGCCTTCTCACTTACTCTTGGTAGATGACTGTGATTCTCCTTTTGCACAGAGAAACCTGGTCTGCAAAAGTCAGGGCTTTTCCTTTTTTCTGCCTGTTGAAGTAAAAATGGCCTCTCCTTCCATCTATAGCCAGATCCTCAGATTAAGGATTTCCACCCCCCATAGCCTCCCCTGCAGTTGACATTATAAATTCATTTTGCCTTTGTCCTGCAGTCAGCTTCTGCTTCTCAATCAAACCCTTCTCATCTGAAATATTTCTTCCATTCTGAACAAACAACAGATAAAACTGTCTTGGACCCTATGTCTCCTCTCCATCTACTGTACTCTGTTCCTCTCACTCACAGTTAAACATCTTAGTAGAATTTTCTATACAATCTGCAGCCCAGGTGTTTTTTGGAACAACAGGAGGCTGTACCCACCTGGGCTGCACACTGGGCATCCTTACCCACTGTTGCCACCAGTATCCAGGTGACTCACACATGCTAGAGCTTCTAGTCTAGCAGTCCTACTTTTGCCTGAATTTGCTGAGGGTCATAGCCTCCTGTTGCTCTGGAAACCCCAGACAGCAGGGAAGGCAACTCCTCCAACCTCCGCCTCTCATAGCCAGATAGGCCACACCTGCTAGAGCTTCTAAACCAGTGGTCCTGCTTCTGCCTGAATTCTGAGGGCAGGCACAACCCCATGTTTTCCTAGGAAGCACACAGACAGCAGATTAGGGTCAACCATGGCCCCCGTCTGAGGGGGCCCCATAGACTAGATCACCTAACCAAAGAAATGTGGCCATGGAAACATAATCAGAGAGTTCTCCTCCAAGACCCAGGAATTGATTAGAATCAAAGCCAGTCAATCAAACCCATCTTATACCATAATTTAACCCCCAAGGACATCAAAGAAGAAAAAAGCAAAACAACCCATCCAAAGCAAAGCAACTTCAAAGACTGAAGGAACATTTGCCCACACCAATGAGAAAGAACCAGTCCAAGACCTCTGGCAACTCGAAAAGCCAGAGTACCTTCTTATCTCCAAATGAATACTCTAGTTCCCTTGCAATGATTCTTAACCAGGCTGAAATAGCTGAAATGTCAGAAACAGAGTTAAGAATATAGATAGGAACAAGTATCATCCACATACAGGGGCTACTTGATACCCAACCTACGAAATCTAAGGATTACAATAAAACAATACGGGAGCTACTAGATTAACTGGACATTATAAGAAAGAATCAAACTGATCTGCTACAGCTGAAAAGCACACTAGAAAAGTTTCATAATGCAATCATACGTATTAATAGTAGAATCAACCAAGCCTAGGAAAGAATCTCAGAGCTTGAAGACTTGCTCTCCAAAGTCACTTAGAAGAAATAAAGAAAAAACAATAAAGAAGAACTTTTAAAAATCTGAAAAATATGGGATTATGTAAAGAGACCAAATCTACTACTCACTGGTGTCCCTGAAAGAGACAGAGAAAAGCAACTTGAAAACATATTTCAGGATATGATTCATAAAAATTTCACCAACCTCACTAGAGAGGCCAACATTTCAATTCAGGAAATGTAGACAACCCCTACAAAAATACTACACAAGAGGACCATCTGCAAGATGGTCATAGTCATCAGATTCCCCAAGGTTGACATGAAAGAAAAAATGTTAAAGGCAGCTACAGAGAAACGGCAAGTCACAAAGGGAAGCCTATCAGACTAATAGCAGACCTGTCAGCAGAAACTCTAAAAGCTAGAAGAGATTGGGGGCCTATATTCAGCATTCTTAAAGAAAAGAATTTTCAACCAATAATTTCATTTGCAGCCAAACTGAGCTTCTTAAGTGAAGAAGAAATAAGATCCTTTTCAGACAAGCAAATGCTGAGGGAATTCATTACCACCAGACCTGCCTTACAAGGGGCCCTGAAGGGAGCACTAAATGTGGAAAGGAAAGACCATTATCAACAAAGTACACAGGTACAAAATACATTACCTACAAAGTATACTGAAGTACACAGACCAGTGACACTATAAAGCAGCCACACAAACAAGTCTGCATAATAACCAGCTTAAAACATGATGACAAGATCACATCTGCACATATCAATGCTAACTTTGAATGTAAATAGGCTAAATGCCCCAATTAAAAGGCAGAGTGGCAATTTGGATAAAGAAGTAAAACCCAATGGTATACTGTCTTCAAGAGACTCATTTCACATGCAATGACACCAATAGGCTCAAAGTAAAGAGATGGAAAATAATCTACCAAGTAATCACAAAACATAAAATGGTAGGAGTTGCTATTCTAATTTCAGACAAAACAGATTTTAAACCAACAAAGATCAAAAAAGACAAAGAAGGGCATAATATAATGGTAAAGGGCGCAATTCGACAAGAGGACCTAACTATCCTAAGTATATATATACCCAATACAGAAGCTCCCAGATTCAGAAAGCAAGTTCTTAGAGATCTACAAAGAGACTTAGATAACCACACAAGAGTAGTGGGAGACTTTAAGACCGAAATGACAGTATTAGATCACTAAGGCAGTAAACTAACAAAGATTTTTGGGACCTGAATTCAAGACTTGACCAAATGAACCTAGTAGACATCTACAGAACTCTCCACCCACAAACAACATAATATATATTTTTCTCATCTGCACATGGCACATACTCTAAAATTGACCACAATTGGGCATAAAGCAATCCTCAGCAAATGCAAAAGAACTGAAATCATGTCAGCCATGGTCCAATAAAAATACAAATCAATGGTAAGAAGATAACTCTAAACCATACAATTACATGGAAATCAAACAACCTATTCCTGAATGACTTCTGGGCAAATAACAAAATTAAGGCAGAAATCAAGAAATTATTTGAAACTAATGAGAACGAAGATACAACATAACAGAATCTCTGGGACACAGCCAAAGCAGTGTTAAGAGGGAAATTTATAGCACTACATTTCCATATCAAAAAGTTAAAAAGATTTCAAACTAACAGTCTAACATCACAATTAGAGAAACAAGAGCAAACCAATGCCAAGGCTAGCAGAAGGCAAGAAATAACCAAAATCAGAGCTGAACTGAATGAAAGAAAAACAGAGAGAAGAGCCAAAGGAACACAGTCAGAAAAGCAAGGGGGACCTTACTACCAACCCCACAGAAATACAAAAATCTCTCAGACACTATTGAGAACACATCTGTGCACACAAGCTAGAAGACCTAGAAGAAATGGATGAATCCCTAGACACACACAATCTCTGAAGTGGCACAAAGAAGAAATTCAATACCCTAACAGACCAATAATGAGTTTCAAAATTGAATCAGTAATAAACAGCCTACCAACCAGAAAAAGCCCAGGACCAGATGGATTCACAACTGAATTCTTCAGATGTATAAGGAAGAGCTGGGACCATTCTAACTGAAACTATACCAAAAAATTGAGGAGGAGGGACTCCTCCCTAACTTACTCTGTGAAGCCAGCATTATCCTTGATATTAAAATCCAACAAAGGCACACCAAAAAAAAAAAGAAAACTTCAAGCCAATATCCCAGACGAACATAAATGCAAAAATACTCAACAAAATACTGCAATCCTGATCCAGCAGCACATCAAAAAGCTACTCCACTACAATCAAGTAGGCTTTACCCCAGTGTATTCATCTGTTCTCACACGGCTATGAAGAAATATCTGAGAATGGGTAATTTATAAAAAAAAAAAGAGGTTTAATTGACTCACAGTTCTGCATGGCTGGGGAGGCCTCAGGAAACTTACAATCATGATGGAAGATATCTCTTCACAGGGCGGCAGGAGAGAGAATGAGTGCCAGCAAGAGAAATGCCAGACACTTATAAAACCATCGGATCTCATGATAACTCACTCACTATCATGAGAACATCATGGGGGAAACTGCCCCCATGATTCAATTACCTCCACCTGATCCCACCCTTGACACTTAGGGAATATTACAATTCGAGGTGAGATTTGGATGGGGACACAGAGCCAAATCATATCACCTGGGATGCAAGATTGGTTCAATATAAGCAAATCAATAAATGTGATTCACCACATAAACAGAACTGAAAAAAAAAACAAAAACTGATGAACAAACTCAGGAGATGCAGAAAAGGCTTTTGATGAAATCCAACATCCTTTATGTAAAAAACCCTCAACAAACTAGACACTGAAGGGACACACCTCAAAATGTTATGAGCCATCTATGACAGTCACAGCCAACATCATATTGAATGGGCAAAAGCTGGAAGCATTCCCCTTGATAACTGGAACAAGACAAGAATGCCCTCTCTTACCATTCCTATTTAACATAGTACTGAAAGTCCTAGCTAGACCAACGAGTCAAGTGAAATAAATAAATGGTATCCAAATAAAAAGAGAGGAAGTTAAACTAGCTCTGTTTTCAGATAATATGATTCTATACCTAGAAAATCCCATAGTCTCTGTGCAAAAGCTCCTTGATCTGATAAACAACTTCAGCAAAGTTTCAGGATACAAAATCAGTATACAAAAAATTAGTAGCATTTCTACACATCAACAACATCCAAGCTGAAAACAAAATCAAGAATGCAATCCCATTCACAATAGCCACAAAAAGAAGAAAATACCTAGTGATACAGCTAACCAAGAACGTCAATAACCTTTACAACAAGAGCTACAAAACACTGCTCAAAGAAATCAGAGATGATGCAAACAAGCGGAAAAACATCCCAGGCTCATGGATAGGAAGAATCAATATTAAAATAGCCATACTGCCCAAAGCAATTTACAGATTCAACACCATTCCTATCCTATTCCTATTAAACTACCACTGACATTCTTCACAAAAGTAGAAAATACTATTTTCAAATTCATATTGAACCAAAAAAGAGCTCAAATAGCCAAGGCAATCCTAAGCAAAAAGACCAAAGCTGGAGGCATCACAATACCCAACTTCAAACTATACTACAAGGCTATAGTAACTAAAACAGCATGGTACTGGTACTAGAACAGCATGGTACTGGTACAGAACCAGGCACATAAAACAATGGAAGAGAATAGAGGGCCCAGAAATAATGTCACACAGCTACAATCATCTGATCTTTGAAGAAGCCAACAAAAACAAGAAATGGGGAAAGCACTCCCTATCAATAAATGGTGCCAGAATAACTGGCTAACCATGTGCAGAAGCTTGAAATTGGGCCTCTTCCTTACACCATATACAAAAATCAACTCAAGATTGATTAAAGACTCAACTCTAACACCGAAAACTATAAAATACCTGGAAGACAACCTAGGAAATACCATTCTGAACACAGAACCTGGCAAAGATTTCATGAACAAGATGCCAAAACAATTGCAACAAAAATAAAAATTGACAGCGGGACCTAATTAACATAAACAGCTTCTGCACAGCAAAAGAAACTATCAACAGAGTAAACAGACAATCTACAGCATCAGAGAAAATACTTTCAAGCTATCCATCCAACAAAGGTCTAATATCCAGAATCTGTAAAAAACTTAAACAAATTTGTAAGCAAAAACAACCCCAATAAAAAGTGGGAAAAGGACACTAACAGACACTTTTTAAAAGAAGACCCACATGTAGCCAACAAGCATATGAAATAATTCTTAACATTCACTAATCATTAGAGAAATACCAATCAAAACCAAAATGAGGTACCATCTCACATCAGTCAGAATGGCAATTATTAAAGAGTCAGAAAATAACAGACTCTGGGGTGGTTGTAGAGAAAAGAGAACATTTATAGGCTGCTGGTGGGAACGTAAACTAGGTCAGGCATAGTGGAAAGCTGTTTAGCGATATCTCAAAAACTTAAAACTACAAAACAGAGAATTACATTTGATCCCACAATCCCAATATTGGGTACATAGCCAAACGACTGTAAATCATTCTATGATAAAGACACATGCATGTGTATGTTCATTGCAGCACTATTCACAATAGCAAAGACATGGAATCAACCTACATGTCCATCATTGGTAGACTGGATAAAAATGGTGGTACATATACACAATGGAATACTATGCATCCATCAAAAATGAGATCATGTCTTTTGCAGCAACATAGATGGAACTGGTAAAGTAAACTAACACAGAAACAGAAAATCAAATACCACATGTTATTACTTACATCTGGGAGCTACACCAAGATGCGAACAATAGACTCTGGGGTCTACTTGAGGGTGGAGGGTGGGAGAAAGGTGAGGATTGAAAAACTACCTATCAGAGACTATGCTTATTAGTTGGCTGACAAAGTAATCTGTATATCAAACCCCTGCGATGTGCAATTTACCTATATAACAAATCTGCCCTTGAACCTAAAATAAAAGTTAAGAAAAAAGAATTAACACCTCCCTGCTTCCTGATACATCCTAAAATATTGTGTCTTGCATTAACAGATGACCTTGAAATTCAAAGCATGGCTTCAAAATAAAGTTTTGTTACACTCCCTTCAAAAAATTAATTTTCCTTATTACTCTGGATTAAATAGATTTCTACTTTTTAATAAAAAATGTTTTTCCTCACTAATGTTAGAAAGACAGACTTCCTAACTCCCAAGGTTATACACAAATTTGCCTACATTTTCTCCTAGTAGCTTGATTATGATGATGACAATCATTTCACCTAACAGGAATTGAGTTCTTATTCCATGCTAAGTATAATAAAGTGTTCCATTTAATCCTCACAATAACATCTACAATATGGGCAGTATTATTATTCCTTTTTTACAGAAACAGAACTAAACCTTAACAGTTTTAAAGGCCTTGACCAAGTTTTGAAGACCAAATGATTCATATGGCCCAGACTGTGAGAGAGTTTGACTCCAAGGGCTGACTTAATGTGCTACTGCATTCTTCCTATTTCTTTTTTCAAATCTTGTACCAAGAAGTCCATATAATTTCCAAAATTAATGATCATTTCCCTGCTGACAGTCACAGATCTTTTTCAGAATTAGACCTGAAAGCAAAACTCTACCTTGGAATGAGCACCTGAACTTTACCACTAGAGCCGTGGGCATCTCCAGGTCTGATTCACTCCTTGTGACCAGGTCCAAAGATCACATGGGAAGGGACCTCCCACTTATTTTTTTTTCTGTGGTACACAGGAGATCCTTGAGATTTCCACTGCTTTTTGTAAATTTGAAGGTCTTTGAGAAACCCCAGTCTCATTGACTTTTTTCTTCCTTCGCTTATATTTCATGCAACCAGTAGACTCTATCCACTAGAGCATTATTTTAGATCAGGGCAGCAGTGATGCCATAGAAAAAAAAAACCTCGAGTTTCCCCTTTTCACCCAGTTGGAATTATTCACAATTTCTAGAAACATCCTTTACAACCTATAGCAGAGTGGTTCCTGGATCAGCAACATCAATGGGAGCTTACTGAGTAAAAATTCTTAGGTCCCAGACCCAGTAGTCTTTGTTTGCAGAAGCTTTCCAGGTGATTCTGATGTTGAGAACCACCGACTACAGTAGCTTAGCAAGCGAGCAATTAAAATAACAGCACGACAGAATGCAACCTATATGTTGCTCTTAGCATAAGCAGCAGTAGGCAAGTTCAAAGAAGATAGCAAACTCTGGGAACTCATGTATGACTATGATGATCTCAAGTGCTCTGAATTCCCCACTGGGATCTCCTGTATTTGCCTGTAAGGAATGACTTCCTGTATTGATACAGACAAAATTAAAATAACTGCTGCAAAGAATGCCTTACACACACAGACACCACATCTGCAGGCAAGTCACTAAGCACTGTGTCTTTTTAATGTTCATTCATTTCAGAAGGATTTTCTTCTCATTTATCATCTTGTAGGAAAGACCCCAGTTAATAAGGGTGGGGATAGCTGGGAAGGAGAAAAATCAGGGCAACAAAGCAAATGATTTGCAGTGTTAGTACTGAAAACCAACAGTGTCAAGCGACAGCCATCCAACATGATCTCGGAGGTTTGGTTTGGTGACACTGTCACCAGGGGTCAGCAGGACTCAGCTGTGAAAAATAACTAGATGCAATTGACGGGTCAGGCTGAATTTGGGCCCTATACAGATATCTCAGACCCCTCTTGAAATTTCTTGGCCTTTTCTAAATTTGAAAGCAGGTGAGAACCAGCAGTCAAAAGCTCACTGCCTCATTTCCTTTTCTGCTTATATCCCACCTCATTCCAAACAGGCTATAATCTTAATTAATATAAACGTGCGCTCTTGTCTGCAGGAAGGGAGTAAATGGTAAACAGTACTGTCCCTAAATAGCCATTATTCTCTGGTCACTCATCTCCCTGCAGGAACTAAATTGTTTTGTAATTTTTCATTAGGCAGCAGCTAATTAAAAACACAATTACCAATCATTTTAATTATAAGCTGCTCTCCCAGGAAGGACTTAAAACACAGTTCAAATGGAGACAGTCAGATAAAAGGATTGCCAAGGAAATGCAGAATAACAAAGAAAAGGCTACTTTTTTCCACAGCTAGAAGGTTGCAGATAATTAAAAACAAAGTTGATGCTTCTTTTTAAAGTTCAATGCTGATTTTAAAAATCAATAAATCGTATTCTTGTGCAAAAGCAGAATAATTTATATGTTTGAAAATTGAAATGAGCAATGTTGGCTCTATGCTGAGTAAGGAAGTACATTTGGATGCAGGAATACATTTTCTAAACTTGGTATCAGAATGGCTCTGCTAACATATCAGCATTCCACTCACCTAAACTTTGTGAAATAAATACTATTTCAACATTGTAAAAAATAAAATAAGCTCAGGACCTGACATTTGCTTATGAATAAAAAATAATTCAGATCCTGTCTATAAAGAGAAAAATAATTTCAACGTTTTTACTTAATCCCAGTAACTTAAATCTTTACAAATACCCTTGCCATGTTATTTTAATCAACCTAATTGTCCATTAACAGATGAATAGATGGCCTGATGCGGTAGCTCACTCCTGTAATCCTAGCACTTTGGGAGGCCGTGGGTGGATCGCTTGAGGTCAGGAGTTCGAGACCAGCCTAGCAACATGGTGAAACCCCTGTCTCTACTAAAAATATAAAAAATTATCCAGGATGGTGGCGTGTGCCTGTAGTCCCAGCTACTCAGAAAGCTGAAGTGGGAGGATCACTTGAGCCCGGGAGGCGGAGTCAGTAGTGAGCTGAGACTGCACCACTCACTTCAGCCTAGGTAACAAAGTGAGACTCTGTCACAAAAAAATAAAGAATTAAATCCTAGCATTTGCAGCAACATGGATGAAACTGGAGGTCGTTATGTTAGCTGAAATAAATCAGGCGCAGAGCGACAAACTGTGCGTGTTCTCATTCATATGTGAAAGTTAAAGTAAGTGGACCTCATGGAGGTAGAGTGATGGATACTAGAGGCTGGGAAGGGGTGGGGGAATGAGGAGAGGTTGGTTAATGAGTCCTAGTGTTCTGTAGCAGAGTAGGGCGACTATAGGTAACAATAATTTACTGTATATATCAAAATAGCTGGAAGAGATTCAAAATGTTCCCAACACAAGGAAATGATAAATGTTTAAGGCGATGGAGATCCTAAATACCCTGATTTGATCATTACACATTGTTTGCATTACCAAAATATCACATGTACCCCATAAATAGGTATAATTATTATGTATCAATACAAATAAATTAAAAATTAAAAATGGATTTTTAAAAAAAATTTTATTGCCATAGGTTTTGGGGGAACAGGTGGTGTTTGGTTACATGAGTGAGTTCTTTAGTGGTGATTTGTGAGATTTTGGTGCACCCATCACCCAAGCAGTACACACTGAACCCAATTTTTAGTCTTTTGTCTCTTACACCTTCCCATCCTTTCCAAGTCCTCGAAGTCCATTGTATAATTCTTATCCCTTTGCATCCTCACAACTTGGCCCCCGCTTATAAGTGAGAACATACAATGTTTGGTTTTCCATTCCTGAGTTACTTGACTTAGAATAATAATTTCCAGTTCCATTCAGGCTGCTGCAAATGCCATTAATTCATTCTTTTTTATGTCTGAGTAGTATTCCATTGTATTTACACGCCGCAATTTCTTTATCCACTTGTTGATTGATGGGCATTTGGGCTGGTTCCAAATTTTTGCAATTGGGAATTGTGCTGCTATAAACATGCGTGTGCAAGTATCTTTTTCATATAATGACTTCTTTTCCTCTGGGAAGATTCCCAGTAGTGGGATTGCTGAATCAAATGGTAGTTCTGCTTACAGAGGTTAATTTTTGAAGTTTCTTCCTCTTCTCTCTTTTTTTTTTAGTGGTGTCTTACTATGTTGCCCAGACTGGTCTCAACCTCCTGGGCTCAACTCCTGGCCTTCCTCCACCTCAGCCTCCCAAGTAGCAGGGATTACAGACACGTACCATGATGTTCAGTGTGTAGCTTCTCTAAAAAAATATGAAACAAGTTCGGTCCAAGAAACATCTGCGTGATGCAGTTGAACCCAGTGAAATTCTTTTTTACCCCAAGTTGCAGCCAAATAAAGAGAAAATAAATAACAATTATTTCTCATCACTTGACTTTACTGATTTCACCTGTATTCACTGATTTCTACTTCAATTGCCATTGATTCTAGTATCACAGAAGCCAGGACCCCATCTGCTCTGCTCCTCCTTCTTCTTCTTTTAGGGTAACTGTATATATGCTCTTTTAAAATTGTTCTCTGAGCCTAGCAATCATATTATCTTAAGCATTTAAATGACCGAAGCAAAAAAAAAGTTATCATTATTGCTGTCAAGTCATACAAAGGACAAAAAATGTACCGATCAAGCAAAGCTAAGTGCATCAGACATACCTCGGGGAAGAATCCCTTGAAAGATCTTAGTGGAGTTCTTAAAAGGGAAATTGGGGCAGTTTGTTTGCAGGATTTGAGCCTGGGCTGGGTGATTGTGAGATGGGCCTCGCAGAGCGGGGAGCTGGTGGGGATCGGGCTCTTGACCCCACCTACCGCAACTTGGACAGGACCTTCGGCTGCATCAGCCTGACTTGACACTGGTCCATAGAACCAACGGCCAAATCGTTGCATGGTCCCACCTGCCAGGTTTCACTGTCCCTTTCTGTGCCTTTCAAGGAAGTTTGCCTCATCTTAAAGTCATATATAGCAATCTCAGGGCCTCTTGGCCCTTCCGATCTGCTGAGGGTCTCTTTGGATGAGATATAGATGTCCATGGCACCGCAGAGCATCAGTTTATGATTGTAAAAGTATCACTTCCTGCTCCTTGCCCGAGTCCTGCAGTCTGTCCATCATGGGTACCTTTGGTCATCCTGCCTGACACTTGATGGGGAAAAGGGGTGACCTGGTGATGTGTTTAAGCATTCTCCCTGGGGAAAGTGATTCTCTGTAGGTCTCAGCTGAACACAGTTCAGATGCGCAGGATTGGGTCTGCAGCTTAGCAGATCTGAGTCTTGCAGCTACTTCTTCAGCTTGAGAGACAGCCAACCCTCTCCCTCAACCCCACTGTGGTTCCTGCCTAGCATCATCTGTGCACCCACCCTCTGCACCCCAGCCCTGTGCCACCTGGTCCAGCAGGCCTCTCTCTTTCTCAACTTAGCAGGTCTCAGGGAAAGGAACTCCCAGATCGAGAGGCCAGCTGGGGAGAAGTCCTTACAGCTACAATAGAAAGCTGTTCTTATAATCAAAACACATTCAATTTCTTTGGGCCCAATATGCTGGCCTTTTGCATGTGATGTTCTATTGCCTAAGGATGCTGTTTTTGTGTTAGAAGATAGGGTGGACAACCATACCAGTTGGCACAGGACTCTCTTTATTTTGGCATGGAAAGTTCAGCTTTCCAGAAAACAGCTTAGTCCTGGGTAAACTGGGACTGTTGGGAGGAAAGCTTGAAGGATGCAGCTCCTCTATTCTCCAAATTGAGTTACTTCCCTAGAAAACCCTCTCAATGGGCCACTCCCCTTAAATGAACACCTAGAACCCTCTCTTCCTAGGAACATCCTATACCCACCACCAATAATTCAGACTCTTGAAGACCAAACCTTTTTATCTAGTCTCTGCAGCAAGGAAAATGTAGACTTCTAGAAGGAAAAGCTACTGTGTGAGCCTGGTTCTTGAGAGGAGAATCAAAGCCCATCTTCTGTTCTCTTAGGATCACCTTTCTGCTGAGAAAACAAGGCATAGCTATTTTCTCCATCATATCATCCCAGCTCACAGGGATTTCTCATAGGAAGTGGTTCCCAGACCCGGGTATATGTAAGTGTTATCTGGGGAACTTGAACAATTCCTCCATGCCTGGACCCCTCTCCTGATCAATTAGATTAGAATCTGTGAGGTTTGGCTGGGCATAAAAACAACGAAAACCATCCATTTCTCAGGGAGTGGTGAAGAGAAGGTTTTGTCTTATTTCAGTCATATTTATAAGAAATTCAATAAACAGATCAAGTAGATGACAGTTTCTATATATTATGAACCCTAAAATTCCCTTGACTTCTGACCTTTGAAGGCCAAGGCACTACAGTTCATGTAAGACAGGCTGCTCGGCATGCTGAAATTCACTGACATGGAACGTTTCTTCATTAACCCCACTGTAAATATTGCAAATTCTTCTGACCTCCATAAATACTAAATGTAAAACTCAAGTGTTTCATAGACTGGGCTGACAAAGCCCATAATCTCAGGATTTGAGAGCTGGAAGCCTCCCCTTCCCATCTTTTTCCATAACTCAATGAAATAAATATTATCAAAATTATTATTATTAATTTTCTGAGCTCCTTCAAAACCTTCCTTGGAAAACAATGGCTTCATTTTCTAGAGATTTTTCTCAAATTGAATTTTAGTTACATCAGCTCTAGAGAGTACATAGGAGCATGTATACTTAAGCATATTTTTCTCATAAATATAATACACTTGCAACTGCTTTCAAATGATTACCATGGACTCAATCTCGAATGTCATACTTTTACATTGGTTTGACACATTTATAATTGCCTGGAAGGATTTCTTAAACAAGCAGCACTTTTATTGGATCAGAAAATCTTGATGTGACCTAAATTTTATATACGACCTCTATTTATCTCTGTTGTGGATGAAAACATTAAAGTAATTTACGATACCACTGAGCAAGAAAATCAGAAAAAGTAAATGGCATGATTGCTGCCTTTTTAAAATTCTGCTTAAATAATTTAAAGAAGTTTGGATAAAATATGTGATACAAAATAAAATTACCTGGGAAATGTTCAAGACCATGTATTATTTAAGACCGAAGTATGTGAGTAAGAATATTAATAAGGTTGTGCAGAGCTGGGTCTGTTTAAATGTGGCCACTAATGAGACAGAGCTTTGAAGGTGGTGAGTCTTAAATTAATAAATCCTCATCCAGAAACTCTTGAGAACAAGGACACTGAGTCTCTAAGAGGTTAAGTAGCTTGGGGCTAAGTGACTTTTTCAAGAACTGACTGCTAGTAAGTGGCAGGCCAACCCAGGTCTCTTCTGATTTCTGATCTCAGCTCTTCACCACATTGCTATACTTCCTTTCATCAGGGGAAAGATTACAACATATTCTTGGGGCAGAAACAAACTTTCTTCCAGATACAGGTCAAACTATACCTATTCATAACCAGTTTCTCAAGGTTATTCTCACAATTTAATCATCTTTTAAAAGACATTTTTGTAGAGATGGGGTCTCACTATGTTGGCCAGACTGGTCTCAATTTCCTGGGCTCAAGTGAATCTCCTGCCTTCACCTCCCAACAATTATCTTCTTATGAAGTTGGTTTGAACTCCAGATCATGGCTATTATTATGATTTCTTTATACCTTAGAGAAATTTTTCTTTCCCATTGGGGACTTTCAGGAAGATGGTGGTCAATTCTGCAGAACAAAGAGAAACACCCTCTGCCACTGGATGCTTCACAAGCTGGTTTGGCCCATGATGTATGGAGTGGGTAGCATCAGATATTTCATTAATATTAGAACAACTAAGGGCCTGGAGATGCTTATCACTGACACGTGGCTGACCCAAGTGAGCAAATGGGCCCCCACATTATTAGAACTGATACCTGAGCTGCTGTTGTTGGCAGGATTCTTTGCTATAATATTGGTTGTACACAAAAGTTACAGCACAAGTGTTGAGAGGGAGGGAAGCAAGTCAAAAAGATTCATCAAAGTTCTCTTGGATATAAGTTATAAAAATCCAATTCAAGCTAGCTTAAGCATGAAGGTCATGCACTGTCTGAAATAACTGAAATGTTTAGGGGTAGGGTTCCTTTCAGGTGTGGCTTGATCCAGGAGACTTGGGTTCTCCTCTTTTTCCGTTTCTTGGTTCCTTTTCTTCATGTTGGTTTCATCCACGGAAAAGCCACCATGACTGCAATGGTTGCAACCTTATAGCTCTACCTGTTCTAGTTTCTTGGAGAAGAGGGTATCTCACTTTCCACATTTCCACACGGACTTTCCTTCCCTTTAATCCCAAATGAATTATTATGAGGCGTCCATTTATAAACCAATTGCTGAGCTCAAGGAATTTGAGTTTCTGATTGGCCAGGAAAGGTTCATATGATCTTTCCCTAGAATGAGGTGAGAAAACCCCGCACCACTAAGAGTAAGGGAGGCATATTTCTCCCAGAAAAGAGTCTGTTACTAGAGGAGAGTACAACTGCTGAGGCCCTCAACAAGCAATAAATGTCCACCATAGTGGACGATGGCCAGATGGTCCACGTCTTTCAGAGTGTTACACATGAGAGGGCATGTTATTAGGTGGGGGCTTCATGACCCCAGCTGCTGGGCTAGCACCCAAACCAGTTCAGATCTATACAGTGGAGAGCTTTCTTTCCAAATTGGAACAACCTCCTTATGAGGGAGTGAACAGATAATTACCGCAGAGGAGAAGCAGAGGCTAGATCAATCTTTACCCTAGGAGATCAGAAAGGCTCGTTGGCTGGTAACTAATGCGAAAGTGTCAGAATCAAAATGGAGCCACTTGTGTCAAACTGAAAGAAGAAAGAAGGAGGGAGGGAGGGAGGGAGGGAGGGAGGGAGGGAGGGAGGAAGGAAGGAAGGAAGGAAGGAAGGAAGGAAGGAAGGAAGGAAGGAAGGAAGGAAGGAAGGAGAAAGGAAAGGACCTTCATGCACACATGCCGATGGTAAGAACTTTTACAAAGACTCTGACGGGCTCTTACCCACGTATGCCTGTAACAAGAACTTTATCAAGGACTTTTCAAACTGCAGCTTGCTACCTGAGTCACAAGGACATCTAGTCAGATGTACAAGAACACCTGCCTGTCACACTGTCTCCACTAATGAACTGGCATCAACTCCTGGAATAGCCCCTGTAACCAATGTTCCTCTGTTTCAGAACAAATTATGTGTACGTTTTCCCTTTTCCTTTAAAAGCTTTTTCTCACCTCAACCTCTTTGGACATGCCCTTGGTCCCCGTACCCTGCAAGTCCTGGGCTTACAAATTCCCTGTGCACTCAATGATAAACTCTTTATCTTTGGAGGATCTTTCTCTGTCTGCTCTTTAAGTGGACACTTATATTCAAAAATTTCAGAAAACTCAAACGTTTAAGGTTGCTTCTGAATGCGAATGAAGTCAATGAGAGACACTGGAAGGACGAAAAGTAGTTCATCAGACATCGTTACACACCTGCTCCCAACACACATTACCTTCAGTGGCCTCTGCAGGGCATGTCCTCACATACACATCCTATCATTATTCTGGTGTGACATTATCGTGTGGATGACACAAATAAGTCACATTGCATTGTATGTGTGTTTTTGTGAACATATCAATTCGTATTGTGGAAATCTTTAAGCACAGAATAGAACTTAAACCTCATTTTTGTATTTCTTATTTCTTCCAAGTCTACTTGAAGCCACCAAAGTGAGGGAAATCTCAGCATTGAATGAGGGGGTGACCATCTAATGTGCCTTCTGACTCTCACTGGTTGTGACCGGGGAATGGGACAATGGTTGAGACTGAGGGTTCTATTTTTTTTTTTTTTTTTAAACGGAGTCTCACTCTGTCGCCCAGGCTGGAATGCAGTGGCGCCATCTCGGCTCACTGCAACCTCCGCCTTCTCAGTTCAAGTGATTCTCCTGCCTCAGCCTCCTGAGTACCTGGAACTACAGGCGCCCACCACCACGCCCAGCTAATTTTTTGTTCTTGTTGTATTTTTAGTAGAGACAGGGTTTCACCATATTGGCCAGGCTGGTCTCAAACTCCTGACCTTGTGATCCACCTGCCTCAGCCTCCCAAAGTGCTGGGATTACAGGCAGGAGCCACCACGCCCGGCCTCGACTGAGGGTTTCTTTGATGCATCACCTAGAGTAAGTTCACAAGCCACAGAGCTCACAGTTGAGAGTCCCTCCTTGTCCTCCTCTCCATGTCCTGGAATTCCTTTTACAGCTTCCACCATGGAGACACCCAAAGGAAGGCAGAGCACAACTGACTTCTAAATAATCTCACTGTATTAAGTGCCCAGCTTAGTGCCAGTTGCAGACAGTGCCAGTTTCTAGATCCATAAATTCATAAAATAGCAAAAATTATATAAAAGGGAAAAATAAAATTAGACCATGTTGAGCTCATCTGCTGTTTTTGGCAATCAGAAACCACTCCTTTTTCAGACATAGGCAGCTAATTTTTCTTTGAGGAACCATTCTCAAAGAGAAGTTCAAAGAAAAATTAGCTGTCTTTATCTGAAAGATCCTCCCTCTTGCTCAATCTGTGGGCAGTGAGGACCACACATATTTCTGCCCCATTCCTGTCTTTAAGACCATTCATAAGACCAAGGCCCTTTTCCCCCATCTACTCCTCCCCTCTTCATATTGATTATGTGAGGGATGGGCATAGACTGGTCTAATCCTAGTCCATCAGAAGTGGCATCTGCCCCCATGGGAGTGTACAGCAAATCAGTACAGATGCACTGGGTTAAGCAAATCAATTCAGATGCACTGGGTTCTACAAAACATGGGCATTATGGGGGTGCGTTATGGAGGCACATTGCTTACTGTAGATGATGAAGAAAAGGTTCCTGAGAAGATGCCTGGGAGATGAGTAGGACATAGGTACCGATGTGGGCAAGGGTGGGAAGACAGAAGTAAAATACAGAGGAAGTTTGATTATACAAAGATAGATGGGTACTGTATGAACAGAGATGTTTGAAGGAGGGGCTGCAGGATGAAGGGCTGGTGACGATGCCAGGAGCAGGTGACATGGAGATTGTGAACGGCACTGGAAAGAGTCTTCATCACTTAAAGTGCAATTAGCATATGCAAAAATAGACCTGAATGATCATTTTCAACCAGATGGAGGAAGGTGTCATTGATGGGATTCTAACTACCATTATTTGGAGGTCAAAAATTATGAATATATATAGTCTGATATAGCCTCTGCTTCTCCTCTGTAGTAATCATTTGCTCACTAACTCATAAGGAGGTTGTTCCAATTTGAAAAGAAGGCTCTGCACTGTGTAGATCTGTAAGTTTGACTTGGGTGCCAGTCCAGCAGCTGGGGGTCATGGAGAACCCACCTAATTACACGCTGTCTCATGTGTAACACTCTGAATGGCATGGACTATATAGATATCTAATTGTTTTATATAAATACAATTCTTATATATATACATACATATATATGAACATATACGTATAATTGATTAATATGAATATTGATGAAATTAATATATATAATTGTTATATTACTTGAACTCACAATTATTCTTCTATAAATGTATTCTACAGCAATATTTGGACAAATATGTAAAAAAAGCATGTTAAATGGAACACCATTGAGAGTAAGAAAAATGGGCTCACCAAAAATGTATATCATCAGGGGTGAGTTAAATTAAATGGGATGCATTGCAGTCTTTAAAATAATGTAGTAGGTTTAGGTGAACCCGTATGCAAAGATGCACAAGAAATATTACGTGAAAAAAGCAAGTTATAGATAAGTGTATTTGACCACATACAGACACCTGCAAGTGTTCACACACAACTCTAAAAAGATAAATTCCAAATTGTAAATACTTCGGGATGATGGGGTGGGAAAATAAAACCATTAGAGACATTTTTAAATTATAAATTTATATATTATGGTACTATTTTAATAAGCAAACAGCAGATGTTGTAACCATTTTTAAACTGTAAAAATGTAAAGAAATAACTTGCATCTGGAAAAGAAATGCACACTGAAGCATTTATACAGGCTTAGTTCAAAAATGCTGTACTTTTTTTTTTTTTGAGATGGAGTCTCGCTCTGTCCGCCAGGCTGGAGTACAGTGGCGTGATCTCCACTCACTGCAATGTCTGCCTTTCAGGTTCAAGTGATTCTCATGCCTCAGCTTCCCAAGTAGCTGGGATTACAGGCATGTGCCACCACACCTGGCTAGTTTCTGTAATTTAGTAGAGACAAGGTTTCCTTCTGTTAGCCAGGTTGGTCTCCAACTCCTGACCTCAAGTGATCTACGCGCCTTGGCCTTCCAAAGTGCTGGGATTACAGGTGTGAGCCACCATGTCCAGCCCCAAAATACTTAGTTTTGAAATAAATCTTGTTAATCTCATGAAACCCTAGCACAACGTCCACAAGACATGCACCATGAGGCTGAAAGTCCTGGGAAAGGAGAATGCATGCTAACCCAGTCCATGGGGCCAAACTGGGGACTTACAGTGCAGAGGTCAGAGCCCCAGGTGCTCCCTGACTGTTCCCTGGAGTCCTCTGCATAGTGTAAGCAGAAGACTGGCTGCCTCTGCTGGTTTCCCAGGCTCTCAGCTGCTGAAGGAGCCCTGAGGAATCTTCTGGAAACAGCTTTCCTCAGACAGAATGAAGAGGACACAGGTGGGCAAGGTGATAGCACTGTAAGCCTTGTACTGCCTCTCTTCCACCATCATGTGCCAACTGAGCATCTGCAGGTGACCTCTTTAACTTTTCTGGACTTGTCTCTCTGCCCTGAAAAGTGGAAACAATCATTCTTGCTCTGCTCACCATGCAGGCTGTTGTCAGGATTGTTTGTGTTAATAATGTAAAAAAGATCTTGTAAACCCTGATGGGCTGCCTGTGTGTAGGAAAAGAACCACTTCCCTCACATAGGGATGATTTTCATCTGATTTCAACCAAAAGGAAAATAGTCAAGCTTTCAAAGGCTACGGGTAAGATGATCGAGCTTTCTTTGTTTAATAAAAAGAATGGGCCAGGCACAGTGGCTCATGCCTGTAATCCCAGCACTTTGGGAGGCTGAGGCGGGTAGATCACTTGAGGTCAGTAGTTCAAGACCAGCCTGGCCAACATGGTGAAACTCTGTCTCTACTAAAAAATGCAAAAATTAGCTGGGCATCTTAGCAGGCAACTATAATCCCAGCTACTCGGGGGACTGAGGCAGGAGAATCACTTGAATCCAGGAGATGGAGGCTACAGTGAGCTGAGATCACATCACTGCACTCCAGGCTGGGCGACAGGGCGACACCCCATTTCAAAAATAAATAAATTAAATAAAGGATTTTTGAGAGGCTGAGGCCAAAGTATCCTTTGGGCCTTGGAGTTTGAGACCACCCTAGGCAACATAGGGAGACCTTGCCTCTGAAAAAATAAAATAAAATAAAAAATTAGCCAGGCATAGTGTCATGCACCTGTGGTCCTAGCTACTCAGGAGGCTGAGGTGGGAGGATCACTTGAGCCCAGGTCAAGACTGCAGTAAGCTACGATCGCCCTACTACACTCCTGCCTATGCAACATAGGACACACTGTCTCTAAAAAATAAAAATAAATAAAACTTTAAAAGTCTGGCATTTTGATTTTGCAAAACAAGGTCATGAGCCTTCTCACCCATGGGACTGTTAGCACTCTGCTTCAGAATTAGCTCAATGATCTCTCACAAGATACAAACACAAGGAGACAATCACAGAGGCATGCATTTATCATTCAAGAAGATAAGAGAGGCTTTAATTTTTCTTTCTCCCATTTCATAAATACATACGAAATTCTTTCCAGACTTCATTGACACTGTTGAGCCATATTCGCATCCATGTCCACGCGTAATGCTTACTCATTGCTGAACTGCGTGTCCTCTCACACTGGTATGGAGGACAGTTTTGTTGGCTTACCTCTTTAATTTCCCCAGCACAAGTCCATCTCAGACTGAATGCATGACCTGCAGATTTTACACTTTTAGTTTCTTAAGTGTGTTTTAGTGGATTGATTTAACTTTGGCAGAAATTTTATTTAAATGTATTTGTTTGAAGTAAATATTTAAATATTAACATTTACTAGGGAAGGAAGAGGCTTATTTATATCTGGTTGATTTCCTGGGAGAAGCTTTGGTTTTTTTCTCTCTCTAGGTTTATTAATCATTTTTCAGTACACCATCTTCTGTCCCGGACGGGCCACACTGAAGTCAACCAAGCCCCAGGCCAGACCAAGAACAGAACAACTTTGTATGTGGTCCTGGGGAGGGGATGAAGTTAGTAAAGGAAACATTCTGACATCCAAAAGGTCAAGGTCTATTTGCAGACACAAACATGCCATGTATCAGGATAAAATGACCAAATATTAAACAAGGTGTGAATTTTCTCACTCTTCCTCCTACCCACACATATCTCCAACCCGAGAAGCTAGGACATTCCCGTCATATTACCCAAGGTAGGACCAAAACCAAGCCAAAAAGAAAAGTAAGTAAATCCATTCTGAGCTTTGGGCTTTCACAATAGAATACTGAAACCCAAGACAGTGACTGCTCTTAAGGAGATTTGTATCCTTTGAACCTACTTGGTGTTTTAGTGGATTGATTTAACTTTAACTTTAAAATTTGACCTAAACAATAGACAGAGAACATATATGATCTGGCTGGGCGCAGCGGCTCATGTCTGCAATCCCAGCACTTTGGCACTTTGGGAGGCCAAGAGTGGCTGATCGTTTGAGCCCAGGAGTTCAAGACCGGCCTGGGAAACATGGCAAAATCCCTTCTTTACAAAAAATACAAAAATTAGCTGGATCTGGTGGCACACACCAGGAAACAGAGGTAGGAAGATTGCCTGAGCCCGGGAGGTCCAGCCTGCGGTGAACCAAGATCATACCACTGGGCTCCAGCCTGGGCAACACAGTGAGACCCTGTCTCAAAAAATAAAAAATAATACATATATATACATATATATACACACATATGTACATACACACACACACACACACACACACACATATATATATATATAATCTAACAGAATGGACTCTTCTACTTTTCCTGTAACAAACACCCCATGTACTTGAGGGTAGAATGTGTCTGGAGGGAAAGCAAGGGAAGGTACATCATTCCCACTCACTGGTCTTGGTCCTAAGTGGTGATAAGGGGGTCATAGGTCTTCCAGATGGTTTGGGAGATCTGGAATAGAAGAGACTTGGATCGCTTTTCTTATCTGGTTGCCACTGAGTTCCTCATGCCACCTTGGTTTAGGAGAGTAGACTAAAGATGGCCTCATGGGAATTCAAGGCACAGAGGCCTGAAAGGACCACGCAGTCCAGTGTTACCCAAGTGAGTAGAGAAGCCAAACAGTCTTCTGAGCCACCAGCACTGGAGGACAAGGATGGGCCTCATGACTGGGTTCAGGGTGCACCATTATGGATATGTGGCAAATCTCATATTGGGGGACCAGCTGGGAATGCAAACTTATCAGGGAAGGTTAAAGAGGAAAAGAAGTCAGACAGGAAAACCATCTCTGTGGACACCAGCATCAGACAGAGAAGAGCTGAGAACTTATTTATGCACCCGCGACAGTCCTGTGTGAGCCTCCTGGTGCTTAGACTCAACTCCATGAAAAAGAGGAGGATGGAGTTACAAATTAATTGAGTGTAATGCATATTTCTCTAAATAAGTTAGAATTGGTGAGCTGATGCTTTGTGCCATCTGACTAAACAGGGCTAGAAATAAATGTTAAGCTGATTAGGTAGGCTGAGAGTGTGTATCTAACACACACAGAAAGAATGAGAGACGGAAATGGAGACAGATACGGAGAGAGAGAGAGAGGAAAGAAAAAAGAGAGAGTGAGCATGCGCATGATCTATCCTGGCACGCAGACACGACACCGGTTAGTACTTGGCTTGTACACAGTAGGCACTACTCAATAAATGATTGTTGAACAAATTAAGTAAAAAGGGAATCTGAAGTAAGGAGGTGAAGATGGAAATGGATGGCGCAGCGTGAGATGTAGGGGGAGGTTGTTCGCTCTTTTTTAAAAAAAGTTTCGACACAATTTTTCCTGCAGTGTACCTAAGTTTAAAATAAGATTGAAATGTGTTCTCTGGTGTCCTCAAAACTCCACTGCCTCACTTGCAATGGGAAAGACTGGGTACCCTAGTCAGACACACTGCGAGGGGATGGTTCACAGGGTGTCCTGCTCCTCCCAGTTTGCCTGGGTCTTTTTCAGCTCTAGCACCAAAAGCCCCACGTCTTAGGAGAGGCCCAGTTCCGGGCTCATTGGAATGGTTGGTCATTCTGATTCAAATTCCGCATATCCAGTCACGGAGGGATAATGTTCCCAGCTCACAACTGTCCGCTTTCAGTATTTGAAAACCAAGAAAACAGAATTTGAAGTATTCAAAGGAAGAAGCACAGCCTGTTGTATTTGCACAGTAATAGTCAACGTTCGAACAAGAGTGTTATTGAAAAATAAATTAGCTCATTATGGTTGGGGTCATTGAGAAAGATGTGGTCTCACCAGTCTTCAAATCAAGAGACACATTGGGGAACTAAATGCCACAGTCTCTTTATTGCATCCCTACCTGAATTCAAAGCTCCCCTCAACCTGGGCCACATCAAGATGAGATCTTATCAGGAGAGAGGAGACTATTTGGCCATGTTAATTTATCACGGTGGAGATCTGGTGCATAATTTAACACTCATCTCATTAATTGTATAGGCACTCTTTACAGCTCTTACAACAGTTAGAAATGTTCGATGGAAAAGGGAGATCTCCTCACCTCCTAGGCATTCTGTGAGAAAAGGTTTTGGGAAACGTTTTGTCACATGTTTCTCCTCCCTGACCTCTGTTTCCAGACTACCGCAAAGCACAGTGTGCCCGCAAGTTTTCTGGATGACGCGGAGGTGCAGTTCAGAGCATCAAGTCATGCAGAGGGGAGGGGAGTTAACTTGATAGGTGTCTGAGATGGGCTGATGAAATGCAGCATGGAAAATTAGCCCAGTAAAACAGCTATAAAATTTGAATCACAGCATCATAAAAATGCTAACAGACCAAGAACAATAAATATCACAGGCAGCCAAGAACAAGGCAAGTCACCCTATGCACAAACCTGGAAATACAGACTACCTTTAATTACTTCCTTTTAACATTGTTAATTAAGCCATCTCTGAAACAATAGTCAATGTATTGAAAAGATGACTCTATCGTAGAAAGTGGAGACAAATTTTAACCCTGATGACTTTCTATTTATTTGCGTTAAAAAACCTGCAAAGATGGAGAAACATTAAGGATAATCTATAATCACTGTTTTCCCAAGTAGAAATAAATTCTTGTTATCTGCAGCAGTTATTTTCTTTTTTCTTTTTCAAATTTTTTAGTTGACAAAAACTGTATATATTGATGATATACAACCTTGTATTTTGAAATATGCATACCATGCTTTGTAGAAATAAATCAAGCTAATTAATGTATGCATTGCTCCATACTTATTTTTTGTGGTGAAAACACTTAAAATCTACTTTCTTAGCAATTTTCAATAATACCATACATTGCTGTGAACTACAGTCACTATGTTATACAATAGTTCTCCTGAACTTTTTCCTTTTATCTAACAAATAATTTGTATTCGTTGACCAACTTTTCCCCAACCCGCCCCCCATCCCACAGTAATTATGTTCTATAGAGTCACCTTGGACACGGAATTATCAAGTACTGAACATTTTCTAGCAGAAATAGAGATAAATTTCTTCAAACCTCTTGTCACAACATTCTTATCCATCGATGAATACATAACCTTGTCTTATGTGTGTTTCTGTTTAAAGACACCTTATTCAATATATAGCACCAACTCATTAACATCGAACTCATGACCAGCCCTGCTGTCTGTCACTCATGCCTGAATGAAGCATCTTTGCATTTTCTCCATCAGGTACCTCACATTGCCTTCTTGTGGTAGACAAGACTTCAGCACTATGCTTGCAGTCCATGTTAAACAGCAAAATCATCCATGAAAGAAACACAAAAATGCGAACAGTCTGGCACTAAATAGACTACAAAAAGGACACTTGTTTATGGTATGAGAGCTGAAACAAGAAAGCAGAGTGTCACCTTGTTCCATCTAAGGTGAAAACTTAAATTTTTTTTTCTGCTCCGTGTATGTTCAAAAATGAGCATAAAAGCACCAGGAACATTGATTTTGGAATTACAAGTGCATTTTAGCAAGTACATTTGCAAACACAGTATCTGTAAATAAGGAGGACAGAGAGTGACTTTGTTTGCAACTCCCAATAATTTAAACAATAATTAACTAATGCATTTTTCTGTGTCACTCTGAGTCTCTGGTTGCAATAAATAGGAAGTGATTGTGACTTTCTTAGAAAAGCAACATAATGGAAGGATATGGGAAAACTCAAAGTCAAGGCAAAATGTAAATAAAGAGAAAAGATATGAAAGGAGAATCTCCTGGGATTAGGTTGCATTCATTTCTGCATTCCTACATATTTACAGAATTGGTATGTGCTAGGCACTGTTTGTGTTTGAGATACAAAAGTGAACAAACCAGGTCTCTGTCCATGTGAAATTTACAGTTTATTAGAGAAGACAATAAAATGTCAACATATGTTAGAAGTGATACGTGCTATAGAAACCAAAAGCCATGTCAGTGGGCATCTGGTCTGCCAAGGATGCGAGTAGGCAGGTGGCAATTTTAAGTCCTATTTCTGCTTCTTTGCAAGTCATGTGAACTCAGCCAATTTTCTTAACTTCACTGCATCTTATATTGTTTCATCTGTGGCTTGGGTATAATAAAAACACCCAGTTCATAGGGTCGTTTGTAGGATTTTTAGGATTATTGCACGTGAAGTACTTGGCACAGTGCCTACTACACAGTAGGTATGTTTTCTGTTTCATGCTTATGATAATATGCTATTACAATAATGATACAAATGCTGCATAGCCCCTCTGAATCACCACCAGTGCTGGGCCTGTTGAAGACTTGAACTTTCCTAACATATTTGTCAATGGAGAGATTGTCTTTGTCTTAAAGAATATGCTTTCCAAAATTGTAGAATAAAGAAAAGGCCGTAACAGAAAACCCAGCCTTGAAAGATTCTTGGTGTATCAATTTAATTTTTTCAAATATTTTTATATTCTTTTCTTTCTCATCTTAAAAGAACAAAATGGGTGTGTTCTACTATGCAGCATTTATAACTTTCTTGATACGGAGAATGACTTATGACTAAACCCGATAAGGAACAGAGCTCTCTCTTTGTGGTTTTCAACAACGTAACCCAGATAGAAACAAAGCTGCAGATATTTATGCCTCTCCTTTGTCTCTTTGAAAGTTTAAAATCATCCCCTAATTAAACCAGAAGACATTGTGCATGATTTTTTTTTAAGGCTGTAATAGCAGAGACAGGCTAGCTAGCTTATTCAGTTATCTGGTGAATAGCTATTTACCAAACCTCTTTCCTTTTCTTCTCGAGCTCACAGTTATACTCTATTTACAGCCTCCCCTGCAGAGGGTCTAGGACCTAGCTGAGAAAGGTGAGTAGAAGCCATATCACCACCTCCCAGCCTGACCTATAAAACATCCCATGGGTAGTCCTGCACGCTTTGTTGCTGCAAATCAGAAGATGCTTGTTAAAGATGGAAAAGTCACAGGATGGAAAGAGCTTAGGTTCTTGAATTAGTTCTTGGTGGATCTACTCACCCATCAACAAAAACGACAAGATTGGACTTTCAATTAGTGAAAAATAAACTTCTATGGGGCTCTAACCATTACGTATCTTGAGGTTCATTTACTACAGCATAGAACTTTACCCTAAATGAGAGAATGGGAGCCCCTAAGAATTGACTTTAGTGACAGACCTTGATTCCTTCAGGTAGTATAAACGTCTCAGATCTTTACTTATTGATTTCAAAGAAACAAGGATATAGCTGCTCCCATATACCCATAAATATTGCAGGAGTTGAAAACATTTCTGGGATTGCAACTTAGTCACATTGATAGTAGAGAAAATGGCTGTGCAGTTGATTTGGCTGTACTGTGTCCTGGGATGGTCCCTTCCACTTCTATTGAATTTATGGTCTCTGTTGGACACACAGTATATCCAACGAAAACTGATCTTGTATCTATAATTATGCCATTGTTTTCAGTAAACATCTGGGAAGTGTAATGGCTTGATAATTTCCAGTGAAAATGTGTCCTTCCCTTCCATTCTCTAAAACTTCCCTGAATCCGTGAATTCACTTGTTTATCCCTGACCAGTCAAACTGTGAATTTGGGGGAAGAATGTGCAAAACCGATTCAAAAATCATATAGGGAAGTCAGGATGCTGCTATTAGGAGAGAGAACCCTGCATAGGCTTCAGGCCTGGGAGAGCTGCCCCAGCCTCACCTGCAGTTGTGAACCACGATCACATCTCCTGCTCCCAGCTCTCCAAATTTCCAGAGACACTCTACAAGCCAGACTCCTTTGCCATGACACTGCTCAAGACGTGCTTCATTTATTTCAATTTCTGATTTGCACTGAGGAGAGAAAAGCAATCTATCATCTCTTAGGGGAAGAAAGCCATTTGGAAGAACCTATTTTGTACATTCATAACAGCATTGCTGGTTCTCGATGAATATCAAATAACAGCAGCAAAAAAAAGAAATAGGAAGGGTGGAGAGAGGAAGATGGGAGGAAGAGAAGGAGGAAGAGAAGGAAGGAAAGAACAAGGGAGGGAGCAAGGGAGGGAGAGAGAATCCTATCAAAGAATCCTCAGAGTTGCCCATAAGCCCAGACACCCGAGTAGTCAACAGGCAAATTTGTTTACTTCTTTTCATAGATGGAAAAACAAGCCATGGAAGTAACTTTTCGCATAAAAGTGAATTTAAGGCACCTGAGACTTTAATGCGTGGGCAGATAATAAAAATCCTGTTGAAATATTTTCATGTATCTGTGCCTAAAATTACATTCTGAGATGTTATCATCTTTTAATTCAGGTTCTCCTTGTAGCTTCCCTTTTTCCACCCCCTCCCTGCCCAACAGAGTCAGATCCCTGTTCATTGCATCATGGAAGGTATGAGGAAGAGTGGAAAACAGAAATACCTTATCATTTTTTGGCACTTAATTTATAAAGGGCTGGTTCTTAGGAGACAATGATAGCTACCACGTACACAGTTAGCATGTGCTGGGTGTTATTCCAAGTTCTTTGTTTTTAATTCATTTAACTCTTACAGCAGTTCCACATCATCCCTATGCTACAGAATGGGAAAATGAGGCACAGAGAGGTTAACGAAGTTGCCCAGGTATGTACAGGTAATAAGGGGCAGAGGCAGGGTTTGAACAAAGAAGTCTGGCTCCGAAGTCCAGGCTCTGTGTCACCTCACTGTGGGGTTTTACAACACTACGATGCCTCACTATGCTAACATGCTTTTCTCAAAACCTAAGTAGGGTTTTCGAGGAGATAAATGGCATATGGTTGTAAAGCTTTGGTAAGACCTTTTGCTTACCAACAGTAAGAGAGAAAGACTTGCACACTCAAAAACAGTGCCCTCCTCCAGGTGCCTGGGGGAGGAATGGACATAGGAACAAAGAGGACCTCCAACCTGATCTTGGCAGGGCCTCTGGAGGAAGAGAGGGAGAAGGAAGGGCTCTGTGTGCAGCTTCCAGAGGTCCCCAGTCCTGGAAAGCAGCAGACTTTCCATAAAACGAATGAGCTGCAGAACCCTTCATTGGCTTAGATCTATCTCTCAGTCCTCAGGAAGAAGTGCTGGCCATGTGTTCACACTGTGACATGCAAAAGATGCTTTAATTACAGTCCATCAAGACCTTTGTTCAATGAGGTTGATGAAAAGTCATTGTGGTTTTTGTCATTATGTTCAATGGCAACAATCTTAATGACTTTTTTGTTTTGTTTTGAGACGGAGTCTCTCTCTGTCACCCAGGCTCAAGTGCAGTGGCACGATCTCAGCTCACTGCAAGCTCCGCCTCCCGGGTTCACACCATTCTCCTGAGTAGCTGGGACTACAGGTACCCCCCATCACGCCCGGCTAATTTTTTGTATTTTTAGCATAGACGGGGTTTCACCATGTAAGCCAGGATGGTCTCGATTTCCTGACCTCGTGATCTGCCCGCCTCAGCCTCCCAAAGTGCTGCGATTACAGGCATGAGCCACCGCGCCTGGCCAGTGACTTTTGCACCAACCTAATAATCTCTCCTCTATCACGCATCCCCACGTTGCATGATGGTCCAGTGGCTGTAGGCATGCTTGCCATGTGGCTAAGGGTTCTTTGAGTTGTGTGTGCATTTGTCTGGGTTTAGTGGGATGTGTTTGTATGGCCGAACTCAATTCTCAGTGTGGTTATGGTAGCTATCTTACTGTAGGAAGAACTTCCAGGAGTAATCTTTCCCTACTGGGTCAACCCACTCAAAGGTGCTGGGTCAGGGTTTATTTCCTAATATGAGCTTGTTCTAGAAGTGAGCCTGATGTGCAGAAGAAACAAGTTTTGAAATGAATGGAGGGAGAAACTTGTCTATAATTATCCCTCCAATCATCAGAGGTATAAAACTATCAATTAAGGATTTGGTTTTGATCAATGCTTAGTCACAACAAGATTTCTGATGATTCAGTGTTATCTGCAACATGTTTGCATTTCCCCACAATTCATATGTTGAAGCCTTAACCTCCACCCACCCGCCGTGGCTGTATTTGGAGATGATGTTTCTAAGGAAGTAATTAGAATAAATGAGGTCATAGGGTGTGGCTTGATCATATAAATTGGTGAATTTATATTAAAAGGATTGGATGTCTTTTGGTAGTAACATATTTTGAGTTTGATTGTCATCAAAAGCATCTTGAAGCATCTCGAAGGCAATTCTTTAAAATTCCTTTTTAATTTTTCTGTGTTTATGTTTTTTTAAAAATCAAATATTCCCAGTTACATCAGTGTATATCTCAACTTCCTGGCAAGGCCACCTGATTATCAGTGGTATTGATGAGAAAGCACCCTCTTATCAGCACAGAGCCTCATTCCTTTGTGTAGTTCATGGGTCTCTGAAAAGCTTCCTGCATGGGCATTAATTGCTATTCAGAGCTAACTCCTAGCGCCAGGAGATTTTTGTCTTTCTGAAGGTTTGCCTGTCAGTGTGACTGGATTATCTGGCTATTAAACTGTGGTCCTTTCAGCATGCCAACCCTCTAAAGAGATTGTGCTAGCAACTCAAGAGATAAAGAGGTGACTTTCTGTAAGTGTAAGCAAACTCCAGCCTTACTCTTGGAAACAACTGACAATCCAATGTGCTACTTAATCAATCTGCAAACAGCTACTTGGTGGCCTCTGGGTGCTAGACACTACCAGAACATTAGCACTGTAGGAGTTCAGTCAGGTTGGTGGGAAAAATACTAGTTGTAATAGCCACAAACCCTCTTGGAAGGCCTGAGAGTTTGCATAACTTTGGTAATAGATCTGGCTGCAGACAGCCTGGTCACTTTACCTTTAGTTAAATAAATTAGAGTAGTAACAAAGGAATATGGGGACATTATCTATGTAGCCTGTTTACTCATGTGGTCCTAAGACTAACCTTTGATCTACTGTGGGTGCTTAATTGCTTTCTACTCTGGAAGTCCACAATGTCAGTTACCCTCTAGTGGTGTTGACTCAAGCCTTTGTCAATTAATCTTTATTGAATAAATGCGAGTCTCGCTAGCAAGTCGAGGCCGCAGTCGCAACTGTTTACAGCACTCTGCTTGGAGTCTGTAAGCGGCTCACACACTCAGCCAGACTGGCAAAACAAAATATCTTTGTGTCAGCGTAATTCATTCATCCGTCGCTGGGTCAGGGTCTGCGGGACAGACCCCGGCATAGCACCATGCTGGGTAACATCCATCAGATGAGGATTTTAAAAGTTAGGCTGTTGGGTTTGTTTTAAGGTGATGTGCTTTCTAATTTTGGAGTTGGAGAATTCAGAGAGGAGAGGGATTGAGGAGATAGGCTAGAGACTAAGCATATTTCCTGCTTTGTCATGGAGAAGAGGATTAATAAAACATGAATTGTGAACAATCAGAATAGAAATGATGTAATACTTAAACATTATGAGATTAGAGTCAATTGGGGTTTTCTTTTTATCCTTTTTATGTTTTGGCCAATTATTAAATATTACTTGCATGGTTAAAATAAGATGAAGGTAAAATAATACCTGTATTACTCAGGATGCTTCAGCTCTAGAAGGATAAATACCCAACCAGCAGCAGCTTCACCCAGAAGGAGCATGAATTGCTTCCTTCGCAAGAATTGGGGAATCTGTGGTTCTGTGCCTTTGTTCAGGTTTCCATGATGTCATGTGAGGTTTAACCACTTTTCCTCTTTCTTCACTGTCATCCTCTCTGTTTTGGCTTTTTCTCCTCTTGGTTGTGATCTCATGGTGATAAGATGGCAGGAGCAGTGCCAAGCATTACATGTGTGTCCCAAGCAGGAAGGAAGAAGGTGACAAAGTGGCTTTCATCTTAAGAGATTTCCCCAGCAGACACTCCCCCTTTCGCTGAAGAGAAGCCAAGAAAACCAGTGTCTGATTAAGGGGATCTCGATGGCCATGATTTTCATCTGTGGCCAATCATAATCTATGTACTGTGGGTGGGCTGTTGCCAGTCAGAATCTATGTACTGTGGGTGGGCTGTGGCCAATCAGAATCTATGTACTGTGGGTGGGCTGTGGCCAATCAGAATCTGTGTACTGTGGGTGGGCATGTTGCACTGCATTCACATCAGGATTCTATCAGCAAGAAAATCCCCACATGGGTGGACAAGCAAAAATGTCAGTTCCTACCTTCACCACCCTCCTTTCCACTCGTGTCAAGAGCCTAAAGATGACCTGATTCTCAGCTGGGGCTCTTCTATGAAGAGCTGGCAGCCATAAGGAACAGAAAAGAAAACTTCTGATTCTGAATCTATCAACTTAGCCTCTGACACTGCACACAATGCTGCATCCTACAGCCCCCACTTTTTTTGGGTAGACAGCCATCAGAATCCAAAGTTTATATTATTCTGAAGATCTGTTTGTTGTAAATAACAAACATATACAAAAAAAGGCCCATATACAAGTAAAACAAAAAAGGTTTGTTTATGCTTCTAAGATTCACTCTAAGGGGCTTTTTTGAATTCAAAATTGTTTTACTTGTATATAGCCCTGTAAATTTTCCAATAGAAAAGAGTCATGCTTCTGTGTAAGTGCTAAGAACATGCTCCTGGAGAAATTGGAGACAGCCATTCTCTGCTTGAGGAAATCTTATGGGGAAATATATTTCTTTCACACATCTGTGGGAAAAAGAGAAATAAGGAACAGGGGAATGGAAAGAGCCACTTCCAATCAATTAATCCACCAAAGCCACCTTTTGCAGATGGCCCCGTGATTGGTGTCCTCCACCCTGCAGCCTTGGCTTGATGCTTAGGTCTTGCATGTATGTGAGCTGAGCAGACTTCTCTTAACATGCCTGAAGTCCCACTACTAACAAGACCGTTAAGCATTTCCCTTTCCAGTCTTCTGCTGTGAAAACAAAAACAGCTGTTGTAGGGCACAAGAAGGATGAATAACACAAGGAGACCCTAACGTTACATTGGTGGTATGAGATTAAAGACACTGTTTTGCTTTTTTTGTTTTTGTCTGTGTGAGACGGAGTTTTGCTCATCACCCAGGCTGGAGTGCAGTGGTGCGATCTCAGCTCACTGCAACCTCCACCTCCCAGGTTCAAGCAATTATCTTGCCTCAGCCTCCCGAGTAGCTGGGATTACAGGCATGAGCCACCATGCCTGGCTAATTTCTGTATTTTAGTAGAGACTGGGTTTCACCATGATGTTCAGGCTGGTCTTTAAGTCCTGACCTCAGGTGACCCACCACCTTGGCCTCCCAAAGTGCTGGGACTACAGGCATGAACCACTGTGCCCAGCCTAAAAATGCTTTTAATCCTTGTGAAATAAATTGACAGAAGGAGCTTCCTGGACAAAGTGGAACAATCAGAGAGGTCACACCTTACGCTGCTGTGTGCTTCTAAAGACCGCACGAGCATGAAAATTAGGCATGGTCAAAATGGCTCAATAAATTCAACAGAGACAGTGTTTTCCTCCAAGGTCGCAGATCACTAGTCATTTGTTGTACCACAAGACCCAGGACCTGACACATATCTTCCTTTACCATCCCCTTTTTGAGAGATTACCAACACTCAATCAAGGTGAGGTTTTCTTGCTGCAGCAATTATAACATACTCAGCTCTACTTCATCAACATGTTTGTCTGATGGTATTTCTGAGGTAGCTGATAGTTGACACTAGGAAGCCTAAGTTTGTAGACATAATTACACATTTAAGGTCTCCTAGTGTCATAACCATACTCTGCCCTTTGAGGAGAGTATATCAACCACTGGTATTTCAGCCATTGCTTTATAGCTTTGTATTGGTATTTTCCCATTTTGCCCACTTAAACTCTTTCAGCAGTGGTGTCCATGCTCAGGTAAGAGGCAAATCTGTAATTCCTATGGATGGTGGATAGGATGTCACTGTTAGAATTTCATTGCCAGGAAGAAGAAACACCAGTGAATAAAGAAAGTCTTTAGAGGACCTCAAATCATTTAACCCCTCAGAAAGCCATAATGTAAGACATAAGAGATGGAATTTAATTGAGCTGATATCCTCCATGTTAGGCCAGCCTGCAGCATGCTTTCCCATGGGTGTTTATTGTCCCAATTTCCCACATAAAAAGGAGGGTGTTTCATCTGTGGAAATTACTTGAAGGGAGTTTGGCTCTCAGCCGTTCTCAGCCTGAAGAGGAGGTTCAAAGAGGTATTGGAACCCTTGTGAAAAGGTTAAGTTTTCTAGAAATAATGAGTGGTCAACAGATCCTACTACATAAGAAACAATCTTCTTACTGCTTCCGAGGAGTAGAAAAAGAGGACTAGAAGAGGCAACGCTTAATCTAAAAGATTACTAATAATGACATTTGGGGCATGTCAAGAGGTTGCCACTCAGATCCTAGCAGACCCAAGGCCCAGGCAGAAGACTGAGGCTGCCTGGGTGGAGGACGTCAATCACGAGAGGCAGGTGCAAAGGTGGCTTTCCAAAAATAACACAAGGAGCTAGGGAGTGTGCCAGACTCGTTTATGGCCTCCGGATTCATGGCCAGAAGAGTAGGTAAAGAGGCAGCCGTGACCACTGGTTGATAGGCCTCCCAGCAGGCAAGATGGCTCTAGGTGGTTTGTGGTCCACACTGACTGGGGTCTCACTGACAGTAGCAGGTTGGAGGGTCACACCTTCACTAAGTATGTTATTTCACTTTCCTCCCCAACAAGAGCACTGCTCCCTGTGGGTTGCCTGAAGATTTAAGCTACTTAATATATGCTTAGTTGCCATAAAATACCATGAGGGCTGCGTCACTTATTGGGTATGCTTACTCTCATTTTACAAGGATACGAACTGGCTTATATTTTATTTTATTTTATTTTATTTTATTTCATTTTATTTTATTTTATTTTATTTTATTTTAGTGAGTCAGTTCCTGCCTTATGAGGCACAAGTGTGAATCCATCCCAACTCACAGAATAATAGCAAATCAACAGTGAACCTCCCCAACCCACTGGCCCCAAGATGCTGTTCTGCAGCTGGTTCATACTGAAGTTCTATCTGAGGTCAGAGGCTTACATGTTGTAAGGATTTTGTTTTACTCCAAGCCATTCGTTTTTCCTTCTATCTCAGATTTGCCTGGATATGAAAATATGCTGCAAAATTATAATCTTTGCTCCTAATATGTATGGCTAAGTTGCTTGTTACTTTTAGCAGCAGTTTCTGTTTAATGACCATTCTCTTTATAATTCAAGTATTAAGAATCTGTAAAAGACAAAGTGCATATGATAATGCTTCATAACCTCTTGTTAATTTATTATGTATTAGTATGCTCAGTAGCTACCGTATATAGCCCGAATAGAGCCTACTTTGTTACAGTCTCCAAAATTCTTGTGCTAATGCAATGAGACAATCTTTGCTCAATAGCAGAACAGTGTCTGACATATGCTAAGTGCTCAATAAAAATCAGCTAGTACTTTTATTAAAGATATTTAAGTTATTCACTTATTAACCCTGCATGGAACAACTGTACAAGAGGCTCTGTGTACACCAGTCAAGAGAGAAGGTATGTTTATTTAGACTAAACTTAGTCTAGGTTTTGAGATCCCAGGAGCATAGACAGATACTGGGGAAGAGTAAGATAAGTTTACACAGCCTGGCCAAGATGGTGAAACCTCATTATCTACTAAAAATACAAAAAAATTAGCTGGGCATGGTGGAGGGTGCCTGTAATCCCAGCTACTCGGCAGGCTGAAGCAGAGAATTGCTTGAACCCAGAGGCAGAGGTTGCAATGAGCTGAGATAGCGCCACTGCACTCCAGCCTAGGCAACAGAGTGAGACTCCATCTCAAAAAGAAATAAAAAAAGATAAGTTTACACATATTGCTTGAGCTTCTCTTTAATTCATTTAATTTTGTAGTTATACAACAACAGATTAGCTTGGTTTTATCTGTATTTACTCTTGGACTTTAACCAAGCAATGGATGGCTCATTGCTGGGAGAAGAGGAAATGACACGACAGTGTGCTGTAACTGATGACAAAGCCTTAGTGGCAGAGCCAGAATCAACAGCCGTCTGCCCCCAGTGTTAGCATTTTTCTCAGTGTCAATAATAGCAATATTAACTGAGAGATATCCATGTTTACTTCATCACAGATAACTTATTTAATTTGCCCAAGACCCTGGTGAGGGATTAGCCTCATTAAACAACTCTTTATGAAACAAATCTTAAATCAACACAGGAGACCCTCACACTCCAGATTTTGTGCTCATTATATGTAGTTTTTTTTTTCCAGGTCTTTCTACTTTTCAATATTTTAGGTGATAGAATTATCATTTAAAAAAATGAACTTAACAGTGCTAAGCCTTAAGTTCAATATTATGTTCAGAGAAAGCTTTCCAAAAAGGGAAAAGCAATAAAAATAAAACCTTGTCAGGTTTGGTACTTTTTTTTACTAATTCTCAATTTCATTTTCTATTATGGTTTTAAAGGTAGAAAATATATATTTTATCCTTTTTGTTATTTATTTGTTTTAATATTGAAAGCCTCTCAGGGGTGTACTACCCAGAATCTCTGCTCACATTTGCCTGCCTTACCTTTCCCCCAGAGACACAGGTGTTTGTATCATCTGCCCCTCTCTGAGCTTTTGGGGTACCCCTCCCTGGTGCAATGCTTCACATTTAGCTGAGACATTACCATAGGTTGACTGAAGGATCTCCTGGAAGTGCTGCCTCATCTCTCTTCCACATGGCCAAAGTCAAAGCAAGCAGAAAGAGGCACATAGAAGCCCCCCCACTGAAAATACAAAGCCCACTGGGAATTTATTTTTTCTCATTCAGAAAAAGGTGACTTTTTACTACCCTCATAGAGAAAGTAGAAATTTTCTCTTCTCAGAAATATCCATGAGGATCGATACTGGCTATTGATTAAAGTTTAAATCTGACATTCACTTCTATTATTCCATGAAGATCACATGTTCCATGGATCTCGACATGTTGAGGGTGTCTAGCACAGCCTTAGACTGCAGTCACAGCAAGAAGCTGAGGACTCGCCAGTAGAACATTCTTGAAACAAACTTCTCAAATGTTTTCTGAAATGCACTTAAGGACATTGCCTTGCATATCCTCATTCATTTATCTAAATCCCTATTTTGCTAAATTCAAACCTTAGCAGTACAAACTTTAAAGACAATGTGTTTTCATATATTCACTACTCACTGGAAAAATTAACTCTTCCTACTATTTTTCCTAGAACTGTACCTTTAAAGGTCTGGAAAGCAGTGGAAAGGCAGAACAATGGGTCTAATTACGGAGATATTCTAGTTTTAATCACCTAGTAGTACCCATACTATTATTTGTGTGATCATGAAAAATAAAAATAAAAACTAATTGTGTGGGTAAACTCTGATTTTAAAAACCATTTTTCTAATATTTAGCCTTGTCAGCACATATAAAAGAAATATTTTTGCATTTATAATATTTTAGGGGTTAAAGTACACTGATTAAATGTACTGTTTTGAGCGAATCATAAGTAATGCAGCCTTTACATTTTGGACTATCAAAAATGCCATTCACATTTAATTACATCTCATCACCAATCTTTCTTAATGGCCATTTAAGGCTTTAAACTCATCAGAGAAACATACAGTTATAAAGAGGGTCTTTAGTCCAATAGCACCCACTTCCTAGGTGTATGTCAACAATGAATTCATTCCCTGATTACCTTAACAAAGGTGGGTTGCATGCTTTCTAAGGGACAGGTGTCTTGTTAGGTTTATTCGTATTTGTTTTATAACTTCACATATGTTAGCATCATCACTTTATAGGAAAGAAAACTGAAGATTAGAGAGTTTAAGTAGTTTGCCCAAAAAGCACTTTATCATTAAGTTTGAATTTGGATCTGTGGCTTCCTCTGTAACCAAATATTACAATTTCAGTGTCGACTTTTCTCATTGGAAAGGGTATTGAAATGGTGTTTTAGTGGGTCATCCTACTAAACGCTTCCCTCCTTCCTTCCTTCCTTCCTTCTTTTTTTTCTTCTTGACTTTACTGGGATTTTTAAAAAATCTCTTTTTCTAGCAATACAAAAGTTTGAGTAAGCAAAAGATTTCTGTCAAAGTGATAATTTGTCTATGTGAAGCAAAACATCTCAACTTACTGAAAAATTTATTTTTAAACTCCAAGCCTGCTTTCTAGTTGGTGACACACATCTGAATCTCAGAGGAAAATTTTGGCCCTGGTAAAGATGTGGCACTCATCAGCCTAGGGACAGTACCTGGAACAAACAAACAAAAAATTATAAAAGTGGGTGAGATATCAAAGGAGAGTGTGTGGATTGAGAAGACCAGTTGGCTGACACAAAAAACAGCCAACCAACTAATCAACCAAAAAACAAGCCAGCCCTCAGGGAACAGGCTCATGCAGAAGGCAGGCAGAGGCCAGGGAACCATGCGGGAGTAAGAGGATGATAGCTGAAGTCAGAGAGAGGTCTGGTGGCTGAGAAAACCGCAAGAAATAAAGAAGAGTTGGGTATAAATCTACTATCTTAAATCTGAATTATCAAGGTCAACCTTTAACCAAAATCAGTATCTAAATGTTGCTAAAGAATAATAGCAGCCCATTGGACAACCAGGATCCCGAGATCCTGGTCTCTAAAACTAACTCAGCTGGAAGAATCCAGGACTCACTGGAGAGTGGCTGGTTCCAAGCCTTGGGGCAAAAATAAATTCAGAAGGTGGCAGCAACTTGCTGATGTTGTTGGAAAGCAAGAATACATTTTAAATATCAAAAGGAATGCTAAAGAGGCAGAGAAATTTAATAAAAGGCTTTTATGAGCCCAGTTGTTCAAAGCTTTAAAAACAAAACTCACAGCAATGGATTATTGAAATAAGTTGAGTTAATGAAAGGTGGTGAGTTAATTATATTCAAAGGAAAAAAGGATTCAAAAGGGAGACTATAATAAGATATTTTTATTGGAATAAGTGTGTGGCATTTGTGTGTGTCTCCCTCTCTGAATGTGTGTGTGTGTGTGTGTGAGAGAGAGAGAGAGAGAGAGAAGGAGAGAGAGAATTTTACTTATTCTGTTAATCACATGGACATATGTATGTGTGACAAAATTAATGGTATCAATTGTATGATGTTTTAGAATATGTTGGAATTGAACTATAGTAATGTTTTATAATAACTGACATTTTATGTGTTCTGTCTATTATTTAGGGTTTATTAAGTAATAAGACAAGAACAGCCATTTTAAAATGTCATTTAATTTCTCTAAGGAAATTTAAAGAATGTGGAACTGAATTTGGTACTGAATGTTCAAAGGCCTAAAAGTTTTTTCTAAGTCTTTATGTATATTTAAACAAAACCACGTAAATTTTGTTGTGTTTCTCCTTTTCTACTCCTGAATTCACTGAATGACTGTTTTTTATTCTGGTAATGATATGACTGTATGTGTGTGCAATGAAATTAAAATTAATTGCATCAATTGTATGATATTTTTTTGTCCCAGAGAGCCTGGATTAATAGAAGTCCAGTTTCAATCAGGCAATTATCAACAGTGCCCAAACAGGACTGAAAATATTTATTTGATTTGTCAGTAAACGTGGAGTAGTGTGACCTCAGCAGAGCCAATTCAATTGATTGAGCGTTAAGGCAGGAATACTGGAAGGTGTGTGTCCTTGATGGTATTAGTCCCTAAAACAAAAGAGCCAGACAGAAACACAAGAAGTGTGCAGAATGCCAATGTGTGTGTATCTCATAATGTCTGGAAGTGGCCCTGCCAGGAAGGAAGAATATGGATAATGTGCAGAACAAAATCAGTAGCTAATACATCAGTCTCACCAAGAGCTAAAGCAACTGAGCAGGAAGTCTGACTCCAATCAGAACTGGGCAATGTGAGACGGGAATCCAAGGTGTTAGGCTGTAAGGTTATTGAGCTTTGAAACAGGAACAAATAAAACACTCGAAAAGGCCGAACAAGGCAGTCCATGGGGTGAGAAAAATCACTCAGTGCATCTGCTGCCCCAGAGCTGCTCCCAGCTGAAAAGCTCTAATCTTTAGCTAACTGAATCGCACTGAGGAGGTAACTTCAACAATTTTTGAAGAATAAATTCCAATTTGCCTGGGATAGTAATTCCAATTTTCTGGAAATGTTAAAATGATTTCCTTAGTATCTCTTTAAGCTCAGGAAAATTTAGAATCAACAAAACACATAACGAATGATATCAAATCTGTATACTGTATTTATTTGCTAAGGTAAGGAATAATTGGGGAACTTTTTTGTACTTAAAACATTTGTAATTGTTAAGACAATTTGTGTTATTAGGTTACAGATTCATCTTTCTTTTCCAGTTAAAATGCAATTTAGAAATCAATTTTTGACTTTTGTCTTTAAGTTGAAAACTATAAGAAATTAAATACAAAAACAATAATAGAATGTAAAAATAACATTTACTTATGATATTTCTGGGCTTGTTTAAATACTTAAGATAGTTTTGCTTATTAAATAGCATATGAATTCCTTAACAAGATAGTGGATATATTCAATTTACAAATGCAGTTTAAAATATTTAAAGAAATTTAGTTAAGGCTTTCAAAATTATCTTATAAATATTCAAACAGATTTGCAAATAAAATATTAAGACTTGTAAGTTGGACATAATGACTTATGGAAAATCGTTTAAGTTTGGCATTTTATTTACTTGAATATTTTGATTAGTAATTTAAAAGGCAAGGAGCCACAGATAGTCTTCTCCATGCACTGAAGCCACCCTTCAAGGCAACAACTCAAACTAACAAAGTGAAATGAGCTGCTACTGGGACACGGACCACTCTGGGAGGGTGGGTGGAAAGAGAGAGGAGCAGGAAACAGAAGCTCATTCATGGAAACCACAGGAAAAATAAACCAGAGCTGCCAAGAGAAGCACAGAGGATCTTCAAAATATAATACTAAGGGGAATATAGATCTAGACGGCAGTGCAATATTTGTGAATTTAAAACACATGCATACACAACCTGTAATTATACACTATGCAAAGATTCAAAGATACCACACAAGGGCATACGTCAAGCACATGGGCACCTCCACAAGGAAGGGGTGATGGTAGAGGAGAGAGGGGAATAAAATGAGAGGGCCTGGCAGGAACAGTCATGATAGGACCATAAACGAAGGAGCAGGATCAACCAAACCCATGGCTACCTGTGTTTTAAATTGCTTTAAAAGAAAAAAGAAAATAGGGACAGAAAGGAGAGACGGAGGAAAATGAACTAACAACCATGCACTGGGGTTGATTCTATCCTGATCTGATTTGCAAAACACCCTTCAACTCAGCCTTCCTGTTGCAGGTTGGAAAATATATATAGCTTATAGTGGGAAACTAGATATATACATCTTCAGACTCACTTGGCTCAGTAAAATACCAAACTTCATGTAGTTACTATTCTAAGAGCAACTTCTTTCTTTTGCCTGTCCCATCACTGGGATCCAATACACACTAAATATTGGTGATAATTATGAGAATAGTAACTGGAGTCTGCATTTCCAAATGTGTGGATGAAGATAAGGTTCCCTTTTCAATTTTTTAAATATTACCATTTTTCACCATCCCCCAAATGTGTACAAGTCATTCTGAAATGAAACACCAACTATTCACACATTAACTGAAGCAATTAATTTTTTGCCCCTTCTTCCCTCTTTTTGTTCCAACCATTAAGAAATGTGAGAAACTAATTCGTCTTTATGTAAATTTAAATTAAACCATGTAAATTTTGCTGTGGGTGTTTCTCCTTTTCTACTCCTGAATGCTTTGAATGAATAGTATTTATTCTGGTAATGAGATGACTATATGTGTGTGTGGAATGAAATTAAAATTAATTGCATCAATTATATGATATTTTTTGTCCCAGAGAGCCTGGATTAATAGAAGTCCAGTTTCAATCAGGCAGTTACCACCCGTGCCCAAACAGGACTGAAAGTATTCATTTGATTTGTCAGTAAAAGTGGACTAGGGGGCCAGGCGCAGTGGCTCACACATGTAATCCCAGCACTTTGGGAGGCCAAGGCAGGCGGATCACGAGGTCAGGAGATTGAGACCATTCTGGCTAACACAGTGAAACCCCGTCTCTACTAAAAATACAAAAAAAAAAAAAAAATTAGCTGGGTGTTGTGGCCTGTAGTCCCAGCTACTCAGGAGGCTGAAGCTGAAGCAGGAGACTGGCGCGAACCTGGGAGGCATAGTTTGCAGTGAGCCGAGATCGTGCCAGTGCACTCCAGCCTGGGTGACAGAGTGAGATTCCATCTCAAAAAAAAAAAAAAAAAAAAAAAAGTGGACTAGAGATTTCTGCAGAAGCCTCTGACATTCCCACACTTTACCCCAGGACAAACTTCGAGGTGGGAAATGGGTCAACAAAATAAAGGTAAGAGTTTCCAATTTCCAAAGGTGGGAATTGTCTGTAGGACAGAGGTGCAGAAACACTTTCCCATACAGGACCAGATAGTGCATATTTTAGACTTTGTGGAAGAAGAGGCAAAACTGAGAATATAACATAAGTAACAAGAAAGGAAACTCCTGGTTTCTCCACCCCATCTGCTATTTCCATGTTACTCACCACTTCAGATGCTGGGCTGCAGTGCTGTGAGCCTGCCAGCTGGATGGAGCCTCTGAGAGTGGAGGGGGAATCAGGGTGGAGCTTGGTATCTGCAGCCCACAGTGCTTGCCCACTCAATCCCTGACGGCTGGACATAAGTAAAACAGGCAGCTGCTTGGGGTTGGCTCACAGGCCATGGGCCACTGACCCTTACTCTAAGGAGTCATATCTACCCATAAAATGAACAATCCATGGATGAAGACACTTAATTGAGAAAAGGGAGTATAATAATTACTGGATAAGAGGGCAGGTCTTTAATCTGGGTGATGGCAGGAGCAATGGATTCACCAAACCCCTTTAATTTTCCTGCTAGCCACACTACTGGACTATATTGCCCAGCATCCCTTGCAGTTAAGTTGGGGTCATGTGACTGGGCTCTGGCCAATAAAAATGATGTGAGCCTGGCAGTAGAAGTTTCTGCAAGATTCCAGATTCCAGGGTGGCCATAGCAGCTGTGTGTTATGGGGTCATAATGCGGAAAGACCAGGGTCTTCAAATGACTACATAAAGCAGAGGTTTTGCCACCGCCCCCCACACTTGGGATTGTAATGCAAAGAAGAAATAAATCTTCATTGATGAAAACCACTGGCATTTGGGGGTTGTTAGAGCAGTCAGAAGACTGTGACTAATAGAGGCAGCAAGAAATAGAGGGGAGAGAGAACGGTGACCATGTGTGTTATCCTGCAAAAGGGGCTCACTGTCCAATGTGCTGGAAGCCAGTACTATGACAATGGGTTTCTGAGAAAAGGAAAGCTTTGTACTGCAAGTTGACTCACAAGGAGACAGGAGTGAAGCTCAAACCTGTGCTAGTTTCTATTAGAAAAGGTTCACAGGGTGGATTCTGAGATTAGTAGGTAATTGGTGGAAGGAAAAGGGAGGTCTGGAAAGTCCTTGGGCATGTACAATAATCTTTTTGTGCTAACTCATGTGCAATTGCAGGGGAAGTTAGTATGAAACATGCAGTGAAAATTAAGGCTGTGATGTCAGTAGGCTCGTCCTGTACAAACTCCAGTCATCCATATTGGTTGCACCTGATTTCAGTCAGTTATTTTTATCTCATAAGCAAAGTTTCAGTGCTTCAGCAAGTTGTTTCTTTTCTTTCTTTCTTATTTATTTATTTATTTATTTATTTATTTATTTTGAGATGGAGTCTCGCTGTGTTGCCCAGGCTGAAGTGCAATGGCGTGATCTCGGCTCACTGCAAGCTCCACCTCCCGGGTTCACGCCATTCTCCTGCCTCAGCCTCCTGAGTAGCTGGGACTACAGGCGCCTGCCACCATGCCCGGCTAATTTTTTGTATTTTTAGTAGAGACGGGGTTTCACCATGTTGGCCAGGATGGTCTCGATCTCCTGACCTTGTGATCCACCCGCTTCGGCCTTCCAAAGTGCTGGGATTACAGGCGTGAGCCACCGCGCCCGACCATTGTTTCTTTTCCTATCTGCCGTCCCACATCCTCAAGAATTTCTGTGAGCTACTGGTTTCTTTAACTTTTTGGGGCAGAGTTTCATAATGAGGAACCCACACCTCCTAGAGAGGGCATGTTTCTGAAAGGGTCATCACTGAGGAGCAGAGGTGGACTAATACAAGATGAGACAAGACATGCCAAGATAGAGGGCAGCCTTCTCGGTGAGAGGCTGTCATTTTCAGAGAGAAATAAGCTGTGTTTTCTCCATTTCGTCTGCCTCCTGGTAAGCTATCATCCTGTGGTATCTTTGAGATGAGGCACCCATACTGTGCTCTGAAAGGAACAATAAAATTACCTGACAGTCTTCAAACTAGATGAGAGATAAAGGACAATGTTAGGAGTATCCACAAAACCATGAGTATACAGAATAAGAAGAAAATATAAACTGAGAATAGAGAGAGTCAGCAACAGTGGAAGACGCGGATTTTAGGTAATTGTGCCCTGTATGAACACCACAGGAAAGCCAGCCTTATGCTGTCTATCCTAGAGGAGTCACTGGGGAAATATCCTAGCAAAATTACTATGTTTAACATGAAATTTTCAACAATCAGAACTTACAGAGTACAGTGGTTAAGAGTGTGGGCTTGGAAACCGAACTGTGTGAGTTAAATCTTGTATCATTTGCCAAGTCTGAGACCTAGAGCAAATTTTCACCAAGCCCCTTTCATTTTCCTGCTAGCCACATGACTGGACTACATTGCCCAGCATCCCTTGCAGTTAGGTTGAGATCATGTGATTGGATTCTGACCAATGAAAATGATGTGAGCCTGGCAGTAGAATCTTCTGCAAGAGTCCAGATTCCAGGGTGACCATAGCAGCTGTGGGTTATGGGGCTATAATGCAAAAAGACCAGGGTCTTCAAATGACTACATAAAGCAGAGGTTTCCCTGCTGCCCCCCACAGCTCCCTGCAGCATTTTCTCATCTGCTAAATGGGGATGGTATTATTCTTTAATTCACAGAGATCTTGTAAGAATTAACCTAAAACAATTAAGATACATTTTTTAAATGTGGTATTTATCAGGCAGTTGATAAATGCTAATTATTATAGCATTTAGTAATGCTTTAATAATAGCATTGGAGGTGTGAAAGTTGATGTGGCTGAGAAGCTCAATTGAATGGAAGCTCAATTGCCTGTTCCCATACACAATATCAGAAAAGTTATTTTGAATATTCATGGGACACCAAGAATAATCCAAATGGGAGGATGAGAGCCCCAGCTCAATGTCAGTACCTGTTTTCTCTGGGAGGCTTCTTTGGAAAATCAGATATCTCGTAGTTGGGCAGGTCTCTCTGCACATAGGCTTTACAGGTCTTATATTCTATGCCCTGTCTCTCTCACAAGGTCTCAATTCCCTGAGCTGAGTGCTGTTCTGCTTTTCATTTAAGAGTCTCCAAGTGTAGCCCATCACAGGCTAAATTGCCAAAGCCCCTGGTGCAGGTGTATTACTTTAGCTCAGACACCAGCACAGCCTCTGCTCTGTTCCTGGTAACCCTTGATGTCATCCAGAGGTCTGAGCTGTTGCACCTTGACCTCCAGGAGTTGGTTCTCCTGGGCCTAGGTCTTGTTTCCCAGGTCTGTCTCCACGCATGGCCTCTGCTCTGGGGCTCTTCCTGCCAAACTGCAAGATCTTTATCATCAAAGTATCCTGGGGCCAGGTAGCATATTTACCCAGGAAAAGCCCAACACACGGTCATGACATTGTAGTAAAGAGTCTTGAATTCAGATGGAGGAGGAGAAAGAAACCTGTCCTGGGAGTCAAGATTCCCAAAGTGCACCTTCATCTCAGTTAAGAGGCATGTTAGCCCTGCTGTCTAGACATTCCTAGAAGGGAATGAAGGGAAACAGATTTCAGGTATAGTGTTTTCTTTTTTTTAACTTTTATTTTAGATTCAGGGGTGCATGTGTAAGTTTGTTACATAAGTAGACTTGTGTCATGGGGTTTTGTTGTACAAATTACTTCATCACCCAGGTATTAAGCCTACCACCCATTAGTTATTTTTCTTGATCCTCACCCTCTACCCACCCTCCACCCTCCGACAGGCCCCAGTATCTGTTGTTCCCCTCTACGTGTCCATGTGTTCTCATCATTTAGCTCCCACTTATAAGTGAGAACATATGGTATTTGTTTTTCTGTTTCTGTATTAGTTTGCTCAGGATAATGGCCTCTAGCTCCACCCATGTCCCTGCAGAGGACACAATCTCATTGTCTTTTTTATGGCTGCATAGTATTCCGTGTTGTATATGTCCCACGTTTCATTTATCTATTCTATCACTGATGGGCATTTAGGATGATTCCATGTCTTTGCTATTGTGAATACTGTTGCAATGAACATATGTGTGCATGTGTCTTCATAATAGAATGATTTATATTCCTTTGGGTATATACCCAGTAATGGGACTGCTGGCTCGAATGGTATTTCTGTCTTTAGGTCTTTGAGGAATTGCCACACTGTCTTCCTTAATGGTGGAACTAATTTACACTCCCACCAACAGTGTATAAGAGTTTCTTTTTCTCCACAACCTCACCAGTATTTGTTATTTTTTGACTTTTTAGTAATAGCCATTCTGACAGGTGTGTGATGGCATCTCAAAGAGCTCCTGCACAACAAAATAAACTATCAACAAAGTAAACAGACAACCTACAGAATGGAAGACAATCTTTGCAAACTATGCATCTGACAAAGGTCTAATATTCGCATCTATAAGCAACTTAAACAAATGTACAAGAAAAAAAGCAACAACTCCATAAAGAGTGGGCAAAGGATGTGTCTTCTTTTCAAAAGAAGACATACATGTAGCCACCAATCATATGAAAAAAAGATCAGGTATAGTGTTTTCAGTGACGGGACAGGCATGGAGGAAGATAATCAAAGTCCTCTTATGGGACATGGCAAGATTAGAGTGAAAGAGAACCAGGAAGATGAGGAAAGAGGAGCAGAGACAAAAATGGAGAAAGGAGGGCAAAGAAGAGTTGAGGTGGAGAGAGAAGACTCTAAAGACAGAGAGGATGGACATATGAAGAGAAGTTGAAGCTCAGGACCTGGTGGAGAGCCACACGGTTTAACCTAAGGTATGAATGAATGGAAGCAAGCCATGGCTATGGTTGCCACCAAGCCGAGAGATGTGTTTCCCCTTGACTGAGGGGTGTGAGACCCCCAGGGTCAGGGCTCCTGTTCAGTCACAGGACTCTCCATCCCAGCTCAGATGTCCCCAGAGAGGATACAGCAGTCACTCCTAGAGGCCACTGCAGGGAACTGAAAATTATTCTCCGTTCCATTTTTTGTTGGTGGGGAAAAAGGATGAGGAATTAGTCACGCCCTTGTGGGAACCCAGAAGATGCTTCCCTTAAGAGCCCTGCAAAGCCACAGGGACTCTTGCTCCGGCCCAGGAAAAATGCTCCTTCCAGGGAAGAAGCAGCTCTGGCCCTGGCCTCCATTCCTTCAGTCCTCTTTAGTCTTCAGCCAGGGACAAGGACCCCAGGCTGCCCAGAGATGAGAATGAGAACATAGGTATGTTCTATTGCAGAGAACGTAGGTTTGGGTTGGTGTGGCATGGGATGGGGATGGGGGTGGTCACAGGAGGCAGGAGGATCTGAAAGAGGTCTTGTTCACCAAGCACCCTCTTCTGTCACATCCCACTGTGTGCTCACCAGTGCATCCTGTTAAGTAGTGCTGGACACATGCAAGATGTCTTTGTCCTCAAAGTAAGCCTCACAGGAGTAGGAAACAGGGTTGGGGGAGGAAGTCAGAGGGGAATAGGCACTCTCCTTGCAGTGTGTTGGCCCAGAGGAAAGAAAAGAAGCACTGAACACATGGTGCAGCCCTGGGCCTCTCAGGATTCTCAGGAGGATGCAAGATCAAAGGAAGCTAAGGTAGGCATCTGGGGACAGACAGGCAGGTGACCCCAGGCCCAACCTCCTCTATCCCAATCTGTCTCAGATCACTGAAAAGCGGTGACGACTCTGGGAACCCCCTGTCCAGCCCCACAGTCTGGCAGCAAAGAGGTGGAACCAATATGGATGACTGGAGTTTGTACAGGACGAGCCTACTGACATCACAGCCTGAATTTTCACTGCATGTTTCATACTAACTTCCCCTGCAATTGCACATGAGTTAGCACAAAAAGGAGAGTCACAACCCGAGATCACATCTCTAATGGCTGGTGAAGGTGGGAGTCACACTTAGTTAGACCTCTGGCTGCAAAATCCTCATTCTTACCCAATAGCTTCCATTGTCTCCCCAAATACTTTATGGGAATTAATTCATTTCCTCTCCCTAGCAGCTCTCAGAGGTAAACACTATCATTAACTGAGGTAGGTACTATCATTAACTGATATAATTTGGATCTGTGTCCCCGCCAGATCTCATGTTGAAATGTAATCCTCAGTGTTGGAGGTGGCCTGGTGGGAGGTGTTTGGGTCATGCAGTTGGACCCCTCATGAATGGGTTAGCACCGTCCACTTGATAATGAGTGAGTTCAATTCACACAAGATCTAGTTTTTTAAACACCTCCCCCTTCTCTCCCTTTCACTTGCTTTTGTGATGAGAAGTGCCTGCTCCCACTTTGCCATGAGTAAAAGCCTGAAGGCCTCTCCAGAAGCTGAGCAGATGGCAGTGCCATGCTTCCTTAACAGCCTGCAGAGCCGTGAGCCAATTAAACCTCTTTTCTTCATAAATTACCCATTCTCAGGTATTTCTTTATAGCAATGCAAGAATGGCTTAACACCTTATCCCCATGGTTTAGTTGAAGAATCTGAGGCACAGAGTGGTTAACCGATTTCCAGGGAAAAAATTCACCTGAACTTGATATTGCCAATTATAACAGCAGCAGCAATAGTAATAACCAACAAGTACAGAGGATTTATTATGTAACTGGTACTATTCTAAATGCTTTATATACATGAGCTCTATTAACTTACTAAATATTTTCAATTACCCCACAATACACTTCTATTATTAGCTCTCTTCAACACATGAGACAATCCAAGCAGAAAAATGTGAATTGGCTGCTACAGGTCATATAGATGGTGAGGGCAAAATGGATTTTACCCCAGGGCAAGCTGGCTCTAAACCCTCGTTCATAACCATTATGGTACACACACATACACACACACATTGCACACACAAATCTATGCACATACAAATACAGAAGAAACATACACACTCACATACCAACACGCACTACACATAATCATATACACATGTATATATTCACATACATATACACACACCATGCACTTATGTATACACACATGTCCATAAGCACATGCACATAGATACACATATATACACATGCACACTTACACATGCATACATTCCCACATGCACACACACACAAATATACACACATTCAATACACACATAGAAAAATACACACCCACCCATACACATATATACACACATTCAACACACATATACACACATACACACATATACACAAAATGCAATATTTGGATTTATTCTTAACTATAAACAATTATGTGATAAAAATTAAATTATAAATTTCTCCAAATACGAAAGTTTAGGGCTGCCAGTCCTTGATGCATACATGTCAGATCCAGGAGTTTTAGGATGTGTCTGGAGCCACTTTTTATTATTTCTCACACAAAGAGAAACCCAAGCCCTTTTGACATTCAGCATCTGTGGGATGTGGATTCGCTGTTTCCTTTTTCATTAAAACAAAGCCTCCCAGAATAGAATGAGGTGCAGGGGTGATGCGCTGCTAACAGTGAAGGGCTGTCGGATTTAGCAGATGAAAATACAGAATGCACAGTTCAATTTGAATTTCAGATAAGCAATGAAGATTTTTAGCATAATTATGTCCTAAATTGCAGCCTATCCTATATCTTACCTGGCCAGTCTATTTTTTTTTAGGATAAGTATATCCCGAATTGCATCCTTTGTTCTATTGTTTATCTGGCAACCTTGAACACGGGGCACATGGACTAACGGCTCATCATAGAGTTACGTGAGGGCTGTCACTAACTTCTTGTATTTTGGTCAGAAATGGAGTTTAGCAAACACTGTGGGCTCCTGAGTGTATTGTGTGAACTTCAGGGACATCCTGCCTCTTTTGTTCAACTTTATGCCTCATTCCTGTGCTTCCAGTGACAGAGAACAAACCATAGGAGGTTATTCCCTCGGGAAAGTGGACACAAGAGTGGGGGCAAAATCTATTCCTCATCACCAAAAAATTGATTGGCTAGAAATTCACCTCCACTGTCATCTTCTTCCTGACTTGCAATAGTAAAATACA